>NC_054082.1:10115299-10431549 GCF_017562075.2 Anopheles merus | reverse complement strand
TGATTCAATTTCTTTGCCGTTTTTTTTTATCGGGAGGTCAAAAATAAGGGGGTTCAAATAAAATCGAATCGTCAGGGAAAGGAAAATCAAATTCTTGAACGGCTCAGGTGAATTGAAATATGGTGCCCGAGAGCTTTGCGTTGAGTTTTACTTCCAAATTATGTAGGTCAGCAAACCAACTGCTCTGTATTGCGTGGTAGAAGCTAGAAAGCATCGTGAAAAAAGATTTGTTTGTATGCTTTTTGTTGGTTGATTTGTATCGATAATATTAAAAAAAAAATCAAATGGCAAAAAATTGCCAAGCTAACGTTTGGTTATACTATCGATATGCATTGTTTTAAGTGCAGCGTTCTATGTCATTTTATTGGCACAGTAATTTGGCTTTTCAACGAGATGCATCCATATCCTTCCCTTGCTAATGGATTTAGAGCAAAAGCAGATGCCGTAGTTGAGGGAAATTAATTGAATTGTTGTCAGCCAAGCATTCAGTAGCTGGCGGAGCGCTCAACAGCTTTGTTCGAACAACAATAGTTGGGTATAAAAATAAAACTAGAGAAGTCGATGATTGCAGTCCATTGATAGCAACAATAATTCTAAAAGTCTCTTTTTTGAGCATTCTAAGAATGTCACGTGCTTTCCGCTTTTTAAAATGTATTTGCTTATATAGCGGGGTGAAAAAGGAACATTAAAGCAGAACAATAGGAAACCCGTCTTAATACAGTCAATTATTTTTAATGCTTTTTACCTCCCTCGGGATCAAACGGTTGTTGAATTTTGTAAGAAATTTTTCTATTTAACCTTAAATGACTTTTCTAGGAAAGGTTTCATTGTTACTGTCTGCACAGAAAAGGAAATAAAATCGTTCAGGGAATGTTTGTGAGACGTAAAAGACCATAAAAGAGGCTCAGGATTGCCCAGGAACATCGAAAACGGAACAAAAAGTACGCCCCGACAGTACAACAAAGAAAAAAAAACAGTAAAGGGCTCAATCTGTGCATTTTTTGCTGCGAATCAACTCCTCCCATATTTTGTGAATTACTGGAACGAAAAATGAATTCCCTGTCGATCCGTTTCCGGGAGGTGTCGGTCGAAAGTAATGAAAACAGAAATAACGCTTTATTTTTATGTTCTGCCCTAAAGCCACCCTAGCCATCATCTTCGGCTTTCCTTTGTTTTGACTCAAAGAAATCACCGGCAACAGGCAAATGGGATGAAACAAAAATTCATCTAAAGAAAAAGATTTTCCCATGCACGATAAGAAAGATTTGATAACTTTTCTTTTCTGTATCTTTTTAACAAACAGCCAAACTCATCGACGCACACTGGTCGATCGAACGGTGTAAAGTTTGTGGGAAAAATGGAGCAATTCAAATCGGTGGTGCTATCATCATAGATTTGCTAGGGCCGTTCAGGCAGTAACGACGAATGATGGTTGGGGCAAAGATGGAAGCTGTGTGTGTGTGTTTGTTATTTACTTTTGTATTGTTTTGTATCCACTGGGACGTTTACGCCTTGCAACAACCGTGGCGCGAAAAAGACAGCCCAGAAATAGCAGGCATTAGGCTTTCCGAGAAAACCCGATCAGCGTTGCAAAGGAGGGGGGGTGGGGTGGGGGGAGAACGAACACCGTTCGTAGACTGTTGGTAAATCGAAAAGTTGCGTCGAAGTAAACGGGAATAGAAAGTGATCAAACTTTGTAATGCGGTACTGCGGAAAGCCCGATCAAAATCGGTCGATTTGTGTGGGCTGCAGTAAAACATAAATAAAAACCCAACGCAAGAGCGAGTGCGAGTCTTTCGGGCGGCGGATTTGTAGCTTCGGTTTCGGTTCCGGCATCTGTTTTTGCGCCTTTCGCGAGAAAACCGGTAACCGATTAATTCCGCTCACCAGGAGGGTAATAGCTTTTATATTGTCTTTGTTTTTCGTTTTGACTCGGCGGGCAACAATGGGATTGGCGTTAGTAAAGTCCTACCCCCCGTTCTACCATACGCACACCGGCACGAAGCAGATGGCAAAAGTGTGAGCTCAATCAGGCAGACAGTTCATCGCGGCTCTGATCGCGTCGTGTTTCCATGTCCCGGACGATTTTGAGTGATAGTTCGCAATCGTGTTCGCTGTCAAATTTAATTTACCAACACATCCCACCCAAAAGGCCTCGCCTGTCACTTTGCGCGAATAATTATCGCTCGGATTGTGTCCGTTCGAGTTCACACCTCGCCCCGTCCCATCCCACCCACTGCCGATCCCCATCGGAACGCACGGATCGCACATCGGATCGCGGGCTAATTTGATTGTCACGTCGCGCTTTTAATGCAGTAATTAGGCTGATTCATGCTCTCTTCCGGCCCGGTACGCTGGCGGCGAGGAACGGAACGGGTTTTGTTCACCGGTCGTGTAGTAATCACGTCGCGATTCGACGATTATGGTCGCATTATGTTTATCACTCGCTACCGGCGACTTTGTACGTCATTGTTCCGCACGCGGCTGTGCCAAATCTTAGTATGCCCCGGGTGATGGGGCGTAGCATTCGGCGGTGAACAGTTTGTAATAGTAAAGCGTGTGTGGTGTAGGTGCGGTTCGGTTTCAAATAGGTTGGCATTAATAATTCCTACCGGGGAGAAGGGAATGTTGTCTGTATCAGTGGCAATTATGACGATTATGGTGATGATATTGTTCTGGTTAATGAGTGGGAAAGTCTATACTATGATTGTTTATTTTTTAAGAGCATTCCAACCGTTAAATTGTGGTTGTGTGTGTGTGCATTGTTGCAGTAGGTACTACCTTGAAAAGCTTTTATGTTTAATAGACTAGCACCAGCAGATTAATTCGATTAATATTTTGTATTATTATTACGCGTGCATCCTTCAAAGATGTAGCCAGTTATATATAAATATTGTTTCAAATACATCGTATTGTTGGTAGTTTAGGATGCCACATTTTTTCTCAAAAATTGATAGACACATGAAAATTGAAAGAACGTGACAGTGAAGAAAATGGGTCACCGGTGCGAATGAAGGATAAATAAAAAATGAGCCACACTAACGAACTGCTCCATCCCACTTCAGCACAGCAGCAGCAGCAGCTGCAGGTGGTCGGCGAATCGCGTTAGTTCTGGTTGTTGGGAGCAAAACAAACGACCAGTCGGTCCGCAACCCGACAGAGCGCTGTAAAAAATGGTGCTATTTTCCTATTCAATCCTCCGCCATCTCTGCCCCATTGTAGCCATCCTTTTCTGGACCGGCCGTTACGATTGGATCGGTGCAATCGTATGATGGAATTTTCTCGCCAACTGCTCAACACGCCACCTGCTTGGGAGTTGCTGTTACCAACACAAAAACAAAAAAAAAAAAAAAAAAAAAAAACTTCCAAAGTCACGCGCATCCATCTCAGACGGGCTGAAAATTGGACATTTATCTCCGTTCGTGTGATTTTGCACGCGAAATGAAGATAAAACGGGGCGACATATTTCTTGCTGTGTGCGCTCGGTTTCCACCATTGGCGGTGGAGGGTAAAGCTTGGCTGGTGGAAGGGGACTTGTGCTGCCTCCATTTTACCGGCACATTTCGGAAGCCTTTGTTATTTATAACACTTTACCCGCTGCTTTACCCGAATGCTCATTCTCCGACAGAGAGAAGTACGCGAGAGAGTTGTGTTTTTTTCAACTTTGAGTTTTCCTGCATCTGCTTGAACCATATCCCCACATTGCCCCGAACCATTCTCTTTTACACACCACCCTTCCCTCCCTCTCCCTCTTTCACAGATGGTGATGATGTTTGAGCCATCAAGCAAAGCGGCTTAACAGAGTCACGTCGCGACAGTGCGGAGGAATTTGGGAAGTTACTCCACGGCGAGCAATCGCTCTTTTTACACCTCCACCTCCAGAGCGCTCATGGACGATAAATTGTTTCATTACCGTCTTAACGTGCTCTCCACTGTGTCATCGATCCGGTGGCGTGATTTTCTTAATAAATACCGCCCTCGCTCGGCGGGTTCGCCCTCCACCCGATAGGTCGCCGTGTGTAGTGTCGTGTCTTGTGTATGTGGCGTGGTCGGCGTCGTTGGCTTAGCAAACTTTTTGCGCCTGGTCTGGATCGTTTCTTGTGAGACGATAATTTGTTTACACTCAATTCATCACTCATCTATCAAGATTGATGTGGATGACACTGCGCCTAGAGCGCCTTAGCGTTTGACAGCCACGGGGAGGGCCTGGAATGGGAGGCGGTGTGTAAATCGATCCAATTATTTATATTTTAAATAAATTTCCTGAAGAGCGTGCAGGACTTTCGTACACTCCACTTAGCATTTCCCATTTTTCATCTCCTCATTTCATGTATTCTCTTCCATTTTCTCTCTAGTTCATTGCAGCATTTTCCACGTCCCTTCCATCGTCCAATCGACCCAAATCGGTGACTCGGAGGTGAGTTTTTACACCTTTTGTTGTTGTCGTTACTGCTGCTGCTGCTGCTGTTGTCATTCTGGTCGTGCGTGAGGCAAACACCTCTTCACCGATCCTCCATCAAACTGTTCGACTTCACTGACCTGACAATGACAAATGGCACTCGGTCGCATCGTGGCCCGGCCGGCCCGACCCGCCCACCGACTGCCCTCTTGAAGGAGGCGCTCATTCACCGCCGCACAAGTGGTCACTTCTTCGCAGCCAACACGCGCAGCAGGATGTAATAAGCGTCACCGAGTGGTGCGTCGATGAAGCTTGCCGGTCCGGAAATTTGATACATCCTCCCACAGTACAGCAGCACACGGAGCACCGCGCGCACCACCCCACCCGTTCGTGGTGAATGCTTTTGTTGTTCGACATTGCGTGCCTTGGGTCGCACCGAAAAGAACAAAGCTCATGCAGGTGGCTCGAGACGGGGCCGAATCGTAGCCACACGCGTCATATGTTGATATTATTCGGTCCCCATTCGCAGCGTCTAGCGTTGCTTCTTTTGCTTGTGCTTCCTTCCTAGCCCTGCTGTCTTTTCGTTTCGTCTGCGCGCCTGTCCTGCCGAAGTGGCAGAAAATTGGAAAAGCTTGCTCGTGAGCCGAACATGAAACAACTCCCAGTGGGAGCCGGAGAAGACGGCTAGAATCCAGGGTCCCCCCGGTTGGCTCCTGCAGGACGAACACGCTCATCATCTGCAGGCGGCGGAGCGAGCGCCCGGAGGCTTACGTGACACAATCCCACATCGGAACCACTTGGGGGACACTTGGGTGTGATGCTGGTGCTGTTGGTTTCCGTTTGTCTTGCGTCCGGCTTATTGAACGCTCGTGTGTACGTATATGTGCCCCGGGATCCCCGGGAACAAGCCGTCTGGGGCGTGGGTTTGAATAGAATGTTGGATAAATGTCTCGAGAGGGATGTGTTGTAGATAACGGACGGAAAGCAGATTAGACGCGTGTTCCGTGGACGAGCCGGCAAAGAATTCATTCGTGCCCAGCGTCTTTTGTGTGCTCTTTGTCGTCCCGCCCGGAGTGCACCTGCTCCGCACCGGCATCGGGCACCTGGCAAGGAACTAAAGGTTGAAGTTTCCTTCCGTACCGCTGGTACTTACTCTCCTCTCGTTTCGTCATAATTTGTGCTATTGAGAAAATGAAAAATAACTAAGCTTATCGCCGAAGTTCCGGACCGGCGCCAGCACAAATTGACTCGAAGTGTTCCAATGTTTGCGCAGTTACGGGTGAGGAAACATATTAACAAGAAGCCTGTGTGTGTGTGCGGGCGCCTTTGTGACAGTGGCGGAGGTTCCCGAGGGGGAGTGGAGTGGAGGGAGGAGACTAGAATGTTGGGCCAGTATGCGTGGCCGGGCACGTACCGAGCGGTTCAAGGTGGCTCGTGCTAGATGACTGCACGAATTTCAAAGCTAGGTTTGAGCTGAAACAATGTGAAAGAAAGAGTAGTTTGCCATTTTGAACAGTGTTGTTGTACTGTATACACTCTAAAAGGAAGAGGAATTAGGGCGTTTAGATTGGATCTTATTAAGCTGAAACACTTGCTATGAGATTTTGTTTAAATAATCCAATCCGATTTACAGCAAAAATAAAACATGAGAAGATAGCTGAATAAGATTCACATGAGATTTTCTTGAAACAGAGAAAATGGGTTTCCAAATGGGTTTGAAGTTAATCTACCTTTGATTTACAATTGAAATTTCGCTTTCCGGTTAAGAGTTCGTCAAAGATGAGTGTCCCATTTGCACAAGAAATTTTCATCCATTTTTCGAATCCTATAATCCTGTTTTTTACGTTGCTGTGGCATTTTCATCTTAAATACATGTACATATGTATTGCGAGATTTTTTTAAAGGTACGAATTAATCCTCACTGCTTACGTGATTGTAAAGAACGTACGCCGGGAAAAGGAACCGTGGATGCAGCCACGGGCATTGCACGATTTGTGGTAATTAGATGTTGCGGAAAATCCTCCCTCTATTTGCGAAACGACCGAGAGCGGAGAGGGTCGAAAGCGTCTGTAGTCTGCTCCGTCCTGGAACGGTCGGTACGTTGCTCAACACGAACGCGAGTTAACTACCCGTGTAATGTGTGGTTTTAAAGTGTAATTTTAAAGCATTATTTCACGCGTATAGAGCAAACGGCTAATCCTTGCGTCTGGAACTGGGCACGGCAGCAGACCAATAAAACCCGTGTTGGTTGCGAATGTGATTGAGCGAGTTTTACGTGGGTATGTGTTTTATAATGATTTACTCGTTCAATTTAATGTTTCTATGGAAGGAAGGAGGCATTGCACGTCTTTTATTTGTATACATGCATGTAAGTTGACGCAATCGTTTGAATTGAATTGTGGCTTATCGCTAAAATAAATGTTTTAAGTTTATTTTATTCATATCGTCTTGATTTTGCAATTTATGTTCGAGATTAAATCAAAAGCTTGGAACCAAATTCCACTATAGCAGTATTCTTTTATTTTTCATGCAAGACGTACACTAAATGTCGAAACATAAAAATTCTCGTAGTGCTGAATAGTGAGCCCATGAGAAAGGATTATCGGGAGTGCAAGAAACAATTGAAGCACTTTTTTCAATGTGAAATATTGTGCGAGAGGAAGAAAAAATCGATCGATATGAAAGTTGTCCTCTGGTTGCGGGGCGGAATGGAAAGCTTTCCATAAATAACTGATAAGGAAACTGAGAAGGAACAGATTTCTAAGCCCATTACCATTGCAAGACGCTGGCAAATGGAAGAGCTTCTTAGAGTTCCCATCCACCATGAACTGTGAAACTGATGTGGTTTCCAGGTAAGCAAAAGAGGACAGAGATGTTTTTGTAAAGCGATGGATGGCGAGAAGGGAAAGGCGACTGAACATAGCCAAGAGTTTCACCTCGCTAAAGATGTGTCCGGGTCGGAGAGCAGTGTTCATCTTTCATATTCGAAAAAGATCAATAGCAGGGATAGTAACCACAGAATGGAGGAAAACTTCCCCCACCGAGACCGTATCGGTGTAGCACACGAACATCGGACAGCCGCCTTTTAGCCACCTTCTTATCTTGTGCTCCGGCCTGTGTAGTTTTACCCATCTCGTACGGCCATCCCGATCCCGGAATGATCGAATTAAGTAATTTACCTTAATGCAATGGATGCTCTCTTTCCCATGTTTCTTTTCTTTCATCGGAGCTGGTGTACCTTTCCTGGTGGCTTGGAAAAACGAACCACACTGTACTTTGTTCGTCGGATGGTATAGTGTGGTAAGCGAGCTTATGGGAAGGGATCCGTGCTATTTCTATCACTCCTGCTCTACTTGGGCAGCATGTAGCAGTAACGAAGGAAGTGAGCGAGAATGGACATCCTTCAACCACAACCACAAGCCGGCGGTAGCCCGCAGGAAAGGTTCCACGGTCAAAACTAGTACGGTTTCCTGTCTTTTCTTGATCAGCTCTATTGACGTTACTATCATGCTCATGTTGGGGAAGCTCATCCCAATGATAGTTAGTGGGAAATGGTTACTTTAATCTCTTACTTTAATAATCATATAAAGTTGGCTGTTAGTATGTGATGCTAACCAAAGTAATATCATGATTGAGAAAGTACTTGGAGTATTAACATTGCATAAAGCCAAATGTAAACAATGATTTTCTTTTGTGTCATATTTCCGCAAGGTTTTATGTTGGCCTCAATGTATTCTTCCGACTGTCTTGTTGACAGCGTAACAAAGTTGGTCGTTTTAGTGTGTGTTTGCCGTGCGACCAACGCAACCGAGCAAAAGTTAAACGAACAGTTTTCGCTGCATTCGTTGCCGATTGTTTCGTTCGTCCGAAAACTTTCTAATCAGTCCCTGTCAGATCCCTTGCAAGACTCAAGAGGTTTGCATGCCAGTCTGTGCGCCCACCAAACTGAAGCCACTTACTGACGGGGAGCAAAAGTCATAAATTAATTCCCCCTCCATCTTGCCAGTGCACCAAGGTCCTTAAGAAAGACCAACGCTTGTAGATTCTTCCGGTTTTCTCGATGTAGTTCTGTAAGCAACTGTAACCGCATCTGCACACATAGGGAAGTTCGCAGTGCTCTTCTCTTTTTCCTCAGCCGTTCATACACATTATGTCTCTCCATCACTCTTCAGCTAGACAACGCGCCAGTTGAGACTAGATTTTTGAGCAAAAGAGCAACTGTAACACCCATTCTGGGTAGTATGAGCATTATTAGTATAAAAAAAATCGAGGAATAGATGAGAAGCAATGTGCAGGAAAATAAACCATTATTTTTTTTTGCAAACAAAGGGAACTCAAAGAAATAATGAAAAAACGCAGAAAAAAGAATCAGAGATTCGTCGTAATTGTTGGACCTCCAGTAAAACTCCTATCCAATGCTTCGTAACACTTTCAAGTGTTTTCACAGTGTGAAATAAGAAACCATAGTCAATAATTCAACCGTCAACTCTGAAAGCCCGGTTAATTTAATTTTCCTACCACTTCACTCTCTACGTATTCCAGAATTCGACAAATTAAGCTCGTAATGGACGTACGACACATTTGATTCTTTTTTCACCTTATGGAACCGGCTACTGCAACCTGCACACAGTAATTCCATCTCTCATTCGCTTTTTGTTGGTGTCATTGTTCATGCCATGCCCGAAGCATCCCTTTCAGTGTGAATCAGACTGGGGGCCTCAGTTCAGACTTCCTGTTTCGCGCCAACTTCGCGACACGATTGTTGACGACAAAGGGAACATGGGCGGGTGGAAAATGTGAGTGAAAATCTAAAATTCCATTATGAATAATGGGGACGTTGTAATTATTTAACCGGCGAGTGCTGGAGAAAAGTGCACCGCGGCGCAGCAGTCGGCAGGGATGACGAACGCAACAGCACAAAAGTGCGATAGACGGATGAGCGTACGTTCCAGCTTGTGAAAAGTTAAATTAATAAGCTTTCGCTTGTTGGCTGCAAAAAGTATCTGCTGGCCTGGTTCCGTGGCAGTGACTGTTTCGTGCTGGCAAAAGCATGGAGTAGAGATTTAAAGCTATGACATTTGTGTACAGTTTGTTTGCTTTTAAAGTAGAATAAACTGTGAAGACAACGTTTGAGCATCGTCCGGGTAATTGTGTTTGAAGCGATTGTCTTTTTGTTTGCATTTTTATAACTATGATCATTGAATTGTATGAGAATGCAGAAATATATGAATCATTTTCAATAACTGCTGAACGACAGGTAAGACAAATAACTTTCAATTATTTTAGGCCATTTTTTTATTTAGTCCAACTGTATGGATTGGGTTAGGATGTACTGTATGAATTTATGTTCGATATATTGTTTCACATATTGAAAAGAGTTTGATATTGTTATCCCAACCAATTGTCAAATTTCAAGGAAGAAAGTCTGCCGAACCTTCCTGCACTATCAATTTGATTACAATCTCAAACAATAACACTGCGATAATAGGGTACTCGAGCAGAATGAACTGAATCGTTCGGAATGGCACAATTGGTGGCAATAAACAATTATCAAACCTCTGCTCACCACACAGACGCACGCAGCGAATCATTTTGTGAAAGAGTGCACCCGTTACTTTTGATTGCTTTTCCTCCCGCCGGCGTACAGCTTCGAGCGCATTTCCACACGATTGAGTCGCGCTTGATGGGGTTGAAATGGCTATAAAGAGTTTGGACAAAATTTCGATAGTCAACCAATCAGTTTCTTGGTAATGTGTTTTTTATGAGTGTTTCTTCTTTCCGTTCAAAACGGCAGGCGGAAATGATTCCCCGTCAGTAAATGGGTTTTCGATGTTTAGCGTATGTTCGGGTACGTGGCTGTTGGGACAGTGAGCGAATTGGAAAAGCGAGAAGTTTTATTACTGCACTGCAAAAGGGACCCATATAGGGCACAGCATATTACAGCATCGAAACGCATTTGAAAACCTCAATTCATGTTAGTTTTTTTAATAATTACATATATCAGTTACTATATTTGTGTACAAAAAATAACTACAAATGATTTCAACCGCTTTAAATTGTTCAAAAATCATTCTCAAACAGCCATAGCCATAAAACGAAAAACATACAAAAACCCGCAACAAATGTGCTGGTCAGCAAAACGATTTTGCATTGTAATAAACTAGAACAAAATAAGCTTAACGCTAGGTATCACCTGTCGTTGTTATACACGCGGCCACAGTTCTATCCCACTCTACGGTAGCTCAAATAGAGAGCCAAACGATCGTTCGGATGCAGCACAACATCTGTCGCTGTCAGACGTGCGCCAGAATTAATGGATCAGCAACAATCGTGCGCCCGCAGTCGCGCTAGTTATGAAAGTGGGATAAATGTTAATGCTCTTCCCTTTCTCCCGCTCTCTCTCTCTGGTTCTTATTTCCACCTTTCCTTACGCCACCTTGGGAAGGTGTTTGGTAACCTGCGGTCTTGGCAAAATGTTAATCCCCCTCCCGCACGTTAAACAAAGCAGTTAATACGTCGGGACAAAAGTTTCCCCACTGAAAATCTTTTGATCGTGAGCGGAAAAATCGACTACAGCGCCGCGCAACGAGCCGGTATCGTTTGCTGTCGCCCCGTTGCTACATAGTGGCGGTCGCATTTTGCTGCAACGAATTTTGCCCTCAGAGCTGAACTCAGACCGAAAAGCTGCGGAAACGGGCGTGAGCGGTGGCAGTACGATGACAGAATGAACGCATTGAATACATGTGGTGCTGTGATGCCAAAGGGTGCCCGGTGTGGTGTGCTGACCGAATACCGCGCAGCAGGGGAAAGATGACGATATTTGTCGTCGTGCACGTTTCTGGCGCAAAAATAGATGTCCCGCAGTGGCCAAAAATAAACTGCTTCGAGGCGTGCGGACGGGGGGGGGGGGGGGGGGGGGGGGGGACAGGCCGCGTGCCCGTTCCACCGACCGGCCGGCGTGAATGTTAAACATGCGACAAATTTATCACCTTCGCGCATAGCATCCGTTCGACGCCGGGGCCACACCGGCCACCGTGCAGCAAGTGCAAACCTTACCCTTGATTGTGTGGCAGGGGCCAATCGGGGTGGTAGAAAGGGGGGGGGGGGGGGACGAAAAGCGCCTACGGACGACGACACACATCGACATCGAGAATTGAGAAGGTTGCGCTGTGCAGCCGGGCGACCCGAAACGACTCCCACCGGTGACCATCATGGCGGATTATCAGCATAAGTGGATATATTTCAACAGTAATTATCCTGCCGTCTTTGCTACCGTCATCCTCTGCGCCCTGTTTTCCCCTGCCGTGTTAGGAGAACGATGGGGTCCAACCGTTGTGTGATGGTGGTGGTGATGGTGAGAGCTGAGCTGAGAGAACATCAGCGCTTGCTTCACTTTTCCATCTTCATTTGAACGTTCCAGGGGAACCGGTTTGTCCCTTGCTTGCTCCCACGCTGCCCGCGCGTGTATGGCTCAGAGTGTATGGTTTGTTTACTTTTCATTTTCACAAACACTCACACCCAGTCCCGGGACATGATAAATGGGTGACTTCTGGTCAGCAGTTGGGGTCGGTTGGAAAATGTTACGCCACGGTCGGGCGTGATTTGTGATATGGAGAACTTTTGCCATGTCGCGCTTGATCGAAAAGTCGACCCGGGCGCAGTTGGTCACACCGTGTTAATGGGTGGGCTGGCCGCATTACTGCTAAACCGCCGATGAAATTATTAACACTCTTCACAGGTTAAAGCAGACTGGTGCAAGGCAGGTGGGGGGTGATGAGCAGGGAGATTAAATTTTGAACAAACAAAAGTTTTGTCATTTATTGCTTAATTGTTTATTAAACAGTTTGGAGTAGGTGGAGTGTAAATGACAGGTACATGCACACCAGTCAGCGAAAATATTTCACAAACGGAGCTGTTGATACATGTCACCGATTTGGCGGATGCTTTCACTTTGGGATTTATGTGCAGTGACGGGCAGAGGATGCAGCTGTTGTTTACACGGCGTGCGATACTGACAGCTCGTGTGTACACTTTTTTCTTGTAAAATATGATAAATAATCGTCTTAGCCAGAAACGAATCATTTTGAAAATAACATAGTACTTTAAAATTAAAATATTTTAAATAAATAAGATTAAAAAAACTTTTTAAAGTGACACAACAACATTTATAGCAATTTGAATGGCCTCAAATATCCACACAACCGGGGAACCGCGGAGTAATGATTGCAAAGGGATCATTAAAAGCTCAATGAAACACCTATTTGATGACTCTCGTGTGACCAATCACCACATGCAAGAGGCGATGAATTATCTGCTTTTTTGCGACCCGTCCCGTGCGACCGTCTGGTCCACCCCAATTCACGTCCAGCGAGAAAACAGTTACAGATGCGACTCCCGTTTGCACCTGCGAGTTGCAGCAGTTGACGATGACGAACCTGAGTTCGACCTGTACGCAGCACACCGGCGATTGTCATGGAAATGATTGCATTTTGCCCCGGTTTCCGACCTGCTTTTTTGGCGAATTCCGTTCGTGGTTTTATATTATTATTTTTCCAACCACAATCGTTTGCTTGGGAGCAGTTTTTCCCACGCCGCGTCAACGGGCACTGCAGGCGCGCACCGGTGGATATTTATTGCACAATAAATCTTGCCCTGCGCGGAAGGAACCCACACACACACACACTCGGCTGGTGAGATTGCATTCGGCTTTCACGAATTCCAGCTGCGATAACGGGGTGTGCGAGGGGATCGAGCGAAAACGTGGACAACTGGCGCATTTGACGGTTGATGAATTTATTCGCCCATTAACCTTCCGCCGCGAGGCTAATCGATCCTGTAGAGCGGGATTCTCCAAACGGCATGCCCCGGCAATGATGGATGTTGTTTGATGAGGAATCAATTGCAATTTCATCGATCGTTGCATTGCCACCCGATATGTGTGTGTGTGTGCTTGCAGTGTGGGAAGCGTGTGTGGAGTGAGATGGAATTTTGGCGACTAAAATCGGCTTACCGAGGTCTTTCGGCAAATGAAAATAATGATTTATTGGAATTCTGTTGCATTTCCTTCAAATGGGTGAATTTTTTGGTTTTGGAAGATGCCTTGATGGCGCTTAGCGTTGCATTTCTACCGCTCTCTACTATGATGAACAACATTTCCGTCCCGTAACTCATTACTCTGAATTGCTTTCCCATGCCAAAAAAAGGAAGAATCACTTGAAGCTTGCTACTGGCGGTAATTAAATTACAATGTAAACTACAATAAACTTTACCCTTCGACAGGTTTACCCATGTTTGCAAACGGTGCAACAAATTCTGAGAATGAGAGTTTATGTGTGTGCGTCGAAAATTGCTTTCCGAGCCAACAAGCCAAAGCACCTGATCGATGGCCTGTAATTCCAGCTTCCCTGCTACGTGCCTGCATTTTGATTTTTCGGCTGTGAAAAGTCAGGTTACCGAAGCTGCCACGTCAGCACCGTCTAGTTCTTTCTCGCCCTGCACCGCAAGAGCAGCATGCAAGAGTTGGGTAGATGCAGCTGGTGCAACTCTTGCGAAGTTTGCCCATTTCGTGCCGCAAGTCGGTAACCGACGCCTTGCAAGATGCACCACCATCGCTCACGCAGATGGTACGGGTGCGAATCGATTATTGATTTATTGCGATGGGGCCCTGGAGTGCCTTGTGGCATCCAGTGCTGCGACCACCTCAACGTGCCAGTAGCTATGATCGAAGCGCTAGTGGTTGCAAACCTAAATCTCCCACGATCTCTGTACCAGAGCGAATAAAGGAAATCCATTTCCCATCACTTTTCCGGATGAACGAGATCTGCAGCATCTCTCTCTTTCTCTTTCGGATAGGTTCATTCACGCTCGATTCGGATGCCGTTTGTTTGGACGATTTATGTGCGCATAATGGCAGCGTGGGAAATGCACGAACTTTGCAAACTACTCCCCTCGAGACAGGCAGACCGCAGACAGAGAGAGAGAGCGTCAATAAAGGCAAGAAAGCCATTCTACACTCTCAATCCTACCGTAAGCCTTACAAAATGCCTCTCGCATCCTTTCGTACTAGCCACGGAAAAGTGTGGTGTACTACTTGAGCCTCATTTACGCTATCCCAGCGTGTGGCGCGTTGCTTTCGGGCCGTCGTCATCGTCTTGCTCTCGCTGCCAGTGGGCTTGTACTATACACCAGTGGCAGGTGTGATTGAGGTCGATTACTATCGATTTCCCGATGCTTTTGAATGAGCAGCGGGGAACGGGTGCGGCTTGCTGGAGACAGACTGCTTTCCCGCCCACGGTGGAATGTAATTAAAGCTCGACAAGTAACCGAAGACTGCAGGCGGGAGCCAGTAGGCGTGCATTGTGTTGTGGATCGCTTGCGGATGAAATATTCAGTCGTAACATGATGCTGTACTGCTTTTGGCTGGTTTACTCAACTGAGGAAGAGCTGGCAAGGGTGTATGAGAGATGTAAATTATTTGCTTTACAATACAGTGCGGTAGATAATCAGTTCCGTAAACAGCTTGGAAAGGTGTTTGTGTTTGTTTTGGTTTGCGTGATGCTGCTCGCTTGATAGGCGAGTATGCAAACAAGGCCTCAAAACATACTATCAATTTCACTGCAATGTAACATTAAGCACGGAGTATTTTGAATGTTGCAACACGAGAATTCTGATTTCGAGTCACGATTTCAATGAATGTATTAACTTTAAAACAAAAATGCTTTAAAATCCTCATTCAAAGAGCTAAGTTATATTTCATTGTAAGTGTGTTTTATCGTCCATTTCCATCACTACTGTCGATAACCGAAACTAACACTCCTTTTCGCATGAGCTATTAACAATCAATTTCCCATTCATCTTCGCTGGTGGAAAGAAACCATCATGCTGTCCGCACACATCCAAACCCCGTGGCTGCTGAGTGGCGCATACGATCGAGTGTCCTCCCAAATAAATTACGTTCAATCACGATGACAAATAGAATAAAATCCGTCACTGCCAGCTGAGCACAAGAGGGGGGACATAGAGCAGAGCTTTCAAGGACGTAGCAGCGTTCGATTTAGCATGACCATGGCGCAGAGAGTGTAAACGTGTTTCTTATCCTTCCTCTTTCACTGTGCAGCAATGTGCAGTCCGTTCAACACGCACACATCTACACATGTGCTTCCTCGGTTGTCCCACTGGCGTCAATTGTGGTTACATCGTTTACGGCTCGCCCCCCATCGAACGTAGAAACCCGTACACCCCGGGTCAGCTCGTTACCTCGTCAAGTGTCAATCGTTCCTTTCGGTTGGTATATTGGCCGGTGAGTGGGCTTGTTTTTTCACGCAAGCAACTCGCTTTGCAAGCTTGCAAAACCGGAACGGGAGACAGAGGAGCAAAGCAGGAGGATGGGAAGCATAGCACAGACTAAAACGTTTTCCCATTCTTGTGGCAATGATTGAGAATGACGTCGATCGTGTCAATATTTTGCATTGCGTGTCAATATGTTAATATTTTGCGGCTATCCAATCCTATCTCTATTTTCGTGGCTGTCTGCCGGATTGGCGAGCGCATCTGTGTGTGTGTGTGTGTGTGTGTGTGTGTGTGTGTGTGTGTGTGTGTGTGTGTGTGTGTGTGTGTGTGTGTGTGTGTGTGTGTGTGTGTGTGTGTGTGGTGTGTGTGTGTGTGTGTGTGTGTGTGTGTGTGTGTGTGTGTGTGTGTGTGTGTGTGTGTGTGTGTGTGTGTGTGTGTGTGTGGTGTGTGTGTGTGTGTGTGTGTGTGTGTGTGTGTGTGTGTGGTGTGTGTGTGTGTGTGTGTGTGTGTGTGTGTGTGTGTGTGTGTGTGTGTGTGTGTGTGTGTGTGTGTGTGTGTGTGTGTGTTGTGTGTGTGTGTGTGTGTGTGTGTGTTGTGTGTGTGTGTGTGTGTGTGTGTGTGTGTGTGTGTGTGTGTGTTGTGTGTGTGTGTGTTGTGTGTGTGTGTGTGTGTGTGGTGTGTGTGTGTGTGTGTGTGTGTGTGTGTTGTGTGTGTGTGTGTGTGTGTGTGTGTGTGTGTGTGTGTGTGTGTGTGTGTGTGTGTGTGTGTGTGTGTGTGTGTGTGTGTGGGTGTGTGTGTGTGGTGTGTGTGTGTGTGTGGTGTGTGTGTGTGTGTGTGTGTGTGTGTGTGTGTGTGTGTGTGTGGTGTTGTGTGTGTGTGTGTGTGTGTGTGTGTGTGTGTGTGTGTGTGTGTGTGTGTGTGTGTGGTGTTGTGTTGTGTGTGTGTGTGTGTGTGTGTGTGGGTGGTGTGTGTGTGTGTGTTGTGTGTGTGTGTGTGTGTGTGTGTGTGTGTGTGTTGTGTGTGTGTGTGTGGTGTGTGTGTGTGTGTGTGTGTGTTGTGTGTGTGTTGTGTGTGTGTGTGTGTGTGTGTGTGTGTGTGTGTGTGTGTGGTGTGTTGTGTGTGTGTGTGTGTGTGTGTGTGTGGTGTGTGTGTGGTGTGTGTGTGTGTGTGTGTTGGTGTGTGGTGTGTGTGTTGTGTGTGGTGTGTGTGTGTGTGTGTGTGTGTGTGTGTGCCCGCAAGAATGCTCACGTGATGAGTGATCTTACACTTGAGTCGAGCGGAAAATCAATCCACAGCTTCGACTGCGGCTAGCGCTGACGAGATCGCGCTCACGCTGCCACCCTCTCGCGCACACATTTCATCCGATTGGTCAGTGTATGAGTGTTTGTGTGTGTGATGGCTTAAAAATAGCAACATTTTTCAAGTTTGCATCGATCGTGGTCAATAAGAATAGATCAAGCACATTGAACTTGAGCGGCATTGAGTGGACTGGTTTGAGCGTCGGTCTGGCGAAAGCATTATGTGTACTCACGTGAGCTGCAATTGACGGCCAATTACCGTCAAATCAATCGTTTATTGCTTGTGCAAAATAAAATGTAAGAAATATAAGATATTTAAATATAAAAATAAACTTGAGAAGCAACACATTTAAGTGCAGAAATGTGGCATGCAAAAGCATTTTTTAAATGAAAAGTACAACATGTTACCATACTCATAAATCCACCAGATTGATTTGGTTGGTTGAGAAAGGAAAAGCATTCAAAATACGCGGTGGTAAATTTAAACCACTATCGATTGATTCATCGGCGAAAGTAACCAGACAAAAGCCGGTACTCTGTGCAGCTCTTTTATCTTCTTTACTTCCGCTTTGCAAAGCCATTGAAGAGATTTGCCTTGCCTGCACTGTTGGTTTATGTGGTTCTAGTAAAAAAAAGCATTTCAACCGTTCTACCTCAATCACGAACGATTTTTGTATGGACGAATTCGCTTTCTAGAATCAACCGAACACAAACAGTGCCTCTCGTACGGCCGGAGTTTGGTAAAAGCCAATAAAAAGCCACCGAGGAGCACACAGCCACACAGAACCACGTGCCCTCGCAATCCATCCAGAACCGTCACAATACCAAGGGAACATCGAGTGTATGGCCATTTCGAGTGGTCGGCCCACCGTCAACGCCTGTTCGGGATTCAATTTGCACCCGTACGACCGGGACGTGTGATCGTCTCGGGCAGCCGGAGCACCGTGGACGCCAGAGTGAACACATAGGTACTGGCACAACAACAAAAAAGGGAAAACATATGGCAATTGGAAACTTGTTGAAAAGTTCCGTAAAGAGACAACCGCACGTGTTACGATGGCAACGGGAAGGGGGAAGTGAGGGAGGACCTATTTGCAAAATCCATCATCCTATCTACTTTTGATTATCGAATCGACGTGCAGGACTTCTTCTTGGCGGGCGTGCGGCCAGCAAGCGGAAGTTGGAATGAGTTCCCTGGAATCCTTTCAGCATGTGTATTTGAAATTTCAATCCGGTACAATTGGTTTTGCGGTTAGCTTGTTTACGTGCGGAGGGCACTTACTGGTAAATATGGGCGGATGGAAGTGTGGCTTGAGCTTTGTACAAAACCGGAAAACCGGGCTTGGGTTGGGTGGAATGTTTGAGTTAGAGTTTGTGCTGCGGAGGGCATTGCTCAAGTGTGCATGAGTGTTTACGGTTGTTGATGGTGAATAATTTTGAAAAAGAAGGATTTTAAAATGAAGTTTGTATTGGAAATGAACTGTCAGCCAAAAGCATGAGAATACGAAATTATTTGGCAGAACTGTGCAGAGCAGCATAATGAAAAAAAACTCAATTTGCACCCAATATCAAACAGATTCAGTCAGCTTTTATCGACAGCTAGTATTTGTGCAGCTTTCTTTCAACCTCCAACGCAAATCGGAACGGATTTTCCGTCATGAACTGATCAAAGGCAGAAGCGAAAGAAAAGAAAACGCTTCTGCCTACGCCACGTACACCCCCACGATGAGCTCCCCCACATTGTGACATCACACTCACCTTGCCGCATTTTTCACGACTCTTCGCTCGGCCCACGTTTGCCACACGCCCCGTACAGCGTTGTGCATATTTCGCGTAGTTTCGATGATTTATTTCACATTTTTTTCGGAATGGGAATGTTAACACGCACGCCGTAAAGACGGCACTAAAACGGATCGAAAACTGACCGCTCGGTCGATATTGTGAAAACAGCTCACCGGTTCCTTCCCGTTTGCAAATGCGACCGTAATGTCAAGGTGTCAAAGCAGAAGCAAAAATACAAAGCAATGCTTTCCCCCCTCCAACGAGCCGGCGATCTTCACTCGCCGGGGATAACGCTCTAAAGGCCTTGTCCGGTGTTTCAAATTTGCTGCGTCGGTTTTGCTGGTTGGTTCTTGTGACGCTCGGTTGACTTTGCTATCCCCGAATGTGTGCCCGCCTTACCGTGTGCCTTTCTAGGGAAGGTCGAATGAATAGAGCAGTGGTTTTGTTTCGTTTGCATATCTTCCGTTGTTTTTATTTTGCCTCTGCTAGCCTTCGCGCAAGCAACGTTCCGCAGACCAACGGAACAAATTGAGGTCGGGAGCGGCAAATCGAGCAAGAAAAGCAAAACAAATCAAACAACAGCAAACACCCTCGTGTTGTAGAACGCGAACGAGTTGAGCCCGCACACACTTTGTTGTTGTGGCATTTCGAAATTTTCGTTTCATGCTAAACGGAACGCTGGCCGGCTGATACACGACACTGGTTTGACATCGATTTTTGGCTTCGATATTTTTAGTGTCCCTGTTAAGCACCGCATCGACATCCAACAATCCCCAGCGGCTCCCGGATGTGCTCCCATTTCGCCCCCTTTCCTCACCATTCACAATTCTTGGTGCGGGTGGGGGAGTGGTTAGAAATTGGTTTCTAATTTTAACAAACAAAAAAACGAACTCCACCACATTGTGTCTAGCTTTAGTGTGCGAGATGGTTTGTGCGCAATCGAGTCAAGGAGACGATGGTGGTAGTGAGTGTGTTTTGGTTGGTGATCAGTGTTTAGCGTATGTCATCGGCACTTTACTGACAAGTTGATTTTGTGTTTGACAAACGGTGCACGGGGACGGTTGTAATGGTGAAGGCAGACGAATATCTAACGACCAGATACGTCGCCATTTTCCATCGTCAGCAGAGCAGAGTAGTACGGTGAACCCTTCGTGGGAGCCGACCGCACGGCAACACCAGGGGTGATTATGGTGAATGAATGAAATCTTCTAACGGAACGTTTCTATTCGCTAGAAGCACCGATATTTACACAGCTGGTGGTGGTGGTGGTGGTGCTGCTGCTGCTGCACCACACAGTGCCTTTGGCTGATTGAATATGGTGTGAACACGACCAGATGGTTATTACGCGATCGGTATAGTAGCAGATGAGGAAACCGTGGGCAGGGATATGAATGAAGTTACCGAAATTTCGTGTGGGAACGTTTGTTCTGTGAGACAGGTCGTCCGGTGATGTTTGGGATATAGTTTTTAAATGCACCATTATCGTAAAATAAAGTAACAAAGTATAATCGAGTGTTGAAATTAGCATTTGAATTGTTAGCATCTAATTTGTCGTATTTATCTTTTATTGAGGGAATTTTTCCGTTGTTATTTTGGTAACGAAACATCCAATTAATTGCAGACCTTCCACTTAATGCCTAATTAAAATGGAGACGCCCGGTGCTTCACAAGCTTTTAGATCGAATATGGCCTCGAATTTGGTAGAAAAGTATTTTATCTGCAAGTGTCATTTACTACCACTTGTAATTCTTCGTTTGCAACGTACATTTGTTCAGATGCTATTAAAAATATTTGATCATCTAATACAAATAGGTCTTCTTTCATCACACGTAGTTTGTTTGTTTTTCGCTGGCGGAGCACATTCTCTCTTTCCTAAGCCTGTCTTGCTGCTGCAATGAAATTAAGCCTTACGTACAGTCGTACAATAGAAATGTTCGCTCATTTTTAACCGTCTTCAGTACACCGTCTCCCGGGACATGCAGCTGGTCGATGTCACTGCCGTTGGCCTATTCGGCACGTACGAACAGCACGCTCCGCTCCAGGTGACACAAACACATTTTCTTCATCTTTTGGTGTCGTTTCCATTACGTCGTCCGTCGTCTGCACGTAGCATTTTGTTTCCTAAGGCATTTTCCTACCACTCATACTTGGGAGCGAAAAAAAAATCAACAAACCGCACAAAAAATTCTGTCTACGTTTTCGCTCCCTGCTAGCTGTTGGTGTCGTAGTTTCTTTCCCAAACAATCGAAAGAGTATGCTTGCCCGATGATGATGTGTTTTGGTAACAGCAGTTGACCAAACAGAGTGCGTATGTGACTGGCATTTGTTTCAGGCACCAGGTGCAAAGATGACAGTTGGTGTTATTGGTAGTTCCAAGCATGCTTCATAAATCGTTTACAAAGAGAACAAAAAAATGAACGTTAAGACGTACTTTACAATTCCTAGCATTGTATTCCAAGCTTAGTGCAAATTCATTAAAAGTGTTTAACGTAATGAGTGAGACTGAACATAGACAATAGATGAATAGAAATGAACGCAAACCATCGCGAAACGATTCCTTTTTTCCAAGCAGCTTTTTTATACTTTACAATCAACGATAGCGTTGGCCTTTTTCCGTCATTTCCCACTCATTCAAAAGTAAGTCGGGTCGATCTTTGCATTACTCCACGAACCACTTAATTAACGATTCAATTTTCATCCGTTACGTTTGAGCTGGGAAATGGCCCTTATCCTGCTGATTGCGCTTCATTCCTCGTGCAACTTACATAATGTTCTTGTATTATTTCAATAAAATGATAATGATTAACACGAAAGTGATATAAAAAACCCACCCATACACAGACAGCTTACCAACAATTGCAAGTAACGTCATGCTTGGCACAGACATAAGCAGCTTTCCCACTGAGTATGATCTTCGGAGAAAAGCGGCCATAAGCACAAGACACAAGGCAGCTGTACACTGCGCTCACCCTACCCGCCTAGCACTGCATTCAATGTAAATCGTTTCCCGGGGTATTTTGCTGCGGCGTGAAAGCTAGGGCTCCCGGTAGGATAACTATCTTTATTAAAATTTTATTCCATAGCAATACCATACGTGCTTGAAAAGCGCGCGCGCACACACACACACACCATCCACTCTGGTTAGTGACCCGGATGCAGGATGATCTGCGGGTGTGTATTCCTCTTCAGCCATAGAGTTTCGCGAGCTCTCTACAGTGAGCAAGTTTCCCTGCCAGTTTTCACCGACGCAGACACTTTACGCGAACGGTGTATTAAGAAAGGAAAAGAAATAATCGTAGATACACCAGGAGCGAACAAACAAGGCACAAACATGACCATGCCATGACCTCGAGCTGTACCTAGCACGGAGAGCGAGCAAGCATGCAGTAAAAAGAGGACATTGAGCGTGAGAGACAGAGAGAGATACAGCGAGTGAAAGAGAAAGAGAGACTCATCATTAGTATGGTTCAGGCTAGTTACCGTTTGTCACTGTCTTAGTACAGCGCCATGAATGCGCTCTGCTTCCTTCCTGTGAATGAGTTCTTGGCAGGTGAGTGTGTGCACGCAGAACAAAACGACGGGCGTTTGGGCTGCAAAGAGTGGACGATAAAGGAAACGAAAGGCTAGGGGAGCAGAAAACAGGTCAAGAGAAGGCAGAAGCATCCCTCTGCCCGGCACGCTAAAATTATTGCGATTATCTGCATTGCAAATCATACGGTAGCGTTGTCCGTGCCGGCATCTCGTTCGAAGCGGCAGCATCAGCCCCGCCTACAATGATGCTGCCGCAAAGTGAGACGTGCATTATGTACAAGCGTATTCATTATGCTGCTGTGCGCCGTCATCTGCCGCTCCTGTTCGGTGAGGGAATTTTCCGCAATTTCCCCTTTCTCGGCGCTTGAGGGCCGTCGGCACGCTCGTCGGGTCCGTGCACCGTTTCAATTCACCGTTTTTTGGTCAATCTTGGCGTGAATTAGCTCGAGTGGCTGTGAATTGAAGGGACGAAATGGTACGATTGATGTTGCAATTATTTGCTACCCTTGCAACGCTCAGCACCATCCACTAGACTGTGAATCATGTCATCGAATGGCTTATGAAAATGCGCATAGAAACATTTTTGCCATTCTGATAAATGATTAAAGAACGACATTTATTAATTCGTACTTATTTTAGTCACTTTGTATACATTAGCTCATCACAAGCAGATCCGTATTTACATAAAGAATAAAACCAGTACATCATCTTCCCATTTCTGAAGGATAATTTTTCATTTTTTCCTTCGTTTTATTTATTCCGCTTTTTTTCTAAACAATAATCATACCATCCTTCAAACACACTGTTTGACCTATTTCCCTCATGCGGGTTTGTTTTGTCGATTGCTTGCTTTTCCTCCACCTCGATATCCCAACCTCTGCATTGTACTTACTTTTATGTGGCGCTCCCCCACAGTCTTCCGGGTCCACTTTTGACGTACGTCAGGTGCAATGTTTTGATAAAGAGCGTGTCACTTCAAAGCGGATGTCTTGTGGCTACCACCTGTGTACACTGCCCGTTCTGTTTCCCGTCAAGCCATTGGAACGGGGTCAGCAGAACGTCCACCGACAGGCGGTGAAGGAAGGAAGTGTCCCGGGGGGACAAGTATATCATTCACCGGCAACGATATAGCGAGCTGCGAACGTCAAGATGTACCTTTGCGAGCAAGTAATTTTATTACACAAAAGTGCATTCTTGATGATCACGGTGCAGTTTCTAGCCTTCTTTACGGTGCAATTGACACATGTCTGCTGATAAAACAGGTGACATGCAAACTTTATCGTTGTTTCGATTGGATAAAGGCACTTATCGGAATATGTTGGAGAAGCGTTCAATATTAGATGAGATAAAGTGCACAAAGATGTGAGATCACTAAGTGCTTTGCATTGAAACACTGGCATTGGTACACTGATTCTGAAATACTAGTTACCGGGAAGATTCGCTGTTTACGTTTAGTTAAGTAATTTAACGCTCTTATTTTATTTTTTTCCCCGATATTGTACAACTTCTGAATGTTTAGCATCGAATAGAATGTTCTGATATGCAATTCACGCCAGCTATGAACATCTTCTACTCAAACGATCCACTTACAAACTGCAAAGTTCATTATCGTAAATTGATTATGCATGCTTTTTGCTTGACGAAAAAGGTTTGACACACTCTTTGTATTTGCTTTTCATTCCAGGAGCGCAGTCTGCATTCAACATTACCGCCCGGCTATTGCAAACCATTCCAGCCATATCGCTCAAGATGTGTACGAGGGCTCATAGAAGTAGCAGAAAATTAATGATCGTCAAATCAAAGATGAAGTGTCACTGAGCGGCGTTCAAAGCGAGCGGTTCGCTGCCACTGTCAATCAAATGGAATACCTTTGCGTTGGAAAGCTACCGTGAGTGATAAAGAGTGTGTGTAAGAGAGTGAGAAAGAAAAGAGCGAGCGAGGGAGAGAGGGATATTCTTTTGTACGACAACAGAAGCAAGTGTGGGCCAGCAGTGAACAAGTGGAGTAGCAAGTGAGACAAGTGAAGTCGCCGAACCCGACCCCGGAACTGCGACACGGGTCCTGTGCTGCGTAGCGTCCCGTTAACTGTATGATGAATCCTTCCAACGATGACACGACGAACTACATGGTCTCATCCTCATCGTCATCCTCGCACCTGCAGTCGGCCGCTGCCCTGCTCGCCTCCACGTTCGGGCTCGCCGACGGGACCGTCCTCTACAACCACAGTGTGCGCGACCGGGGAGACGCTGGCGCACTGGCGGCGGCATCGGCGGCGTCAGTGGCAGGCACCGGGGGGCTCGAGAGCGCCACCGCCGGCGGGGACACGCTGTCCGTGTTCGATGCGTCCGGCAGCAGCATAATGTTGCAGGGCTTCTCGTCCACCGCACCCATCGGCGGCACGATCGAGACGGTCGGGGCGAACGAATCGATCGTCGACGGGGGGATCGACGCCGGTGGTGGCGAATGGATCGACGTGGTGCTGCTGGTGCTGAAGGCTTCCATCATGATGTTCATCATCGTCGCTGCCATCTTCGGCAATCTGCTCGTCATCATCTCGGTTAAGCGCCATAGGAAGCTAAGGTAAGGTCTCCGACAAAAAACAAAGGAAGAACAAGCGGGGTGCGAATATTCCGACCCATCCGGTTCGAACGTAATTATGCTGTTCGGGCGTGCTAATGCGTCAGGGGGAGGGAAGATTATGAAAGTGTAGAAATGTGCCAACTAATGCCGAACTCGACTAAAACCGTTCCGCCCGGCTACAATGTCTTAATCGCCGGTTTTTCGCTCTGTTTCGCAGGGTTATCACAAACTATTTCGTCGTATCGCTCGCCATGGCTGACATCATGGTGGCGATGATGGCCATGACATTCAACTTTAGCGTACAAATAACGGGAAGGTAAGTGTGAATTGAGCGTCGGGTTAGGGAAAGCCCATTTTGAGGTGTGTTTCATTGGAATTTTGATTGGCAAAATTCGTCATCGTTGGACGATCAAGTGCACGGAGGGAAATCCATCCTGTATTGAGTGGACAATGATTTGAAGTATGTTGAAGTCATAATGATTGGAAAATGTATTTTGCACTTTATTTTTTGTTTAGCTGGAAATTTGGGTCGTTCATGTGTGACGTGTGGAACAGCCTAGATGTCTACTTCTCCACAGCCAGTATACTTCATCTTTGCTGTATTTCAGTGGATAGGTAAGTAGATGCTTATGGAAACCTTTTGTTTTTGAGACAAAAATTCATTTCCGTTGTGCAATCCTTTTATCAGTTTTAATTATAGAAATAAAAATCTTGGAAGCAAGCTTATACCAGCTCAAATTCCACGTTCCAACGCTAACTCTATTCCGCGATTGATTGGATTCTCGCTATTTTTTCTTTTTTGCAGATATTATGCCATAGTGAAACCACTTAAGTATCCCATAAGTATGACGAAGCGAGTTGTAGCGATAATGTTATTAAACACATGGATATCACCAGCGCTGTTGTCATTCGTGCCCATCTTTGCCGGTAAGTGTGGAGGATGTGCTGCTGCATGCATATGACATGACTGGCATGACACGGCACTCACAGATACGGACAGGATAAGGTGATAATCGGCTGGGATGACAATGTTCGATCAAAATGTTGTGATGGTAAACGGATTAATTGATGTAATTGAAGTTAATCGATCGGAACATCTTGTCGACGGACGGGCTTTTGCTTTGCAGTGACTGGTGCTGTTGATTTTGGACTTGACACAATAATTAAATTATTCACGGGTGTAGCTTCTTGCAAAGTGACTCCCCGGTGGCATTTTCTTATCGACTCCAACACGATAGGACTTTCGGAAGAAGGAAAGAAATTAAATTGTTTTATTGATCGAAACACACAAGGTACGAACATCGCTTGGGACGGTGTGCCACAAAAGGCATTCATTATGTACGAGACGACGATGCTAATGAAGCATGTCAAAGGTCAGCATAGAAGTTTGGTTTCTGCCACAGAGCACAACATTAGGGGCACGGAGACACGACTCAACTCTGCTAGGAAAACGGAAGCAGTAGGGGCAGTAGATTTGGGAATTTCTGATTATCACCTACCTACGATCTTGACGTATTATGTGAAGCGACATGGAAACGAACATTGTTCATCACAATTGTAAATGAACCACCACCCGAATCAATGTAATTGAATAATTCATAATAGCCATATGAAAAACCGTTTCTACCCTTCACAGGTTGGTACACTACCGAAAAGCACAAGCAGGAGGTGCTCGATAACCCGGACAGCTGCCTGTTCATTGTCAACAAACCGTACGCGGTCATCTCGAGCTCCATCTCGTTCTTCATCCCGTGCACAATCATGGTGTTCACGTACTTCCAGATATTCCGTGAGGCCAACCGGCAGGAGAAGCAGCTGGCCCTCCGCCAGGGCACTGCCATGCTGATGCACCAGCACAATACGGGCGGGGGCGTTGGTGGTGGTGGCAGCGGCGGCGGCACCAATGGGGAGGCGCTCAGTGGCAGCGGTTCCTCCAAGACGCTCACGCTGCACGAGGTGGACGCTGAGCAGACGCCGACCAAGGATCGGCATCTGATAAAGATGAAGCGAGAGCACAAGGCTGCCCGGACGCTTGGCATCATTATGGGAACGTTCATACTGTGCTGGCTTCCGTTTTTCCTCTGGTAAGTGGTGTTGTTGGTGCGTTTGGTTTTTCGTAGGCCACCTTGTTCAAACCTTGTATTGGTTAGCAAGTGGTGTTTTGAACTTATTCAGCATATTCAGCAAAAATATCTGAAAAGTGAATAACATATGCGTAGGGCCTTAAAACAATCTAAAGATCTTATCATAAGGGTGAGCAACAGTAGCCCGGCTTTTAATCACTTTCATGATTCGTGTTTACTCTGTCCATAATGGATATTGTTCAGTAATATTCAAAGCGTGCAATTTAGATTGATTACAAACGCACACCAAGTAAATATTTATCCAGGTCCAGGGGTTAACTTAAAGTTTAAACATCTGAACCCTTACCTTTAAGTGTCTGTGGTTAAGCTATCTTCATTCTAACCCTGGCTAGTGTAGCGATGGTTGATTGAAGGCTTGCACTATAAATAACGCCCCCGGCCTGTAATTCCCGCACGACAGTACGTCAAACGGCCCAGTAAAACAATAAATTCACCACATCTACTGTATCTTTCGCCCACCGCCCACCCACTAGGTACATCATCACGTCGCTGTGTGACCGGTGCCCCAATCCGGACATTGTCGTTGCGCTGGTCTTCTGGATCGGGTACTTCAACTCGACGCTCAACCCGCTCATCTACGCCTACTTCAACCGGGACTTCCGGGAAGCGTTCCGCAACACGCTCGACTGCATGTTCTGTGCCTGGTGGCGCCGGGAAACGTCCCCGCTGGACATCAACGTTCGGCGGGCGAGCCTCCGGTACGACTGCCGGGCGAAGAGCGTCTACTCCGAGAGCTACCTGCGGCCCTCGTCCCAGACCGACCGGTTCCACAGCGAGATCGGCGAAAGTCTGTAACGGCGGTACGATGACGTCGATGCGGAGGCCACCGAGTGTACCCGTTTGTTCTGAGCGCAGCCGAGCGAGATCTGCCCGACCCCATACAGACACCAGCCAGCCGTGCGGCACTGTTGTTTGCTATGCATGCCAAAGAAGACTTGACCCCCGGACAAAAGGTACGCCGTATGGTACGCCGCTTGCAGTTCAGCAGAAAAGGGGAGCCAGCCGTCACAAGCAGTCGTTACCAAGTGATACGTTACTATCTTGTTTTTGTTACTGTACACTATATAGCTGTTAAGAGTTTGTAATGCGTCGGATTCTATTGCTTGGTTATGTATTTATTACCTTCTAGCGGATAGTTTATTGTGCCGTTCATCGAGGTCGAAGTCTGTTTAGTTGCGTAGTTGTTTTCTTCTTCTTCTATTACTAGCTCTTAGCTACTGTTACGAGACCTGTCGTGGTTTTGACTGTTCGGTATGCCTATGTTGACAAAAAATTGTTAGTTTTAGGAAGTGCGTACAGTTTAATGACTTTAAACCGATGCCCTTAGATGAACAAAGATGTCCAGCTATGAGATTCGTTATTGGGAACGCTTTGCCCTTACTCGTGAAGACATACCATCAAATGGGTGATCCGACTTTGCTCTACTATCTGTTGATGATATTTCCCCCAATAGTGACTTTCTGCTTGCGTCCAGCCAACCAAAACTTCCCAAAATTAGCTCCTACTCATGTGTGAATCTTTGACGCCAGTAGACAAGAAAAACAACAACAAACAGCTCACAGTGCACTTTTGCCCATCTGTCAAGCCAAAAGGGCATAGTGCGAAAGTACGCACACGGAATGTAGGCAGATAGGTGCTTTTATTAATAGCAAGCGCATTGGACATTGGCCCTTTCCTATCGCCCAACCTACGCCACCTATATCGCGCTGCCGAATCGCTGCCAGTTTTATCCAACCCGCGCGCGCGTGTGTGTGTGAGAGAGAGAGAGAGAGTGTATGCTACATTCACCGCACGAACCGCGATCCGTGTTGCTAATGATCTGTATCGTGCAGGGCTAAGCTGTGGTATGCGCTCCCACGCCTCTCGAAGGTGCTCGAAAGTGCAACGAATCTTGGTGTAGAAATGGCCATAAAAATCTCACTACAAATGTCGCACAATGGAAAGACAGGTGGCAATGTGAACCGGCAGACAGGTGGGATATATCGTATAGGCAGTAAGATCAATTTATCACCATACATTCATACGTACAAGCGGGCAGTGGACTCTGAAATACATTCTTCAAAATACACACAACCACACACACACACACACATGCAGAGCGTATAACACTATTCAATGCGGGTATTTGTTTGTAAGAATTCGTAGATCGTACTTCAGACACTGTTGTGTAGCGTAGCAAAAGGGATAGAATCAGAAGAGTATTAGAGAAAAGTGAATACAAAAGGAATAAATAAAACAACAGCATGACGACAAGCCAGTGATCGGAAATGAATGTTAATATTTAGCATCAAAAACGATAGTAGACACAATTTGCAATGAATACATGTAGCCAAGTGGTAGTGGAATGATAGTCTCATAGGGATTTAAAACAAAGAAGCAAGGCAAATAATGATATAACATAATAGTTTGGTCTGATGGATGTGTGCGTGTGTGTTATAAGTGGGCAATGAACTGAGGAAAAATTAGAAAACAAAACGGAAGTAAAAATACCATTATGTTCAATGAAGGAAAAATACAATAAGAAACATATGATATGTATTACAATGTGAAGCAGTGGAATGGAAACAGAAAATCATATTTCACAAAAGCCGTAACAAAATGGTGGCACTAGAGTCAGTGGTGGACCCTGGAACCACTGAACACAAACAAGAATCTCGCTCAGAAAAAAACAGATATTCATCAAAAAAGAAAGGTACGTTGGTTGTACGTTTTTATTAATCTTTACGCTTAATTATTGCCCCTCCCGAAACGGTTCGTTTCACCGAAGGTTGACGGCATGCCAAGAATCAATGCTGCGTTTTGTGCTTCCAATTTCTAAACCACACACTGGTACACACTGTTGGGCCTCGGGTGGGGGCCAATTTTGTCCAACAACGTTCCTATCCTTTACGCTGGCGATGATTGATGATCGCGCAGATTACACCCACGTCGTGTTCAACGGCGACCTGCTTTCCGATTGGCTCGCACGATGCAACGATGCAACAGATGGGACGATGCGAACGGATTCCATCCCACGGTAGAGGCAGCAGCAGCTGCCTTTCCCAGCTAAAGGCTAGCTGTTTCGCCTGTCGAAAGGAGACGGTTGGACGAATTAATTGACATCGACATGGACGAAAACGGTACCAGAGCGCTAAATCAGCCCCGTGACCGGCTCGAACTGCTCCCCGGTGCGGTAGGACCAGCGCTTGCATGTAATGGCAATGAAAAACAGATCAACATCTCATCGTTGGCTGCTTGAAACGGTGTCATTTTTGGTAGGGAGTGCCGCAATCTCGTCGAAGCTTTCTGCTGCACGCTTGCAGACGCACCCTAACGTTGCATCATAGTCTTGCGAGCAACCGGAGGCTAAGCACACCGTTTGTTTGCTTGTAATTGCCAGCGGGTTCATGTACTTCGGCTGTAATTTACATACCGATTTCCGTACGATGCAGCTGTGATGCTGATGTTGGCACACGGCTATGGGGGCGTAAGCATCGGTCGCGTTCAATTTACGGTTTAACGGGAAATTGGCAAAAACTGATTCCGATGCGTTACAGCAAACAGTGCAGCTGTGATTGAAGCAGGGCTCATGCAAGTATCGGCACCGAGCTGAAGGGATTGAATTTTGAAACACACCAACTGAACGCTGAAATTACAGCATTCAACCAAACATTGGTTGCGAATGGGTCAAAGTTTCAACGCATCGATGTGTTTGTTGTGAAATGCAGACGCTAATTGCAACTTTCAACTGACATCGATGTGCCGTTGAGTGAGCATACTGTCGGCGAGTTCCAACAAGGTCTTTTGTTGCTGCTTCCCAAACGTAAATAATTTGTACTACGGCCAGCCAGTGTAAAAGTAAAGATAGAAGGAAAGGCGGGAAAACTAATTTCAATAATAAAAGGAAAACATACCACCGGCTAGAAAGCGATGCACTTGTCTTGGAAGTGTACTGCTGGTAACTCTGCGAGGTAACGCAGCGCACCAACCAGCAAGTGCATCGCTCGACGGCACACCTTGATCGTACATGCCGGTACGATGTAAAGCGATAAGTGTTGGAATAATACAGAAAAGCAATATTAAGTGTAACATAAAGTAAAGCAAAAGTGGTACCACTAGTCAGTTAAGCGTACCCCTTTGAGCCATTCCGCATTTGATAGCTATGGCCATGACGTAGTGACGAGCGGATAAAACAATGTAGGAATTGTAGAGTAAAAGAAAATAGCTCCCGGTCAGTACATTTCATCGTTCGACCGATGAAAAGATGTATATAATCGATGTGAACTCGTTCCGATTCATTTACACTGAAGCGAAGCGAACTATAGGTCAGATGTAGTGCTTCTTGTATCGTCCATTTCCTATTGCGATTTTTTAGTGTACAAGCGTTGCATCGCTAGCAGTAGAGATTTGAAAGGAGTAAATTTTGCAACACATTTGCTGAATTCTATTATTTCAATTGCGTTTGATGTACAATTCCTACGGTCCATGGTAATGGATCGGTCAACTCCGCGATGTACGTGGTACTACATCACATATCAAAGTAGCTACATTGTGTGTACGGATTTCGAGGAACGATTTATTGCGAAATCATTACTTTGATTTCTAACGAATTATTATGAAGAGCGGTTTGGCTGGCAGTCTTCTAGAATGAGCAAAGCACTGGAGTACGAGGTATGCTGTCTTGAATAGTTTAATCGTGCTGTGTTTTGAAAACGAAACACTTGAATCGTTACTGGAACTGAAAGTCTTTTTTAGCTCTTTTTTATATCCTACAGACTGTAGCATCGAAAATAGATAACAACATAACATCCATCACATACATGCACACATACATACTTCTCGTCTAAAAGAAATAGGAGTTTCGAACATCGCTTGGACTTTTGTTCGCATTACGATGTGCAACTGTATTCCAAACGAAGCAACACCTTGTCCCATTCATTCGTTCCGCTGAATTCACCCGTAGAGTGTAGGAAACTTACCAAACGTCGTTGTAAATGTGTTTGCCTGCATGTGCACCACTGCAAATGCGACCAAAACCAACCTTCAAAGTGTGCTGTTAACAGAGAATGTGCTCGGATGCTTCCGCTCGGGGATACTGGCTCTACAGTTTGACTCCTGACCGAACGGCGTAGGGATTAACGCGCGCGGGTGTGTACGCGACGGGGAGCGAACGGGGGGTGACGTGTATGCGTGTGGCGGTGGCCACCATTCTGCCATCAAGCAGTGGCCACTGAGAGTGCGTGTGAGTGTAGCTCGTTGTAAAATACTCGCGGAAGCGGAAGAGCAAACAATCAGAATCATCGTGCTAGGTGGGGCGCGGTGGAGATGGAAAACTATTCATCATAAATGCAAATATAGAGATAAATCGGATGAAACCATCCAATTCTAAACCGTTCCGCTTTCTTCCGGATCTGTGTGTGTGTGGGTATGAGTGAGTGTGAGTATCTCCTTTGCAGCGTTTTACCAAAGCGCCAGAAATCACCGAATACACGTAAACTAAAGATAGTAATAAAAATTTCGTAAAAACGTAAACATTTCGCATGCAATCTACACACCGCAACGGAGCGCCTGGACGATACGGCGTAGGTAAATGGGGTGGCATCACACTGAGTGCGTTGTTGATGGTAGCAATAGCGCGCAAGCAGAGGAAAAAGGAGCGCAACTATAGAAAATAGATAAAGGTGTTCAAATGCACGCAAAAGATAAAAGAGCGTTCATCGAAGATGCTTGAGCTAAGAGTGTTCCGTTTCCACTTCCTCCTGGCCCCAACGCTCCTCATCGACGGTGAGCGTGCTCGGAGTGAAAGAAGCTGGCCACATGCTTGATGTGTATCTCATGTTCATAATTAAACCGGCAAAGTGTAACAAATCTGGCGTTCAACAATCAAAACTGTTTCCTTCCCCTTACACAATATGTAGGATGTAGAGTGAAATTTAAACAACAATATGGAACAAGATCCAAACCAACCGAGTTAACTGATGTGTTAAGGTGGGGTGCGTATGTGTGCGGCAGTGGCCAAGGCGTTGTGAGTCATTTTGATCTTTCTGGGTGGAGCAATGTGATGTGGGACGATCGTTCCGGAAAAAAAGCAAACGTAAGAAAAAAACACACCCACATTGGCATTGAATGCATTGTGAGAGACAAAATGAGGATAATGGGATCAGTGTGGGAGCTAGCACTTGGCACGGGACGAAGCAAAGCAGAATGGCGGATATTCTTAGTAAATTTATGTACAATACACAACACAACGGCCACACACACACACAAACACGTACACACATACAGACAGACGTAGTGTTAATGGGTCTAGTCGTACAATTAATGCTTAACAATAGATAACTTTGTCTGGTGTAAATGTTATCCTTAAGAAGGTGTACCATTTCCGAAACAAAACGGCAAGCAACTATATCCAAAACAAATTCAGACAAAAAATCACAACCAACCAACCAAGAGATACACCTCTGTAATCGATTTGACGAAACTTGGTTGTATTTCACCGATCGGTTTTTTGCGTTTGAATGTTCGTGCTCGATTTAATTCCAATTGAGAGGGCGACGAAAGCGGAGAATGCAAGGTGAAGCTGCACAACTGCAGCAAATGCATGATGAGTGAGACACTAGGGTGATGCAGGTGCGAAAGACTCTAAGCGCAATACTGAAAAGATCGCAAAAACAGCGTAGTAATGTTTGAAATCTAACACGGAACATGTTGAAGCGAGATGGATGCATTTATTTAATTAAGAAAAACAACAGACAGCTGATAGATTCGTACGCGAAAGCGCGATTCACTTGACGCTTAATGCTCGTCCTGTTGCGGTATGGCCGCAATTGTTAAAAGCTGCTTTTATTTCGTACAAAATTGTGAAAAAGCTAAAAGAAAAGCAGAAAAAGCACTCATTATGAAATTGAAAACTTTGTTATGGTTTAGGATTAGGATATAGTGTATTTATTTATTTTTGTATTCTTACCCCTTCCCTTGAATTGACGGTGACGTTGAATTGACGGTGCGTTTCGCTGAATAAAACAGAAATGATCATGACGATGTAAACGTACGATATCCATCGGGATTTGTTTGTACTTGCTTAATATCGCGACAATATTAAAAAAAAAGAGTCCGTCAAAGTATATCACATTTGATTTTTGTTTTCTGTATGTAGCGTATTTGATAATTGAGCTTAATACTCATTGTAATTAAAAAAAACTGTTCATTAACACTCTGGGCGCAGGCATTTTGCATTAGCTTTCTGCGGAGAATACAGTACAAGATAAGAGAGCGATGAGAGTGTTTCATTGGCTTACGATCGTTCACTCTCTTTCCGATCCTCACATATGATGCCGCTTCTGCAATTTGCGCTCTCTCTTTCTTCCCGCTGCAATACGCTCTCCTGAGAGTTGCTGAAAGACCAATCACAGAGAAGGAGAGTGAACAAAGCTGTGATTCCAAACCAAGCCACACAGCGCCCAGAGTGTTAAACGGATGGCTTCGCAGGCAACCGTTTTCACTGTACAAAAAAAACTGTGTATGTATAACAGACATTTCATAATAGTCTAAGATCTCACACATAGATGGCGCTGGTCGTAAGCGTTGGTATACGAGAAATCGATTTAATAAAAATAGTTGAAATTTTTACTTTTTAACGTTTAAACATATTCAGTCATTTTTTTTACTGTTTTATCCTTTTGCGTTATCTTCCTAGTTACTAGGAAAGGAAGAAACAATGCCACTCATACTAGATCAAATATTTGTCATTCCACGTGCACACCAGGCGCCTCCATCGAGGGGAGAAAGGCCTTTTAATCTGATGATTTTTAATTTCATTTTCTTTCTTCAAATGCACTCCAACGCGTATCAAGTTTTGGTTACTATTTTCGACAGTCTTTATTCATGGTTGTTGTGGGTGTTTTTGTTGTTATTTTGGGAGAGCCTGTGTACGGTACAGAGATACGATACGATAGCAGGTCTATGCAGACGATTTTCCGTTACCTTGCAAATTAGGTTTGCCTTTGAGTGTATTTTATATTTTTGCTTCGATCACACACAGCAATTTCGATATAAAGCAAACTACACTTTCCCTCCGCCGCAGACGCAAACCGGAGCAGAGTTTAAATTTTTATTCAGTATTACCTTTAGCGAGGGCGCACAACGAATCGTTCATATTGCAAATCAATGTATTTTTTTAAATCATCTATTCAATACGGAAATCAAATTCTGATCAGCGCAGAAAGTCCTTACAAATAGTTTGTCGTTAAAATAATTTCCATAAAGCTTCTCCACAACACTACACTACGGGAGTCGTCTAGCGTCTTCTCTATCCCACGCGTCATAAATACACAACTCACACACACATGCACACAAAGATACACGCATACACACACACACACACTTACACATACAAAATCAACATATACACCAAACAGCGATCCATCGTCGTTAACTAGGTGTGTGAATCATCAGTTGCCTTTTGTTGCATTAATATCGGTTTTGTATTCTTGTGCGAAGGGCGGGGATATGGTTTCACTGTGGCACTTTAGCAGCAACCACAGCATGTAATATAGGTAACAGTACGGGTTGTTAGTTTAACATCTTGCGGACTAATGTGTTCATCATACACGCTACTAATGTGTATAGGCTCGCAAAGTCATCTGGTGAATGGTGTTGACCGTCAACTTACTGACTGGTCAGCTAATATAACGTGAAAAACAACCTTGACATTCGCTCTGTTTCTGTTTAACCCTCTTTAACTGCAATATACGTATCTAGCCAAGGTCATCCGCATGCATTGCTACACTATATACAAAACATTTCACGCACACAAACACACGCACAAACTAATTTTGTTGTTATCAATCAACGCCACCCTCATTAAGCAGTGCGGAATGTTTAAATTACCCGTCTCATTGTTTAAGCTAGGAATAATCTCACTTGAAAGTTTGTAACCAGTACTAGTTTGGTGAAATTGATTCAGCTATGTTATTCCTACATCGCCCTACCTGCTCCTGTATATTATTCAACCGTGTTTTGGGAGGAAAGTAATTGTTTCGTACCTAGCTTCTGTACGCTACGTGTATTCACAACTAACACACATTACTGTCGTTTGGTTGGCTAGCTCTGCTTGCTATGTTTTGCACAATAGAACAACAAAATATCACAAAACTTAGCTCCTGTTAAGGGATAGCTCCAGCCTGACCTTATGAAACTTATTCCTTAGCTATACACATGCGGTGGATTGTCGGTTTTGGATTGCTGTTGTAAAATAAATGAGTTAACATTGTTGTTCCCTAATGGAAAACATTGAACATTGATCCATCTTGTTTTCTAAACCACTGACTCTTAATCGGCATTAATGCATAATTTCCGCAGGATAAATGCATCTCAAATACGAACCTCAAAATTGTCACACAAAAATTCTACATTTACGCAAAACATAATGCACAATTCAGTTCAACTAGTAATAAAACAAATAATCGAGTTAAAATCATCACAATTCTTTACAATGCTTTGTACTAAATTACGAACGGCTAGCAGGCTTTCAACGGCAGAAAGATGATTCTGTTCGTAGAATGAAACATTTCAAGCAATGAAACGGCATGGAACGGTCAACCGCTGTGAAACATTTCAGCAATATTGCTTTCAAAAAAGCTCACACGGTACTGTTTGGCGTGGAATGAAACGAAGCTTTCTTTTAAATTTTATAGTACATTACCTAACAGCTTGATCGCTATCATCGATTCGTTTTTCGTTAGTGACACAAAAAATCCCTCATTCTTGCCTGTGCACCAATGAACACCTACACAATTCATTCATTTTATTTCTGCCTAGATTTTGATATATTGCGAGTACCGGTCGCCGCTCCTCTGCTGTCAGACACACCGGCATGCTAAACAGTTACATCTAGTGTTACATCTACTGTGGGGCCGTCTGTATTTTGTCTCATTTTGTTGCCTCATTCTTCCTTCACCATACCGAAGCGGAAGGTGCGAAGGAAGAGGTGGATTTAATAACACCTACAATTATTGCTACATTTCACACTAGTGGGCGGTCTAAGTACGTGGGCCCCCGGTTTCGCCAGCGGGAACATCAACGGCAGCGCAGACGACGGTCACTGGGAATATCATTTTGTACGAGGGATCGAGTGAAAGGAAAACAAATGCGATACAAAAACGAAAAAAAATCACTATCGATGGTACAACCGCTTCGGTGAGACTTTTTCGGGATAGTTACATTCCTCCTCCAACAGAATGTGTTAAAGCAAACCTAGCTGTCTGCCCCTGACGGTTAACAGGGCTTTGTTTGTTGCTTTTGGTCATGCGATTTCGATTTGTGCGTTCATACCTTGACGCTTTTGCCTATGCGAGTGTGTGAAAGCGTGCAATCAGCATCACTATGTTGAACTTAAACCATATCGTTCCTTCTCTAGTTGCATGGAAAATCCGCTTACTGCCAAGTTCGGTCGTGCAAGTTTCAAGCCACCGTAGGAACCTGTCGCCACCAAAAATAAAAATCCTGCAAATGACCGTAAAAGCACAGCCGAGGCTGCTCACGATCCCGGTACGGCGGAAGCAACATTCACCAACAACAGGTAGCCAATTCCCCGGCCCCGGTGGGAACCGAAAGCCGATGGGTAAATAACGCTGAAAGCGTTTGCACCTTCCGTGTGTTTGCTTTCCGTGCGTGGCTCTCCTCCTCTGTCTGTGTAATTGTGTGTGTGTGTGTGTGTGTATACACAATGAACATTGTGTACCGAAGATTGCAAGCTTTCGATACACACAAACAACCTCCCCACCCCCCCCCACCCCCCCCCCTCCCCCCGCTGACCCGCACATCCGATACACACTGTTTGTCAATATTTGTGTCCCGCCATAGGCAGAGTCGCACGAATTGATCAAAGCTGACACAATCTGCCGCGCAGGGAAGTGAGCAAACAGTGTTCGCCTTTTACCCAATTTCGCCCCCGTACCATGCCGGGCTGTATCGCCGATGGTGCGCACATTCTTTACCGCGTCCGATGCCGAGGGCCGAATGTGTCCCCAAACACAGGAGCACACCCCAGCAGCATCTGTCTAATTCGATTTTGAATCAGCACAACGCAGACATCATTCGGTATTTTTTTTTGGGGCATTTTTTTTCTGCTGCGAGTATTTTGTTGCTCGCTTCCCATTCGAATTTGTGACACCTCACAGCAGGGTGCGGGCTGGGCTGGCCTTCTTCGAGCAAAACCGTTCAATTATGCAGCACAAAGTGTCAGTCACGATCAGTGCGATGATACCCTGTGGAGCGAAAGCTTACCGCAGAGCTTATCAACACTTTTCCCTGGGCGCGGGTGGATTCAGTGGAAGAAGTGGAAAATGGGAAAGGATGCGGTTGCTACCTTGTTAGGTTGATAAAGTAGAGAAAAGCTACCCCCGAGTACAGCGCGCACAATGTTTGATGAGAACATTCATCACGCATGGTACACTCGATCCGCTGGGAAGGAGGATTTGTTACGTTTCACTTGTTTGTTTGTTTTTTTTTTTGTTTGCGCAAGGACATACCAGAAACAACAAAAACTACGAAAAAAAAAATACACACTTTTCTTCGAATGTATACGTCCCCTCCAAACGCAGTACGATAGCATGCGTTAACCAAAGAGGAAAAATGGAGCCGAAATGAAAGAGCAAGTTTCCTTACAGCCTACGGGTATGCACTTAATACTACACGTAGTAGACGCTGTGCCCGTACGGGCTGCGGCGAACGAAGCAGGGCAGCAGCGACTGGAGCGTGTTCCGGAACGCTTCCCGGAAGTCCCGGTTGAAGTAGGCGTAGATGAGCGGATTGAGCGTCGAGTTGAAGTACCCGATCCAGAACAGTACCGTGATGACGACGTCTGGGCAGGGGCAGGCTTCCTCGCCACACAGCGTCGTGATGACGTACCTGGGGGATAACGTACGAAAGGAAGAAATGTTAGAATGTATTACCTGCAGCAAAGTGATAGCAAACATTTTTGCATTCGAGTATTGGGATAGAGCAAAGACGACAAAAATGAATACATATTTGGTCGATGGGTGGATCGGATAGATGGTTAGCGTTGTTTATATTGTTTTAGTCTTTATAGGCTGAAACAACCTCTCCCTCTAAATGATAGTTATTGTAAGCTGTGATAAAGCTGTCAGCCGGTCTCGTAGTACAGTCGTTAACTCGTACAACTTAACAATATGCCCGTCATGGGTTCAAGCCGCAAATGGACCGTGCCGTCTGACTAGCCTGCTATGCGGGGTAATTCATAAGTCACTGAAAGCCAAGCCCACACAAGTGGTACAGGCAGGCCTTGACCGACAACGGTTGTTGAGCCAAATAAGAAGAAGATAAAGCTGATACCTCTATACAGGATATAATGCCAAGACGAGGAAGGATTTTGATGATTTATAAAGCAAAGCAACATAGCATTTACGTTAAGTATTCTCTTCTATGAATTATCTTCCTTTCATAATTAAGGAAACAGGTAGTGTGTATACCTTTTCCCACTGTTGTTTGTGCAATTAGACGTTTTGACTAAAATTTGTCATGATTTATTCATGATGGTGTTTGTGATACAAAGGATTTTCTGCATTTAAAAAACAATAACAGTTATTTCAAGGTTTTGAATGCTGATACACTGGATTCAACCACCTCGATCTCGTACATCTGAGTGATTACCGTAACACAATTTCTGGGCAATAAATTCAGTAATTGCCAAAGTTGGACGCTTACATGTTACTGTTTTGTGCACTTACCATGATTGAATCCTATAGTCTATGACAACTTAAAGTGCATGACTTTGCTAAACGATCGCATTGTAAGCTGTACAAAACACAATAAGAGATTGCAAATGCTTCCATATTTCTTTATACCAGCGCGCTGTTGGACATTATAAAACCAAAACCAAAACAAAAACCACTACAAACCACTACAGCAGAAATCAAGCAAAACAAACAAATCCAACAAATTCATTAGCCGGTACCGGAAGCGGCATTACGCTTGTCCAAACTCGCTTAAACTTGAGCTTGCTTTTTATATTCCATTTTGTCCGCCGGTCCCTCCTTCCCTCGTCACAGTAATTGTAGCGGAAAAAGGCACCACTTTACATTCCATTTTGTTTTATCCGACTTTAGATTGGGTGTAATCCGAAAAATCGGCTTCCTGTGGTACCACCTAACAAACCGTTCACCGGTTTTCCATCCGTGGATGATACCATGGCTCACACACACACACAAAAAAAGAAAGAAAGCAGAAACAAACCAAACTTCCGAAAACGAGAACCTTTGATTGCTGTTGGCAGTGTTTAGCAGTGAGATGACATTGAACGGCAGACAGCAGAACTTCCCATGCTTGCAAGAAGCCAGTTCATATTTCTGCCCGACCGTGCCCGGCTACGACTTGACATATGTTGACAGGCTGCTCAAATCAACGTGTACAGCTACACATATGGGTTTCACGGCACAACGCTACGTTACTATTGCTGTCCGTAATTGTTTGTGCGTTCGTCGTTTCCACTGTCAGTGCGCCACGCGGGGAGTGGGTGGAGAATTCACCCTGAATGATAAACAGATGGATTATCCGAAGCTCAGTGCTCCAACACGCGCTCGTCAAAAGTGTACGCCAGCACTCACGTGACGTTTCCCCCAGGGGCAATACGCATACGGATGGGAGCTAGGGCAGGATGCTTGGGAACCAACAAAGAGCGCATAACGAACGGTTTGCTCGGAGCGGAGCGGAGCAAATACAACAACAAAAAACAAGCGCTCGTCCCGGAAAAATGTCCTGCCCGTCTCCGATTACAGCCACTTTTCACTTTTGATTCGCGGCAATCATTCTTGCGGATAACGAGCCGTTGAGTGGCTGCTACGCCGCTTGCTGCGCTCGTTCGTCGCGTGCGGGTCGGGCGGGTGTTTGACCGGGACCAAATCCCAGGCTGGTTGGGTTTTTGGGGCCGAAACGAGCGGGATGAGCGGATTTTCATTCGAAACTTTACCGAAGCTGTGATGCCTTTTTTCCTTTTTTCTGCTCCCATTTCTGGTGGGGGTTGGTTTGTGGTGCCTTCTTCTTATGTCTTTCCCATTGCTACCCACCCCGTTACGCTCTACTTATTTTGTTGCTGAAATAAAGCTTTTGCCTGTGTGTCGGTTAATGGAAACGATATTCATGGCGCATGGTTCCGTTGTTACTGTGCATAGGATTTCACAACCGTGTCCAAGTTGCTGGCGCTTGGGAAATGGAAAAATCCTACGCATTAATTGAGCGTTTCCATTTAACCGGTGACGGTGACGAAGAAAATGGAAGGGAAAAGTGCCCGCAGACATTTTTAAACGATCATTGAATGAGCGGCTGAAATGTGATTGATTTTTTTTTCATGCGCTTATTTATACTTATTAAACGTTTGATTAATTGATTATCTATCAGGTATCTCTCAGTTATCTCTCAAAGAATTCAAAGGATAAAAATGTGAGATTCTTCGAAATAGATAATAACACATACAACCTACAATCAATACAATACAATTTAAGTAATAATCAGACAATCAAGACCACTAGTGATCATCAAAAATTTGGAATTCATAGATGGTATTAATGGTCGTTAAAATGTTTGGTATTGTGTGATGGCACTGCTCGAATAGATCATACTTAAATTTGGAGGTGTGCCTTTAACACAATAACTTTACGTTTACTTAATTAGTCTACGTAGGTCGTTTTATGTATGATTAATTAATATAAAAAAAAGTTAGTTGTTGATCAATTATACAGATAGTTCATTACTTCCCACGCAATGCCAGAATCAACACTCACACATTGAAGCGATTATCAAATTGTACTGAAAGCTGCTGTGCTGCAACACCTCCACATTCTCTACCACAGCTTTCCGCCTATCCGCCGTATAAAACGTCCAAAATTAACGCTCGACCACACTTGTTGAAACGGAAAGAAATGTAGCCAAAACAAAAAAAAAAGCTGATACGATGATTTTAATGAAATTAATTACCAAACAGTTATCGTCGTAACGCATCAGAGCGTCACCACCGGGACGCTAGCTCAATCAAATGGAAAATCGGTCAATCAACTGCTCGCTTTCCTCCCCCCCCCACCGCCCCCATACGATGGTGCACTGAGTGCAGTAGCACACAGCTTTTTTGTTGCCGACTCCGTTCCATCGATGCACACGATTGCATGTCGTTGGGACGGCGGCAGCGAAAACAAACGATCGCTTTGATTTGATTCATTTATGGTTCTTCGTGCACGTCCGACACGCTGCTGCTACTATTGCTATGGCTATGCTACTTCTATCTTCTGCTTTTTCAGCTTTCCACACCCGCAGTTGCTCGCTTTGCTATCCTGTACGCTCTGCATGTTTTAATCCAATTTGTGTTAATTATCAAAGTATGAAGGTCCCGGGCGAGAATGGACAGAAAAAAATAAAATCGTAGCAAAAATGGGGAGAGGACACAGTGGATACGATTACCACTATCAAATTAATATGCTTTAGCTCAATGTGGTGCTAATTGCTTTGGCGTGGGCAATAGAGGTAAAAGAGCGGATGCAATAGACGGTGGTCACAGTGGCCACACATGTGAGTTGCGGTGACAACGGTTTAAGTGCTGCACTAATTGCAACCGCCCGTGCATAAAATGATGCGCCTCCGCCGAGGGATGCGGTGAGGGATTATCGTTTCGCATATAATTGCGTACGAATTGTTTCCATTCACGCAGACGCAACTAAATGCTTCGCTAACGCACCGCATGCGTTCTGCAAACATCGGGGCGCGCGGTCCAATCGAAAGGGGAGTGCAAAATCATACGTTTCATTTGATACGCGCAACCAGTTCCATGAAAATGCTTTAAACAATCCACAGTTATTTTATTAATTAATTGCTGTGGTATTCAAATTGCTCGAACGTGCAATGTTATTGGATTGCAACAGGGGAAAAGAGATGTTTGCTTCTTTGATCTGTAAATAAAATCAATCTACATACTTCCGCTAGCGACCAGAAGTATGGCAAACAGGTTGGTTAATTATATTACTCTGGAATATATGGTGGTCGCAGTAAATCCGATGTAATAAAAAAAGAGAAAAAAAAATCAACAATCCTTCGTTGGTCCTAGGCGGGGCATTTTTTACAATAATAATTAGATTTAATATTGCCTTTCGTTGTATGAGAACGCTTCGCTACCTTCAGTCGTTGCCTACCATTTGTGTATCCTTTTACATTGTCTCGAAAGACAAAGTGTCTGCCCCACCGCTCTCGGCATCGAAAGGAAAGAAGTAATACTCACCAGAGAAAGAATGGCAGCCAGCAGAGCAGAAACACTCCCATGATGATGCCGAGCGTCCGGGCCGCCTTATGTTCCGCCCGCCAGCCCTTCGAGGGACGGGTTGAGGTGCCACCTGTCAAGCCGCCCGGTCAAGCGCCGTCCGATAGTGTCGCACCACCACCCCCGGGGAGTTTTTCGGTGAAGCGGGCCATTTTAATTAGATTTCCGTTCGATCGAAGCGCATACGCGCAGTGGTCCGTGTTGTTGATCCCAAGCCCGGACGTGGCCATCCATTGCCGGTAAGGAAAGATGGGGAGCCCAGGTGTGTTTTGGAGAGTGTGTGTGTGTGTGTGCGTGTGTTCGATGTTTGATGTTTAGATGACGCCATTGATGGTAGACAAACAGGGCAAGCGATCGATTCGACCCGATCCGGCAGCCGATGAGCACGTGTCCCGGGTGTGCAGCGCACGCAAATGCCGCAGAGAAATGTGCCGGGAGCGGGTGGTTGAAAAAAAGAAAAGAACAGAGCGAAACACTCGTAAGCAACGGAGGGGAAAGCATAATTAAATCACGTATTCGGGAGATAGGCTCCGTCGCAGCGAGCGAGAGGAGAGCGAAACAAAAACAGGAGCAACAATACCATTCCCTTTCGATGACGGTTTCACCAATAACAAAGTGCGATGGAACAGAACAAAAAAGCATCAATATGAAGAGCGACAACCATCCGTTGCGCACTGGCTGATGCTTGTGATTGTGCTTTTTGCCTGTCTTTCTTTCTTATACTATTTTTACCCATACACTGATTTAGCGTTACCTGCGATTTGCGAACAAATTGTTTCCACGCTAACGTGTCACAATATGACGCCCAAGCATCAAATATTACTCTTTCAAGCTCAAAAAAAAAATATAATACATACAAACCAAACAATCTAAAGGCAGCACATTTACAAACTCCCATACACCGACCACATCCCATCCTCCGCCCAAGTCTGATTGTTTTCATAACAGACCAACAGACCGGAGTGTCCTTTCTAGTTCGCCCGCCAGCATAATCGCAAAGCGGATTATTATCTTTTCACTCACTGGTGTAAAAATAAACATTGTCTCAGGGTATGGTCGGCTTTGGTACACTTCTTGGAAAGAAAGTCTAAAGCACGGGCACGGGATGGTTTCGATATCTGTCGGCGCTCGAGACCTGGTCGAGAGGCGCACTCGAAGCACATGGTTTATGGAGCGTGCCGCAAAAAAAAAACACAGGATAGCATGTTTATTTATTTGATACAAACACAAAACACAAGGGAATGGAACGCAACGAACCGAAAAGAATGGTAAAAGGTGCTTTATTGCAAACCGTGTATGGTTTTGTAATTCAACTGAAAATTTCTTAAAATTAAGAACAAAACACCGTAACGCATACACAAGCGTGCGAACAGTAACACGAACATCACAGAAATATGCAACAACAAACATATGAACACAATGGGAATTTGTGGTAGAAACGTCACCAACAAAGACTATTATAACACTAATCATTACATTAACAAACATCCATAGCGAACGTGGTTCCGGAGCACATTTTCAAGCTGACATTACCAACAAACGCACCAACATAAAAGAGTGAATTTTACTTGTGAAAACAATAAAAAACTACAAACAAAACATTAAATACCCATACAACCAACAACCATACCGTTCGCATGACTTCATCAAATAGAAATAAGCCACAACAACCCCTTGAGCTGCTCAGTAAGTTCTTTTTTTTTGCGCATCGCTTTATCCGCCACGTAACGAAACATTCACCATCAGCCAAAGCCACAAGCAAACGGGTAGTGGTTTTGTGCTCACTTCACCGTATAAACTACGTGGAAGGATAGGCAACAGCAACAAAAGGTTTGAACTAAGCATAACCCTTCACTTTTCGAACAAGAGCGCAAAGGAGAAAACAGAAAAGTGACCAAGAGAATTGCAAATACCATCCTCGTTTGATTCTAAGCAAGCAAGTGTGTGTTAGTGTTTTTTCCTCTTCGTCTATTCCTTCTATCTTCTGCAGCTGACAGAGCCTCCGCCAACACACGTTGACCTTTTTTTTGTATCTCCATCTCCCACAATTTACCACAAACCGGCGAAAGCTTTGATCGTGGCTATTTTTTTACAATTTGCGTCGCCGGGCGAACGGCCAACGGTTGGTAGTGTGCGAAATGAAGCAGTAATTGTTGAACGTTGCTTTCCGCCGTTTGCGCAAAAGTCGTACAGGCACGAACAAGGAACACCTGGTATTAAGGCACATCAGCGGATGCACCGAAAGTGGCATAACTAACGAGAAAACACTAGATTGACAACGCACTGCTACCCGACGATCAGACAAGACTGTCTGCTTTTGAACAGGAGCTTTTGCAACCAGTCGCAAAGGTCTTGGTCGCAAAGGTCGCAAAGTTCTCATGTCGTCCGACAACAGTCTAGAGCAGGTGGATGTTTTGCCGTACACGCACGAACAGTGCACCGCTGCCAATGGATCGGACACGCAAGGTTTGTGTGTGATTGTTGGGGTGGTGCGGCGGCATTCCTGTACACTTACATTGCTCAATTGGTTCCTAAATTTTAACATTATTTTGCTGTGTTGTAGAAAAATGTGGCATGCTGGGGAGGAGTGCAATCGTTTGCTATGCACGCGGATCCGTAATAGAAGTGCTTAACATCAACTCAACCTATAGAGTTATTTCACACAATTTCCATCCATTCACAAGGTAAGCGGAACGCATCTTCTACAGAAGGATGGAATTTCATGAACGGTGATTCCCGTTTTACTTTTTTAGCAAATCCAAACCATGCACAGTGCAATGCGTGGAGGAAGTGGGCGCTTTCGGACGGATTGATATGCAGGAGGGTGTGAAGCTGTTGCGCTGCATCGATCCCAACTCGTGTTCCAACGGGCTGCTGAGCAAGTATCAGCGTTGCATAGGCAGGTAGACACGTTTTCGGATCGTTGAGCCTACGGTGCCTATCTTGCCGGTTGCGTCGTTAGCGGAAATAAATTATCGCTCAGTGAAGCGATACGCTCATTTGCGTTGCTAAATGCTGAACAACTAACCGGGTTGTTCTGTTGCAATCTAGATAATGCAAAATTGCTTTCTTTTGTGTATGCCATTCATTCAAATATTATAAACAACAAAAGAAAGGAAACGAAGAAACACAAACGATGAAATGCGCTCCGAAGAACAATGGTGGTTTTGTTTTTGCTTTTGCAGAGTATAAAAATAAGGATTGTTTTGAAAATCATTCACCATGTAAATTGACTACGCTTTTGATTAAAATCAAACTGCGTTAAGCGGCAGCAGCGTTAAAAAATAATCCGACCGTATAAGCAACCGTATTCATTCTAGATATTCTTACTTGGTTTGTGACAGTTCTGGACATTTTGTGAAAACACTGAACCCTTTTACCTTTTACGACCATAGGCTGAAATTGTATAGCAATTTTCGAGCAGTTATCAAAGTGGGTATAATATACAGATGCTCGTATCCCGAGGTGTATGCATTAAGAATGTTGATTTTTAACGCTTCTGCTGGGCGACATTGTGGGACACATCTGTCGATCCCTGCATACAATCGTACCAAAGTGTATGTAGACCAGGTGGTCTCATAGCCTGTTATTCATAACCAAATTAAAACGTCACTTTTTGACAGGACGGGTGAAAGCTTTTGCTCAAACGGGCTTTCTGGTAACTTAAAACACTCTTAAAATCTTCATTCTACATACTTCAAGTTCTTCAAACGCATGCTACACTGCTAACTGTAAGCTAAATCAAAGTTGAGCTATTTAACAACCAATTTTGTTTCGATACAACATCTTCGATGAGAACACTTTGATTCTAGAGTCCGCCACCTGATCTCTTTAATGCACCTTGGTATAAATGAAAACCTTGTTTTGAGCAGATTTTTTCGAGCAGATACTCGAATGTAATTCTAAATTTGTGGCTAAAATAATCTAGGCTGAAAATGGCAGGCTAGTTTTGTTTGTGATTTTGTATAGAGTGTTGACAAGATTTCAGCCGCCAACTGTCAAACTCCATATAAAAAGCTGGCTAGTATCGTGAAGGGCCCCACTAATAGAAATTGTATGTTATTTAAACAAATGAAATTCAATTCTATTGCCAGCTATGCAGCACAAGCAAAAAATGTACATCATCTAACGGGAAGCATCAATTTACATTATCTAGCCTTTACCGTACAGCTGCCATCACCATTCCCCTGCAAGGGATACAGCTTCCCACAGTTCACCATTTGCAGCAGCACTAACTGCAATAACAGTTTAAATATTTATACCAACCACCCAATGCAAAGCAATGTGGTTACTGTCCCCGTTTCGTGCGGCGTGCGTATCCGTTAAGCATTGCGCATCCACGTATTCGCTCATTCGGAATAGTTATAAAACTGAATTTCCATCACTTAACACGTCCACCGTGCGCCCATCTGCCGGATCTCGCCGGTTCCGGTCAATTAATTACGCAACGGAGCTTTTATCGTTTGGTTTTGGAGCGGCTCTAGCCTTACCCAATTGTGCTGTTTTGCTAGAAACGGGAGGGAAAATGGTGAGCTCGCTAATGTTCTGCTAAGTGCTCACAACAAGGTGACGCTTTACAGGGTCTAACCGTTTGCTAATCCTAATGGATAAAATGAACGCGTGTTTTTTTTTTTAAACAGACTTAACCAGCGCTACGCTAATGAACTGATGTGCCGTTTTGCAGCAGGCATTAAAGGGACGGGGGTTTAATGCAAACAAAATGGGCGGGAACGGGAAAGTGTGATGTAAGGGTGCAGAGCTAATCATTTGCCAAAAGCGGTACAGCTAAAGCAGTGTGTCGTAAACTAACGAAACGAGCAAACCAGCCTAGATCTAGTGACTGTGTACCTAGGGTGATGCAAACAAACAGCTAGTAGGAACAAAAAGCAAGAAATAGAGAGAGAGAGGGCAAGAGCTAAGAAGCAAGCATTCCAGGCTGGTGCGAAAAGCGAAGCAAGCAGAAATAGCCAAACAATGACACAAGCGAGTGTTGCAGAGCGGCGTGCAGTAGCAACACGGAACGGAACGCAATGGCAATGGTTGGCAGGCGGCAGGCAAAGCAAGGCAAATGCGTCGTTTAGATAGCAGAAGAGAAAGAAGAGGAAGAAGAAGAAGAAGCAGAAGAAGACTATCGGACTGACCTTCTCCACATCCGACGCTGGAGCAGCGCGAATGCCGGCAGCCGGGCGGCACCGGGCTGGGCACGGCCAGCCGGTTTCCTCCCGCGCCCCCGGCACCGGCCGAGACGGTGGGAGAGGGTGGGCCAAAGTCGCACGCCCCGCCACAGGACGACACCTGCACGGAGGGCCCGGAGCGCCGCAGCCCGTACCGCTTCAGATGGTTCCAGAGGCATTTGATCTTGCGGAACTTGTGGTGCCGGCAGGAGGCCGCCCCGGACCCATCGTCCTGGTGGCGGCCCCCGCCCCCATAGCAGCAGCCGGGCTGGTTCGCGTACCGTTGCTGCGGCTGGTGATGCTGTTGCTGCTGCTGCTGCTCGTGTTGGTGGTCGTGTTGGTGTTGGTAGTTCCGGCGCTGTTGCGCTGCTGTTGCGCAGCAACCGTCCTCCTCCAGGTCCGTGTCGGTATCGTTGGCGTGCACCACGTTGTCGTTGTTGATCACAATGCAAATGGCACCGCGGCGCTGATGCTTTTGGCTTGAGCCTGGTGCCACGGTGTCGGTCGGGCGGTTGTGTGTAATAGGGATGCGTGTGATGATTGAATTTGGGGTTTTGAGAGCATTGGTTCATGGTTTTGTTGTTTTCGTTTTGATGTTGTCCAACATTTACGTTCCCGGGAATGAGGGGAGGGGGGGGGCGAAAAGAAGAATAGTGCACTCCAGATGGCAAACGTATCACAAACAAACGATGGCTCGAAAAGGCTCGAGCAAGAAAGTATGCGACAGGGCGATAGGGCGGTAGGGCGTAGAGACGAATTACGAAAGAGAATAATAGACAGAAGAGAGATAGAATGACAGAGGAAAAGAAATAGACCGAACAAGTGTACAAAGAGAGATTTTAAATGTTGCAAACAGGAGAAGGAAACATCATTTAGAGTGATTGAAATAGAGAAGAAAAAAACCGACATTAAATTAAGAAAAAGTTGCGTTCCGGTCCCCCAGTGGGTCTGCCACTATGTGTGCGTCACTGCGTGTGTATGTTCTCTCGAAACCCTCCAACCGAAAGCTTCTCAATTACCGTCAGATTCGTCGGTGCTCCTGCTTCCTAAAAGACCGTCCTTCTCTTCTACTCCCCTCGCACACCTACACCAAGGCAAAAGGAAAAACCGAGCAAATGGGAATTGGATGCCTTACGCCGGGCATCACTTGCTAATGGGCTTCATCGGATGGGCAAATCAATCAACAATTGAACCGAACCGTGTCACACATTTTGGCGTCAGGCGGGCGTTTCTGTTTCTTCTTTCCCTGTGTATGTTTATATGCGAGCATGGGTGTGTTTGTCGACGTGGAATCACTCCCGCTCGAGGTTGGTTTTGCATGTTCATCCCGCTTTTATGATTACGACGATGCGGTGGAAGCGGGTAAGGTTTCGGGCAAACGCACTCACAAAAGGCAAGCTTTCAGAGATCTGTTCTGTCTGCTGTTGTGTACTGCTTTTGCAAATCCATTGAAAGCATCCATCAGGCAGAGTGCGATAACAATGGACAGTGGACCGTGCACACCGCGGGGAGTGTCGCCGTGTTGGTGGTGCTCGATCACACACATGCCACACGCACTGCCGGCTTTATGGTATGAAAAGAAAACTCCCCCATTTGCTACCCCATTTGGTTTGGTGTGGTTGTTGGCGGAGATAACATAAAAGCTACACAAAAAGGAGGTGAATTTAAGAGCTCACCAATGGCGATTGTACTTGCGGTGGGAAAAGAGCCAAACGCTGCCTCCATTTTGTTGCCGTTTGATCGGCACACCACACAATGCTTTAATCGTACAGGAATGCATTTTAACGAACTTTTTGATTAATGTTGGTTTGGTGGTTGATTATTTCTGACGTGCTTTGGAGCTCGTGGACCCGTACGCTACGTTGCGCCCTGTCACTCACAATACGTCCTCTTTGCAATGATTACTGTGTGTGTATGTGTGTTTTAATTCGTTCCACCACCACATTGCCCTTCTCTCACCGGTATCGGGACTGAGGGTTGCACTTTCATTGAAGCTGGGTAGCTGACAGTGTTGCCTGTGTATTTAACTTTCCGCTTCACCGATATGCAACGTCCTCCCGGACGTACTTTCCGCGAACCCAGTGTCCAGTGCGCCAAAAAAGGTTGACGACATTGACGAGGGACCGACAGCACTTAAGGCACTGTTGAAAAGCAACATCATAAATCCATTTTCACTGCAGAATGGTTTGTGTGGGGATTGGTCGTACATTGACATTGGCTAGCGGCTGGCCGAAATGCGTTTTTTTTTTGTTACTTTATTTACCGTTCTAGCCGAGGGTGCGATGGTCGTAGGTGTAAAATCTAAACGAGGGAGTAATGCTCGGATTCGAAGTAAGACATTGCGGTCGGTTAGCTGCCTCGTGCCACGGTGATTGCTTATCACAGTGAAGACCCATTTTCTATTATGCTTAAAGGTCGAACATAAATGAAAAGTTAAGTCTAGAACAGTGTTCTTCATGGCAGCAGATGGGAATTAAAAAGAAAAACATTCAGCAGACCACAAGGAAAGTCAAGAGGTGTTTTGCAAAAATGTTTCCATCATAATAATAACCTTCACCGAAGTGGTAAAAAGCGACGGACGAGGATCTAATCTACTCTTCTTCCAAACAAACAAACAACGCTTAACTCTCCTTTCGCTCATTGCTCGAAGCGAATGGGCTCGGCATCATCTGCTTAACACGCTCAAGTGGGATAGTATTAGCTTGTACGATTTAAATACACCAACAGGTAGAATTGTTTTGTTTGCAGCTATAGAAATGAAAGTTATGTTGCGCACATACACACACACACACACACACACACACACACACACACACACATTTCTCCCGAATAAAGCACGGAATGAACGATACACAAAGAAAAAACCCTGTAAATCTCTGCTTAAAATGTAGGCCATTGGATGTACCGAGAAACGCTCTCGAAACGCTTCCACACACACACAAAAAAACGCCCCGCAAAGCAACGAAGTCAGCGTTCTGCATAACGAACGCTCATTAAATGCTGGCGATGATTTAATCCTCTACCATGGAGCAACTTTTTAATCAACTTTCTACAACTTTCCCCGGGTGTAGAAAGATCTCGTCAGCTATTTTCGCGGGCGCGAAACAGGGACAACACACAACACAGCAAGGACGAAAAAAAGACGACACGATGAACGAAAGAGCAAAAAAAACACACCTACAGCGGACTGTCGTACTGTCGTACGACAATCCGCTCGTAACTCCGCCACAGGGGTTTGCGCTTTGGTACGCGATGGTCATTTGGGAATTTATTTGTCGCTGGGCTGTAGGCAAACTTTTAAAACCCATGTAGCGTGGGGGAGCTGCTAGTTGGTGTGATGCAAACCGAAACAAAGTGATGGAAAATAAAAACAAGGTATTATAAAACGCCAAAACTGTATCCAAATTTGATTTTGAGCGGCACACGATGGAGACGCCTGGTGGATTGAGCGATGGAGGCGCCCGGTGCGCGGTGCGCGTTGAACAATAACTTGAGTAAATCGGTTCGTAATCCGATTTACAGATCGGAAAAAAATTGCCCCTCCCAGTCAGTGGGTGTGCTGGGGCGGGGGGAGTGTGGTGCTATTGAATTCAAATTTGCTGAACAAGTTGCGGTGTGAAAAATAATCATGGTAAGCACATTTTACCTTTCACCCGCCATCGGGCACTCGCTTACGCTTTAATTAACGACTAACTTTTTCCCATCAACAGGCAGAAATTGAGTGTTCCGAAATAGAACCATTGGCGAAAGCAGGTTATTTTAAAGCCATTGCTTACGTAAGAAATTAATTATCTTTCATGATTACCACCGTGCAGTAAGGTGGCACGCGCCCCAGGACCATGCTCTTAGTCTTTTTTTTTTGCTCGATATCAAAATTCATCGACCACGCACGCAAGGACGCGTAATTAAATTCTCCATAAGTTGCCCTGAATGGTTTGCCCTTGCTGGAAATGATTCCGCGCAGCGAATGGAACCAAACCGAGCGAAGCAACGACCGGCACGTGGCCTACGGTAGAATTTGATCATCGTCTCCATTTTTGCTTCGTTTGTTGAATGTGGCTCGTTTCTTGTTATTCATGTTCGTTCGGATTTGGCCTGCCTGGTCACTGGGGACAAGCTGGGTGGATTTTTTGTTTGTCTGCTGCTGCTCCTGTGAATTGGGACCAACTGCATAATTCGACCTCGCGGCTGGTCGCGGCAGCATTCCACAAGCGCCATCAAGCCTCTGACCGGCGTGGTAGGTGTCGTGGAATGTTTGAGCGCCAGAGAAATACAAAACTAACACCTGCGTTTATCTAAACAAAAACAACAAAGAAACAGACACACAGACTCACACCGAGACGCACTAACCAACACACAAAATAGAGAGGAAAGAGAAGAGTCGGGTGCACGAGGAAGGTATAGAATACACAATGCCTAACGAGCAGGGTGAGAGTTGTCCTAGGACGATCATTTCAAACACACACACACACACACACACACACACACACACTCATACACAGCCAAGGAAGAGAAAGAGAACAACAAACAAACACACACACACACAAAAGGTTCACACAACGCGTGGAAGATAGTCACGGGGAAGAAAATACAAACAGGCAGAGAAGATTTTAGAGTATTTGGACCAAGCAAAACATACAGCGACGTGTATCAGAGCATCAATGTATACTCGGGCTTTAAACCATACAGATGTGCCGCTTTAAATAAAATGCCTGCTGCCGAGAGGACAATCTTTGGAGGGTTTTTTTTTTGTATACACACAACATTAAATATGGAATTAGATACATCGTGGTATTAATTGACACAAACATACTGAAACCTATCGGGACCGGAACGCCTATGGATCATTTTACAATGTAATGCCAGGGTTAAGATACAAGAAACTAACAATTATCATTGCAGGGGGAAAAACACACACACATACACACTTACGCACGCATCGTACTATGGCGGATGGCTCATTTTTTTGCGTAATTTACTAAGTATTGATAGCAAATACTTTACTTAAACAAATTGTTTAAACTTCACAATACCTAATTACAAAATTAATGGATTTTCTTAATGTTTCTTTTCCACCCACCTTCTACCAACAATCGTGCATGAGTGTGTGTGTGCCGTATACCGGATAAAAAAAACAGAAAAACGATATGCCTACTTCAATCGAAACGAGGAAGGGGACCATCAATACACCGACATTGGATAGAAAAAAACACACACGCCAAGAAGGAAAGAGACGTCGAACGCGCCCGGAATGAATGTATGAGAGAATGAGGTGCAAATGAGTGTGCGCAGATGTCCAGTGTGTGCGTGTGAGAGTATTTGTGTGCTGTGCTAAACGTGGTTGCGATGGACGCCAAAGGCTAAAACACACAAAAGCGCTACTCACTCGTGGAGCTGTTCGAGCGTCCGCCAGCGGTCGCAGTTCCTCCACCACTGCCGTTGCGATTGTTCAGCTGATAGCTCGCGTCATCGTCCGGATTGTCGCCCGCCTGGAAGTTGATCACGTTGATGTTGTACGTCACCGTGGAGGACTGGCGCTTGCGGCCGAGCCGTGGATTATGCTGCGGCGACGGCGTCATGATCGATGGGGCACGCGACGGCGTGACCGTGCGCGAGGTGGGCGAAACCGTCGCCCCGGTATGGCTGTTGTCGATCACGATGTCGGGATTGTCCGCCAGCATCATCATCATCTCGCTCGCGATGTCGATCGTGGTGACGGTGGCCGGTGCCGACGTCGGCACCTTCGGCAGCTTCTCCTTCGGGCTCGTCGCGACCAGATCGAGCGAGATGGTCGACGCCTCGCTGAGCTGAATGTTGACCGGGCTGCAGCGTGCGTTGAGCGACACGTTCAGTGCGGTGGAGAGTTGATTGTCGGGACCGGTCGGGGGTTTTACCGATCGCACACCGTCCTCACCGGCCGGCCCGTTGATCGTCGATATGAGGTCGATCACTTTCGCTCCCTCCGCCGATGGTTCGGATGTACCGTCGCCCCGGTCGGTCACCTTCAGGCTGGACGCTTTGATCAGCGCACCCTCGTCCGCCACCAGCTCCTTCACGGTGGGGCTGTTCAGGGCGGGTCGCGAGCCCGTAAACCCATGGTCAAAGCAGCCGATCAAGATGTCGGGCGTACCCATCGTACCGGACCCGATGACGCTTTCCGCACCGCCGTCGACCCCAGCTGCTGCCGGTGATGCACCACCGGTCTCCGCCGCTCCGCCATTTCCCTCGCCGTTTAGCACGATCTTAAAGATACCGTCCCGGGCCACCTCACTGCCGACGAGATTCTTGAAGCACCGGCGAGCGACTCCCTCGTCCTGCTGCTGCTTCTGCAGCCCGACGCTAAAGTCCGAATCGCTCAGCGCGTACATCAGCTCCTTCTCGTCCTTGTTGCAGTTCTTCAGGCTGTTGGTGTTTTTGCCCAGCTTCTGCCGCTGCTTCTCGATCATCGTGAGGAAGTCGGACTCGCTCGCCGCAATCTGGTGCCGCTTGTGCGTGTTCACCTCCTTCTCCGAGTCTCCTCCTTTGTTCAGCGACGAGGCCACATTGATCAGATCCAGTATGTTGTTGTTCGAGCGGTTGTCGTTGTTTTTGTTGTTCCGCTCGACCGACCGGTTGTTGTTCAGCTGGTTGCCAGCGATGGCGCTGGCACTGCCCGTCACTGCACCCACCGTACCGCTACCACCACCACCACCGCCGCCGCCGCCTCCCGTTCCACCTGCCCCGCCCTTGATGTACGTCTTCAGCAAGCTGTTGCGCGAGAAGAAGGGCTGGAAGAAGTTGATCTGCCGGAAGCTGTCTTTGCGCGAGGCGCGACGTTGCTGCTGATCGTTCGGCTGCTGCTGCTGCTGCTGCTGCAGCTGCTGTGCCTCTTTTATGTGTATCGGTTCCGAGCCGGAGTAGCGCAGATTGTTCTCGTAGTGCAGCGGAAAGATGGACGACACGCTGTCGGACGCTTTGATTTTGCCCTCGCCTTTGTACTCGAGATCGCGCAGATCGATCGAGCTGCGGCTCAGGCGGCGGGGCGGCGAGGACGGAACCAGAAAGTCGTCGTCGGTGTTGGCAACGACCGTCGGCACTATTGGCACCTGCAGCTGGAAGGTGGAAACGGGAGGAAGAAATTAAAGCGATTGGTTGAGGCAGAGGCAAGTAAAAATTCTTAATACCATTTAATATAGCAATCATTATCGAAAGTTAATTAGAGTCTTTAACAGTTACCTGTACCTCTAAAGCATAGCATAGCGATGCTTTTCTGCACACTCCAAAGCTAATTAAACGCTTTAACAGCTTCTGTTTCGTGTATCGTCAGAAACTCCACCGATATAAACGATAACTCTTCCCCAGAGCAACCATTATCGCCAAAAGGTGCTCCTATCGCTAGAACCGTGGCCTCGAGATAAGGATTATCGAAACCTATTCTGCCAAGGCCAACGTAGTCTTGCATCCTTCTAGCCAACCACCGCACAACCATTCACAGCTTATCGCTTTGCTGGCAAGGCTACTCGCTAAGCTCCCCTCGAAGTATCATTCAACTCGGTTCACAACCATGGGTGAATTTTCTCACCAATCAAAACTACCACACCCAACACCTTGGCAGCCGGAAATGGAAGAGCGGAGCATCCGCTGGGCTCCTCGCGGCAGGGCCAAACGTTTATTGTCCGCAGATCTTCACCATTACGAAGATTACCGGTTATTGAATGGGGAGAAATCTGATCTGCCCCGTCTGATCTGCCCCGGCCGTCCCGAAAAAGGGGTGGCTCGGATTTCACACAGACGGTTGTGTCTTATCTGGGGCGTACCAGCAGCTGCTGTCCGCATTGCTTGCTAGCGCACGGTGGAAACAACGGACCTCGCAAGAAGCAAGATTGTTAATCTTTAATAACGATTATTATCCACGGCGGGTATAATCGTTTTCCCACACCTCGCCACGACGCTGTCATTATCCCAGTCAGAGCTAGCCAGTCGATAAAACGATGCGTTGCGTGGACGATACCGGAGAGAGTAGGAAAGGGCACGATACACGAAGGAAATCTTATCTTCACCACAACGTACCACAACACACACACACACGCGCGTGCATGTCTTGGAAATGTTTGTAGCATAGTTGTGAGTGTCATTCTCACCTCATATTGAGTGAGGAGAGGTTAAAGTTCACATCAGTTGCGTGCTACATTGTATAATCTTATTACGTTGCGCGTGGCCATTGATTGAGTCTTTGCGGTTTTAATCAACACAAGTATACTCTTGGTCATTGTGAGCGACTAGTGGCGTGAAATAGTCAATGATTATTACTCTCGTGCTGGATTTTTCCCGCAATAAATCCACCATCTTTTTATCCGAACCCATCGCATTCAAGCTCATGAGCGAATGTCGAGATTTATCTTTTCTCCCTCAAGCCTTATAACTGTCACCATAACAGTATGCCTTTTTTTCTCCCTAGTCTTCTCTCTCTTTTTTTCTCTCTCGTCTTCTCTCTCTCTCTCTTCATCAAACAGCCAAGCGCCGCCTCTCGGGATGGCACAACTTGACGCAACGGCGTAAAGGAGAGGAGAAGCGTACAGTAATTTAAATTTTATCAGCTTCCCACCCCCCCCCCATCAGGACGATTCATATAACCCTCAGTCCAGCGCTGGGCTTGAATCGTTCCGGAACGGCATCCGGCAGAACGATGCCAGCAATCGTCGTACGTGATTCTTGTTTATGGCTTCTCATTTATTTCCTTTCCAACCGCCGGCTGCTCCTTAGCACCTATGGGGACCTTCGAGGGGGGGGGGGGGGGGGTTGGGTACTCCAATGCCACACTTCTTCGACCCAGCCATCCGTAGCAGTGCTCCGTAGCACGGTCGGGACGGGCTGTTGGACCTGAATCGCTTTCCATCGCTGGAACATATTTGATGCTGCAGCAAGCGTATGAAACGACCGTGAATGGAAGGGCAAAACATGTCCTTCACGTGAGCGATGGTTCGATTTCATCTCATTCCTGATCCCGTGACATTTAAAGCGTTTGCCATGATCACAATGGTTGTTTGCAACGATCGCAAAATGATCCTGTTTAATGGATGGAATGGCTTTTTCAACGCATATTTCAGAGAAATGCATCTATTCATTTGGTAAATGCTGCTTTAATCCTTAATCGGCTTGCATTATTATGCAGATATTAGCAGCAAAAACAAAAGGATCAGGTATGGCTTCTTAAAGTACGATATAATACTAGTGAAGCGTTCTTCTACGTACATTTGTGCGTAATGCGTTCAGTGTCCAAGTGAAGCGGAAGCACAATTTGCGTTGAATATTATGCATGCAATTTAAAGCACATGCAAATGAAAACTGCCCCAAAGCTTGGTGAAGTACGCAGCAAACATTTATTTTTGCCCAAACGACAACAGTTTCGTGTAACTTCACTGCTCAAGCAGTCAAACGCGTTGCCTGGCGCTATGTACGGGAACAAGGAGAATACATCAACATATTTTTGGCCCGTTATGGCTCACGAACTTGCTCACGCAAGCCAGGAGCGAGGACCGAAAATCCAGTCCCATAAATCAACCAGTTCATGTGTTTTTCGATTGTCCACGGTACCACTACCGCCAGTACCACCGTCCCGTGATCAATATCACGAATGCTTAATGGTAGCATTTGCACTTGACTTGAACCGTACCGAGCGCAGCCCTCCCTATCCCCTCGGTGGCCTCAAACCGGGGCGAGTTGTTTGTTGTTGTTTTCCATTCCATCCATCGCTACTTCTCCGAAAACGTAATGCACACGTAATGTATTCCATTCTTAGCCTCACTGGCCAGCGGGAACGTTGAGTTACATTATTGTTGAAATCGAGTCCATTTTTAGCATTTCCTGCATTTTCCCGCTTTTCTTCGTTCGACTTTTGCCCTCGCTGTGGGGGATGGAGAGAGCCCCTGAAAACAAAACAAAAACAGTAGACCGAATCGAAAAATCAAGGTAGGCAGGTGCTTAACAGTTTGTTCGCAATTCAATTGTAAGCAGCAGACGGCCGGGGTACAGAAATAGATTCAACCAAAGCAAGCCAAACAAAAAAACAAAGCAGGAAACGAGTGGCCAAATATATATGGCCGGCACAGGTATATTTCACCGCCAAAGGGAAATCAAATAAAAGTGAAAACGTTTCACTGGCATGCGCAAGGCCCCCACAGGCCCACGCGATCAACCTTCTGCGCTGTGTTTCGCCCCCTCCCCGGACTGGAGCACTAGCCTTTCGATGGGGGATAGTTCTTTGCTCCATTTACAACGCCGATTAGCCCTGCTCGCTGATGGTGCTGGCTTCCGACCATAAACAAAAGCCGTTCCGAAAAGCTAGCCCAGGGCAGGGTAAGCCCGTACCCTTGCATTGCCGGACACACATTTATTTTTATCCCTTTTCTACGTCCCCTGGAAAGGAGGAGGCGGGGGAGGGGGGTGTGTAGTGCGTCCGAGGTCAGCGTGGAAGCCGGAGCGTGGAATGTTATTGATTCTACTGTGCTCGGCCGTCCTGATGGAGGCGCCCAGTGATGGAGTGACTCATTCACATCTGTCGTCAGATTCTATTTCGGGAGCGGTTGCGTGCCGGCAACCATTTACTCGCACACAGACACAGACACACACACATACAGTTGATACACTTGCTGGTGTCGGTAATGAATTGATGGTACGATTTGTCACACACTCACACACGAGCAAATCACGGCCGGTGGCTGCCACTCGATAGCGTGTGGAGCGCGATAAGCTCGTCGCATCTGTCACGACTGTAGTGTGAATCTTTTCTCCCTCCCATGTCAAATATGCGGTCCGCGATGGCTTTTCATCCGGCCCTCGAAGAAGTTTGCCAGTCAATTGCTTGAAGAAGGAATACATTGTAGATAATAAGACAAGAAAAACGGTTGCGCTAATTTGCTTTGGTTGAAAGTTTCAACAATCAGTCTTTGTAGTTCAAGTAATTTACTCATAAGTCATTTTTGGTAAGGTGCCCGCAAATATGACAAGCAGCGCGTGTTTTTTACTACAAGTGGATTTCTCATATTTTCATGCATTTTTTTTTACTTTGAGGCTTTTTGGACAGTTTGGACAGAAACTACGCATTGAAATATCACTTTCTTCACTTCATTGATGAAGGTACGCTTTAGCCATGCTTCGCAGAAAATCAGGCCAATATCTTTACAAATTTCAAATAACCAAGCATATAAAAAAAAACAGAGAATTGTTTGTGGTCCTATTAAATGACCTAAGTTTGCTACACTAATTCTGAAAATTGATAAAATACGCTACGCTACGCTTGATTTTCCATGAGGGTTTGTAGATACTATTCTGAATTTTGCCCTCGCCTAGATCCACCACAAAAACCGCATCTTTGCTGCTTGGTTTTGTACAGCTTTTAATAAATCTGACTCACGACCCATAACGAGTTTGACATCACTGGAAGCATGGTAAACATTGATGGGGTTTGTCCAAAGACATCAGTACAGTTACTGGTAATAGGTTATTTTCTACTAATTGCATGGCTGTCGTGCCTTCTTCGCAATAAGTATCAAACTAAATTAAACTTGATCGGCGGCTTCATATTCTTTCAACTTCGTTTTAAAACACCACTTGAACTACAAACTACCACTTGCAGCAGCAAGCTCTCGACTGCAAGCAATTGAAAAGCAAAGGGTTCATACCTACACTCTACCTTTCTTCTTCGCAATTAAGCAATGAAGCAATTTAATATCTTCCGCTTTTTTCCACTTCACAACAGCACAACCGGGAGCGCATTGTTCCGTTCGCAATCGCTCTCCCCCCTGCACTGTAGATGACCGGCTGTGCCCACTATCAGGGCGTCTACAGGGCATCAATTTTCATCATTTAAAAGCTCATTAATTTTATCCTTCCTCGCACCCACTTGCTGGTGCCTGTTGGGAAACCCCATTCGTTGTACAATTTACTCCTTTCAGCTCCTTTGCGAACGGAAGCAAGCGCCAAACGGACAGCATACGACCACGCCACAAAGGCACAGTGTGAGGGGCTATAATTTGGCAATTAATTAGCCACGAAACATTAGCGGCCGCTACCAAAAGGAGTCCCGTGCCCCAAAAACCCGGGTGAGAAATCGGCACGGGGGAGAGAGGGAGAGAGAGAGAGAGAGGTGGTAACGGATTGCACAACTCAACTAGTACTCACGTCAAGATCGCTCAGCTCGCTGTGCGTGTCGTGCTGGATGTCTTTGATATCGATGCCGAGATCGCAGTCGCTCGCACGCAAATGGTGATTCCGGTGGTGCAGATGCTGATGGTGGTGGTTGTGATGGTGGTGGTTCGCGTGCAGCGTGTTGGACGCGTTGTTGATCTGCACGCTGTTCAGCAGTATGTTGGAGCTGGTGCGGCTCAGCGCCTTTCGCTGCCGGACCGCTTCCCTGCACAGACAGACAGCGACAGACAGCGGTGAGCTTCGGTAAAAGTATGAGGTAGGCGGTCTACTCACTTGTAGATGCGGTAGTACATCGTCACCATCACGATGCCCGGTATCCAGAAGCTGATCGAGCTGGAAATGATTGCGTAGGATTTATTTACAACGAATATACACAGGTCCGGGTTGATCTTGAGCGCCGCCAGATGCTCGGCCGTCGTGTACCAGCCGAGAAAGATGGGCGTGAAGGAGATCAGCGCCGGCAGGACCCACACGTTCGCCAGCATGAAGAACACGGTCCGCTGCGTCATGTACAGCGGGTACTCGAGCGGACGTACGATGGCGAAGTAGCTGCGAAAGTAAGGCGAAGGAGAAGGAGAAGTAAATGGATGGAAAGGAGAAAATATATTCAATGAACTTCCTTTGCTAACAAATGTTTAGAAAATATTATCATTTATTCAACACCAAAGCGACCCTAACGGCTGAATAGCATTTATATCCTTGTTCACGTTGCTAACAGCCAGCAACAATTAGGGGTGTGTGGTTTGCCTACTTTCTCGCATCATCATTAACCTGACCGGATAATTTAATGAGCTTCGTATTTCGCTTGAAATATAGACCACAAGTTTTGCCGACAAAATATTTGATCATCTTAACTTTTCTTTACCGGAGCAGCGTCTCCTTATTCCTCCAGTCCGCGCTCCAGTCAACTACATGATACAAGTATGATTGCTATATCAATCATCTTTCACATTCATTTTGTCGACTCATTTGTGCCGCTATGTGAGGGGAAGCGGAATGTGAAAATTCACGACGGAAGTTATAAGTGAAGTTGGAAAACTTCACGCTACACCATGCGGCCCCCAGTACCGTGTTTGGGCGATGCGTCGGGCGGCGCACCGTGTCTGTCTGCTCATTTGCTCGTCCATTCATCATAATTTTGCCATCCATCTTCGGTGCAGATTATGCTGCCCCATCCTGCCCACAGAGCTTTTTTTCTGACTTGCGGGGGAAGATCGAGATGTGGTGGAAGTAATTCGAAATAGGATGAAGCAAAGAAAACGAGATCTTTTTTCCACCCTGGGAGCTGCTCGAATCGATGAAGAGGATAGCAAAAAAGGAGAAGTAGCAACAGGCAAAAAGCGACCACTCTGAAAGAGTTCCAAGAAGGACACAACTATGTGCCAGTAGTTAAGCAACGAGGCGGCACAAAAAGAAGAGCAAAACAAAGTGCACCCCCGACCATTTTCCCAGCAAAGCTAATTAATAGTTCAGTCTTATCATCATTTGTCGGTACCGGGGGGAGTGTACTTCCCATCCGTTCTCGCCATCATAAAGAAGCAAGGTAAGGGGAAAAAGTTATCGTTAGGATGAGAAAAGTTTTTTTGCAGCTAGGTGACACACCGCCCCAGATGACCAGGCGCAGAATGTGTAGGCTATGGTGCAAGCCCGGGTTCGGCTGGGCACGAATTTACAGCGCACACATAAGGCAAGCTTGGGAGCGTACACGAGCGTGACAGTACTTACCGGTCGACCGATATGCAGCAAAGGTGAAGTATGCTCGCCGTCGAGAAGTAAACGTCCAGGCTGTTCCACACGTCGCACATGAACGATCCGAACAGCCACCTGTAAGAGATGATGGGATGGAGAGTACACAGTGCAGGGGTGTTATTCAACAGGAGCTTTCACTTTATTGTATCTAAAGAATTGAAATGAATTACGGTGGCAAGTGTCTATGAAGCACACAAAGAGTTGATGTTTTAGTGTGATTTTCAACACGATTTGTTTGACAAAGTTGACATCAGTCTGAAAGTATATAAAATGAGTAAACTAGCAGCCCCAATCATTATTTCTTTTCGCTCGTGTCACTGAGACACACTTCGCCGCTACCGACTACGCAGGATGCGGTGTATTTTGTGAGAAAACATTCGCCCACGTTTTGGGCTGTAAATGGGTCGCACGGTTGCATGGTTTTAACATTACAAAACACCTGCTGCTGCACACAGGGAAGGTAAACTCACACACCGTGTAAAGTATCAGCTGCCATACAAGTCCACGCTGCTCGTATTTTTAGTTCCATTTTCATTCCATTTTTGTATTTTTTTTTTGGCTCCTCTTCGCATACAAACTTTGTTACGCATACACACACAATTGCGCAACCCATTTTACAGTCCCAGATCTCCAGCGGCAACTACTCAACCAGCCAGTAACCGGTACCGTCTGCAGCGGCGAACACATTCAACGGCCAACGAACCAATTGAGACGGAAATTGAATTTTCCGAGTTTGTCGTTGGTTGGGGTAACAAAGCGAAGAGCAGAGGAAAAAAAGTCCCCTGCATCATCACCCAGTGTCACAAACTTTAACACATGCAGTTCTATTTTTCATGTTTTTGCTCTGCTATGCCTTCAAGAAAGAAAAAAAAACTATTCCCTGCGTTTCAGAAACCTCACAGTGCCTGGTCGTCAGCGCCGCCAGTTCAAGGTGAACGTTACTGGAAGGTTCGCAAATGAAGCTGAGGCACGACCACCAACACCACCAACCAACCGCTGGCAGCAGCGTAATTTCATTTGGCGAAATTTAATGCTGATCGAAAACGAAAGCATTCGATAATTTGATTGTTTGCCGACAACAAAGCTTTTAGAACCATCGCGAACCATTTTTCGGCGACTGCGGCGCGTGTGCGCGTGTCCTTCTCGCTTCGGCTTCACGGTTTTGTGTTGTATTGTGCGCCAGCACAAAGCAATTTGCGCTTTTGGTGGCCGATTGTACTTCGGACGTGTTTTGATTCGGTGGTGATCGGTTGATGGTTGGCATGTGAATGGCGTGCAATGGTGCCAATTAGAGAGGTGTTTGCATGCGAATGGCAACGTGCAGTGGGACTACATTTGGAGGGGTTGTGTGTATGATCGTTGTTTGGGGTTTCAAGCACCCAATCACCTACCTTCCCGACAGCTCTACCGATGCGTTGAATGTCATTGCACAGAGTGCTACCAGCATATCCGCCATTGCTAATGATACTACAAAGTAGTTGGTTATTACTCTGCAAAGAGAGAAGAAGAGATAATGTTGTTAGTGAATGTACTCGAATAAGAGAGAAAGAGAGATAAGCGTCCGAAGGTCTCAGTGATAAAGACAAAGAATTCTAGAATTCCACGAAAGGTATTTGTTTGCTTTATTACACTCCTGCAAATATGTTCAATCACACATGCTGGTATCTCGCAAGTTTTCCCATTATTCCGATTCCCGTCGTCGATCTTGTTGACGATCTTTACGTCCCGCCACACTAAATGATCTGTGTCCTCACGCTCCACTGCCTTTCTTTGATTGTCATAGCGTTTGATAGCTCGCTGCTGTGCACAACTGCTCCTTGTCGTACATGGGAACTGTTCGTTCGCCTGCCAGCTAGCAGCTCTTCTATCTCATCCTCAACCTCACAGAGTTGGGTTATGTTGGTTTACGCTCATTTTTAAAACCCATCCTCCCTCATTCGACCACCAGTGGCGCAGGTTAGGAAAGTGTGAGAACGCAAGCCAACAGACAAACGGAAATAACGGCACAAACTTTGTCCTTTCGGAATCCCTACCCCCCCGTTGGAGAGCAACCCCAAGGAAACCCTGCTTTCCAGCTGTCGGTGGAAACACAGCCCTCACTAAATCTAATCAAACAATTCCTATTCCCCATCGGTCCGTCCGTCCCACGCGGTGCATCCCTCGGTCGGGTGCGCCGCAAGCGGTATCGTTCTTGCAAATTTCATTCTTATCTAACCAGCTGCTTCTAACCCGTGCCGGCGCACCAAGCCCTTGAACAGTGGCCCCGGTCAGTGCCAGCGGGGGCACAAACTCGAAGCACGAAGCGGAAGCACAGAAAATGAGCAGCTTTCACTGCCACTCCCGTTCCAAACAATTTACCCGCTGCATCTTTAATGCTGTCGTTTACAATCTCCGCACGATGAACGAACAATGGAACGAATGGAAAACGCACACAAATATACACACACACCCAAACCACACTGTGCCATAACCAGCACTATTGGGTGGAACAGCAAAAGGGAAGGGAAAAGTGAACAATCGCATCAGGATATCCGCACGAGCAACGGCAGTCGATGATTTCTTGATTGGTTATCGTTAGTTTTTACGACTTTGCTGTCGGCAGGGATGGATCAGGAATGTGCCATAACCTCAATCAGAATGCAGTAGAAGTTATTTCGTTTGATTCGTTTTAAAATACAAAGGGCATTTTTTTTATTTATAAAGCTCCGTGATAGCAGCAACGTGCGGCACCGACTTGTGGCTACCACCGTCAAAAGACACCGAGACCGGCTGCGGATGACAACAATCCCGCTCACTGCTGCACTGTTGCTTGCAAATTACGGCGATGACAAGGCGCACAGTGCAGTGCACAAGTTACTACATTTGCTCGTCCTTTTTGTGCGGCTGCGGGCAATCTCATTACACACACTGACTGACTGTGACAGGGACAGGTGAAGCGAGCATTTGCATTTGCGGCACAATGTGTCACCGTGCGCAGCGACTGTGTCTGTCGTAAAAGTTTTTGGCCACTCCAGTATTGTTCAGCAAAATTGCATTATTCAGGCTGAGGTGGTGTAGCAAAGGTGAGTTATGAGGGTGCGATTTTTCAATGCATTAACAGTGTGAGAAACTTATTTAACGAGTTCCATTGTGAAATAAAGAACGGGTTTTGTGAGCACACAAACACAAACGGGAGTGAATTTTAATCACCCACCATTACCCGGTTACACACATACGCAGTGAAAGTCAAACAGGCGCTAACACTTGAAGCCCCCACGTTCTTCAGCCACATGATACATTACGGCCAAACACGCCAAACTCACACACGGTTGAAGTCTTGCCGGCTCAGTCGATGGCGAACGGTACAGCCTTGCCAGTTTGCAGAGTTGTGACAGAGCACACAGCGGTTGCGCCCAAGCCAGCGCAATAGCATGTCACAGGGCAATGAATGCGCCGGCCCGATTAAGGAAGTTTGCAATCAGTGAACCTTTGCCATCATTGTTTGCACCCGCTGCCCGTGCATTAAAGCCGTCCGCCGTTCGACCGGAAAGAGCGTACACTTTACCAACGGGTATAAGCGCGTTTATGTCCATTTTCTGACCATTTATTTGTAGCTTTATCGACCAATCCGTGTGCCGTTTTTGCACCGGAAAGGACAGTGTCCCTCCCAATGTTGGCGATGGGCTTGTCGGGGGGGAGGCTACTTTCTCGACATCGTTATTGATTTTGCCGATTTGATTCAATAAAATAAATATTATCCTTCGAGCGATTCCGATCGAATCAATGCGTCTGTGCGTGTGTGTGTGTGTGTGTGTGTGTGTGTGTTTGTGAGCACAACCATTGTTTTCCTATTTTATTCTGCTACAGCCAAACGAGCAAGGCAAACAAGAAGAAAAGGGGAGGAAAAGGAAAAAAAACCCACCAAAAAGAGACAAAGTAAAGTGGGATCAGGGGAAAATGGTGAAACACGAAAACACGCTTCTATCCGAAGGCAAAATACCAACTTACCGAGTTCTTGTAGCTCGGTGGAAGCGAATCCCATTTCCGTGAACATAATGGAAAGTAGGGCCCGGGGTTACGGGGGTACCCTTTGTAGCTCGGTCCGAAATGCGGGCCAGATTACACACGTTCCCGAGCGTGGACGATATAAAGCTCGTTCGCTTCGAGCCGTAAGCCCGGAAATCGATTCTACGCAACGAAAGCGAAACGCAACGAAAATCCGGCAGTATTCTATTGAACAGGGTGAAGCTTTAATTCGAAGCTTAGCCTGCGATGAGCTCATGGGCACAATCCATCAAGCGGGAGATTTTGAATTGAGATCGTTTTTTTTAAGCTTTTAGTGGAACTGTTGGCTGTATCAGATAAGAAGGGTAAAGCTGAACAGCATTTCAGCGGCGTACGTTTTTTTTGTGAACAAATTCAATTTAATTATCATTCTATTAAGCTTACGATATTAAGGAGGAAAACTTAAATCTGCCAATTCAATCGAATAAAATGTCTATGTTTGGATGAAAGAATGACATAATTTCGATCGTCAAATGTCAAGTTCTGCATAAATAAAACATATTTGGAAATAGAATCTGTAGAAATTCTCTACTAAGAAAACGTTGATTCTTTCATTGCAAACATACACTTTATTTTTTCGTAAAACGCTTCACCAACTCGTTCATGGTATATCATCTCATACCTAATCGATCCATATTCCCACATCGGTGTGTAGCTACGAGTCGTACCACTTTTCCCTTAAAAACATTCCCATCCCTCCCAATCTGTTCGCAATCTCAATCTGTTCGCAAACACCGTCCGCCCGGCACGATCCAGACCGCACCGGGCCACAAACACGGATACAAATCTGTCCCTGAGCGCCATTCCGCACGGCCCGCTTCCCCACACTCCCTGCAACACAATCTCCTTTCAACCAAGCCAATAATTCCATTTACACGCAATATTTACCCACGCAGTCGTGAGCGAAGCATTTTCTTGACCAGCAATTACCCGCTGGACGAACACGGACGGACCGGACGAACACGGACTGCTTGGCTGCTCAGACTGCCCCCGGATGGCTTGCGCATGGAGCGAATGGTAGCAAGTAAGCGGAGAAATGGAACAAGCGGAGCATGGGTTGCGTTTTTACTTTCAACTCCACCGGCAAACGGTTGGCCGGTGAACTGGAGACGGACCGTGCGGTGTTGTTGTGTTTGGATTGATGTACAAATAAATGCTTCCGAGGACGAGAAAGGACGGGTGGGGGGAGGGCAACCTTGGTTTTGCACACTGCGCTGTGCGCTTTCACCGTGACTGATGTAAGGACAAATTACAGCTGAGCAGTGGTTCTCGTTTTGGCCCCGGCTGGTTCGCTTCCTGTTGTACGGTTGGCAGTGCTTGTGGGGTGCAATTGTGATGAAACATTAATCTTGTTTTCGCTCGAAATGTGCGTGCCGCAAGCAGTGGTGCTTTTGCGGGCACTTTAAGCAGATAATTACATCCGTTAGCGCTCCCGTAATGACGCCCAATCGCTTTCGGTGGGGTTGCGTTTCGACGAAGTGCGATGCGATCACACGCAGCTAAACACACTCTCCCAAAACACTCTATCGATGAGTGGGCATAAATCACACATTCCCAAAATGAGCGCGAGCTGCCCATTGCCAGTTTCCCCGCTCGCCAGCAGACGCAGAGCAGTGTTGTGGAGATTTATCACAGCTTTATGCTGCAAATGAAATCAATTTGCGTGCCTGTCGAACAGGAAGGATTCGTCGTATTCCGTGAACCATGGTGGCAGGTGAGCGTACCAAACGAAACGTGCGGTGGAACGATTTATAAAGCTCCTTCTCCCATGCGTGCACTGTACGAAGCACGTTTCACCATTTATGCCCGACGGCCAGCATCGGAGTGGCCACAAAACTCACACCCACCTCCCACAATATGCACTGCCGGCTGTCCCACGGAGGCTGTCCAGCTTCATTGGCTCAGACACCGCAACCGAGAAACCGCCCGAACGATGCCGACAAGCAACGTGCCCCGCAATACCGGACAGCCAACGGATGGTGGACAAGGGACGGGAGAGGACACTTGCGTAGCTTTCCGAAGGAATGCGGTTACATGGGTGGAAACACGTGCGCGGTGCATAGCTGCTGGTGGTGGAGAGCGAACGGCCACAATATTAGTACGTACAACAGGCTTCTCTCCCGAGCGGCGCTCTACGCAGGGGTGGACGAAGCAGGGATTTAGCATACAAACGGCCTTATGGGAGGATTTTGGGGTGTCGTGCGACCGAACCCAAAGCTGGAGACGAGGTGATTCGGTTTTAATTTTTGCCTTGTAATTTTGCCTTGTAATAATCTGCGTACCGGTCTGCGCCCTGTGAACCTTTCGGCGGCTGTGGGCGGCTGGCGATTTGACCGCCCTGCGTGGGAACAACATGATTCGCCCGAGTTTACGGTCGCTTCGGACAAGGAGGCAATTAATTGGAATGGAAAATAATTATGACTGCCGGTTGTGCCAGCGGGGCGCGCTGCTTTCAGGAAGCGGTGGAACAATGTGACAGCGAGTGGTGTGCGAACAATGTTTGTTCCGTTAGCATGTTTATTGTGATGAATTTCTCGTACTTGCGATGTGAAGCATGTCACATCGTATTTCAATTAACAGCGCAACATGCTTGTGAACTTAACCGTTGGCTTTGTTTGTATTGTCTGCAACGATACAGAGTCATAAAGTACTCGGAATGGTTCTATGCTTTTGAAGGTTTTGCATACTGGTGAAATCTAATAATTTAACCAGGCACTACAAAAGAAATTATTGACTGAAGACGAACACTCGCTGGTACCTTCTAAAACTACAAATAAACGTCTGCCAACCCATTTGACATTTTCAAGCACGGATTATCGGGAATTCGTGCTATTTTTCTTGAGCTTCTTTAAACTGCTCTTAAACTGGCACCAGTTTAAGGGAATTTCAGAAAAAGAAACCCTTTAACATCGACTCTGAAGTGATTTTTTGTTGTTTTCTATTGGTTTCGTCGGAAAATAACGTTTCCTATCGTTATAATGCATAATATCACCATTTTATACTTAAAAAAACACCGAATTTCCACAAAATAACGTCACCCAAAGATTTCTTTCGTGCTCTACATCGAAAATAAAAGCTAGGAATGTAAAATGAGCTCGACGCCATCATCCATCGATAAAAGAAAGTCTTATATAAAAAAAAAAACACAAAATCTTAACACTTTCAACACAGTGGATCACAACAGAAAAATCCACAATTTCGCGCGTTTCAAGTACTAGGTGAGCAAATATGGAAATTATTTTTAATTTTTTAGAGATAGTTTTTAGAGATATTTTTTAGGGAAAATGTCACTCGGGGAATCAATTTATTGATCATCGTTCTCATTGTTTACGATCTCATTGCAAAGTTATCAACCTTGATACAACCGGAAGTCAATGGGGAACAGCTTTTCGGGCTCATAGTATCGAGTACAGCTTTTGCAAAATTACATAGCAGACATATTTATTAGCGATATCATAAAGTTCTTACAAAAACAAAAATTAATTCAGGATGCTTTTATCGTCAAATCACAAAATTAAATAATATTACAGGATTACATTTTTTAACTTCGTTCTTATGTTACTGCAAGTACTTTTTCATTCCAAAGTTAAAGCTTTAATACTGAAAAGCTGTAGATTTTATAAAATATTAGTTTTTTTACGTTCTTATCAAATCAAAATATAAATGTAAATGGCCTAATGGCCTTTACTAGCGTTGTTAGCGCAGCGATGCTTTCCGTGAACTGAAAAGTTTGGAGATTTCTAACCACCGCTCAAAAAGTTTGGAGATTTCTAACCACCGCTCAATTGTAATTCAAGCACGAATTGAAACTCGTCCTTGTTCCATTCATCCACTTTTATAAAGAATAACTTATAAGTAACTGTACTTTGTATACCGAATACGTCACTATGGCGCGCTGCTAACAAATTCCAGCAATTTTGTCTTTAGTTCACTTGACATCTTGCATACATAAACATCCGCTCCCGGGGAACGCAAAAGTTTGGTTGCCAAAAGCCCCACCGACAAAGTCAACATTGTCCCTTCATCCGCCCCTTGCGCGCGGCATGCTCTGCAATTTAATTATATCCTTTTTCTATGGTTAACCAAAGACCGTCTCGTGAAAAGCTCTTCGAAAGGTATTATTTTTTGGTCCCAGCATTCCGTTACGCGCATGTGTGTGCGTGTGCTTTCGCCCGTCCTAAATGTTGGTCAGAATGTTGCAAAAGTAAACCTTGTCAAAGATTCGGCCGAACGGTGAGTGTATGCAGAGCGAATCTCGAAGTCAATCTGCACAAACAACACCGAAACCATACACCGCTGCTTGTTTGATTAGGATCGCGTTGAACTTTGCGATAAAAGTGTTTCGCTCTAGCCCCTCTGCGTAAGCACTCCGTATTTGCTGACGCTACAAGCGGTGGCACACGACTAAAGTAAATCGGACCCGGTCGTCACTGCCCGCTGACTGGACGGTCTAAATTTACGCTCGCCCACTTGAACCATTCTGCCCAAAGGAGAACGTTTGCTCAGCTTAACAGATTGTGCTTTCATCCTTTGTCCACGCCAGCAGCAGTAAAAGCAGCACCATGCAGCTGTACAACCATCCATCGAAGGAAGCTTCCTGCACTGGCTAAGAAGGCGATTTCTAACGCCCATTCCAGAAAGCTCTTATCAGTCTTTGCGAAGCCACCGTAAAGCGGCGGGCAGACGATTCATCATTGAATCATGACGCAAATTAATCATTTAGCACACATACACGCTGCACGTATGTAGCATACCAACACACACACACACACACAAACACGGACACGGCCACTCGTTACGCCGGAGCAGCGGAATCCAAATCTCAGCCCGCAGCCAGGAATGCATCCACTGATCCAGTCATTTAGCTGAAACTTGAGCCATGTATTGAAATGGGATTTACCCGGCAGCGTGCTCTACTACCGACTTTTCCACCACAACCATTCGGATCGACTCCTCGCCACAAACCGCACGCTCTTCTGTCCGCCACGCGAATCTCTCTTGCGCGCTGCGGAAGTATATCGACCCGATGCAAAGCATCATCACCACGGTGCCAAGATATCGATGCTGCCGTGTATTCAGATCGATCGGGCCGAGCTTGACTCCTCAGTTGGCCGTTCCAGTGAGATGGTGTGATGTTACCTTCGGGGAACGGTTTCTCTGCCTGTTGTGGATAGGTTGAATGGAATGATGGCAACCGATGGTGGCACGGGACGGCGCATCGAATGGAAAGATGATCGATAACCGTAACCGGAGACTAATGCTACCTAAAACATTCACCGCAGGAATGGCTAACGAGCTTAAAGTTGGATGCGAAAATGAGGTGTTGGTTTGCGATGCGATGCGCTCTTTAATATTTTAATGAAAATCCAGAAAACGCTTGACGTGAATATTTGAATACGTGTTTATTGTACGAAGAATCTAGCTGCAATGTGATTATCTGGGCCAAGCGCTCGGATATTGAGGTGCTGCTAATAAAGTAGGCTACTGAATTCGCCTTTTCAATCATGATGCCATCCATCAGGAAGCATTTTCACTATCTCACCTTCGCGCCATGCGCACATAAGCTGGGTGGCAATTAATTGCAGGATTATTCAAGGTGCCTAGTAAAGTCACTCGGTCACCATTAGCCAGCAGCGGAAGAAATGAATCAACCAAAAGCCCAAAAGCCACCCAACCAGCCACCTTTCCGAAAAAAGGTCCCACTCACCAACCCCTTGGCTGCGCAGCAAGAGCAAATGAATGGCAATGAAATCAATTTTTGCTCATCCGTTCCTTCCCTGTTCACCGGAGCCGGCTCCGTGCTCTCCCCGAAAGCAGGAAGAAACGCAGCAAGATCCAGCGCAATTGCCTCACGTCTTTCGCTGAGGGCACGGTCGGGGCCCGAAACGCGCTCCCACTCTACAATCCACTCAACAGTCGAAGCAGTTCGATTTCACGCGCACTCGAAATTGAGTTATCGTTCGCTTTCACCCCAAAACCAATTTGCCGAATTCGACGGGCTCACTCGCACACCACTTAGTGTACGTCGGGATGCTTCCGATTTTTATTTTGTTTTTTTTTTTTTTACTATCCCTGCTTCTTTCCTTGTTATTTCGCTAGTTCGCACCGGGAGTTACGTGCGCTCGTACGGTGTGAAACTTTGACATCGCCCGCCATTAAATTTTGATCATAAAGACTATAAGGCGGGTCGGCATGGTCTGTCCAGGGTGCTGGCAAACAATCGATCTATTGTGCACCGCAAGCGCGTTGGGTGTAGCGGAGTAGGTTGTGTTCAACCGTTTAAGCTCAGTTTGGCAACGAACGATCGATCCTATTAGGCGCAAGGTTTAACCGCAAACAAGTGATTTCGCCGTTGGTGAAGGTTATGATGCGGTTGTGGTGAACGATTTAAAGCAGCCCAAACCAACCCGATTCATGGCGAAAATAAATCGAAGGGATGTATTTTCAGGGACATTGTACTATGAGTATGATATATTTAGAGACATCGACTGCTTAAAAATAGCGCAACAGCCACTAAAAGTAGAACGTTTGAAATGATAATTTAGCAAGCATTCAGCAATATATAATTTAATCAATTTCATGTAACTGTGTAAATGAACTTTACAACCCCGTTGTTTAACACGAACATCAGGAATGCAAAGCAAAACACTCTCAACCAGTAATTAAATACAATTCCCACACTTTCCTCTCCGTAACAAGGAGCAAACACACATGGCTGTAATGTACGCGTTTTACGTTTCAAGCACCGCACAAACAACTTCACCCTTCCGAGGCTCGCACAAAATGGCTGGTGCGAGCAGCAACCGGTGCAAGACACAGCGCTAGAATGCTTTGAATTAATCACAGCCCTTTGCAGCACACAGTCAGCCCATCCGGAGCGGCGGTAGCGAGCATCCGAAACTTGATATTTTCCAAGAACAACAGCACAACAAACACCCTCGCGCACTACAGCATATTAGCAAAACAGCCCCGTCTCGAAGTCGATTCATCGACCCGTAACCTACGCGGGATGGCACTCAACACAACTGCACAGCTTTTGACGTAACCCCGCAAACTGACGCTTCCCCCGACCGCCGCTGCGGCGGAAGAAAAATGGTCCACTGTCATCCTGTGACAACCTGCGCCAGACGGGAAGTAATTAGTGCTTTACAGGGCCAGCTTGATCTGCACGATACATTGCGCAAAACTTTCGTACCGTCGTAGCGCGAGGAGTCATTGAAGAGGGCGCGCGGTAAAGTGTGACGAAGTAATGCCAAAGATTGATTTTCCGCTCCTCTTACCGTGTCGCTGCTGCGTATTTTGTACACTTCACTAGAACGGAGCACTCGGCGGGCGAACATTCGTCATGGCAATAATCATTTTAATATTCATCACACGCGCACGACATTGATTACAGTTTTCATCGTGTGCTCACTGTTGATATCGATCAAACTTTTGGATCAACTTTCCCCCCCTCGGGGCTTGATCTGTAGCCGTCCTCAGCCGTGTACGTGGTGGAGCGTGGCAAGAAAACTTTGCCTGAAATTGGACACTCGATCGTACAGACGAGATAATAATTCGAATGAGGAAACTTTTTTCGAGCCAAGCGTAGTTGAGCAGACGAAGCAGCGGGCCATGCTTCTTGCACATTGAATTATCGAACCGGGTGCTGCTGCAGTTCTAGTTGCCCACGCTGGTCGGCACTGCCACCCGGCGGCAAAAGCAATATACTAATTGAACTGTGTAGAGTAGCCAACAGGCTCGTCGCTTATTTATCGCAATCGATACCGGGAGCAATGCAAGGGCAAACGAGCAAGTTCAACGATTTTTGCATCGATTTCCTTCACCAGTTTGGGGCAGCAGCAGTGCCGGCTCGAAAGCAGCGCTACCGCATGTGGCTGAATATTTCATTGCCCCTTTCCAGCAGTTGGGGGAAAAAAGCTTATGAAAATAATGCCCTCTAATACCAGCAACGTTTGCAGCAAAGGAAACGAGACGGAAGAGCGCAAATGTATGTGTCGGGGGGGGGGAGTGTTCCTTTTTCCACGGAAGCGTTCCGAAGCCACTACAACAATAGCAAAACAACGTCGAAACCAACGTGGAATCACATCACAGCTATTTATTTATTAAACAGCACGGAATACGAAAACAAACGGGCACAGGGGGACGGGAGGCCATGAATCTAGCTGAGAAATCATAATTGAAAATCGTGTATAAATGTGCTTGTGTGTGTGTGTGTGTGTGTGTGTGTGTGTGTGTGTGTGTGTGTGTGTGTGTGTGTGTGTGAGTGTAGTGTATAATTTATTGTGTTGAAAATGGGAAAGCAACCATCACCGGGGCGGTGTAATAACCGTTGGGCGCTTCTCGGAACGCGGGGAACGCCATCGCACAAACATTGCGCATCAATCAGGGTGAAACGAATCTGCAATTTTGCGTCTCCATGGCAGCATCCTGGTCGCGTCTGTCGCTCTATTTTGACGGCGTGTTTTGATGCTTTTCTTTTCCTTGCGACAAAAAAGCGAAAAACGAAGATCGATTGATTTAGACGACATTTACTAGTATCAATAAATCAACAGGCCAAGGTGTTCATGGGATTTTCCACCATTTTCCTATGGTCGATATCTTTCGTCGGAGCGATCCTATTGATTAATGCAGGCGAAAGCAGTGAAAATCCTCCTGCGTTTACCGAAAGCTCACCTGGTGGTGAGGTGGAAAGTCGTCGCGGCGCTTTTTCACGTCACTACCGATTCGATTCCGTTCGCACCCCCAGTACTCGCGAAAGGTAAGCCAGTTAGGCGGTGGTGGGGTGGTGGTCCGCGTGTCAATTACCTGTCAAACGGTATTTGTTTCCCATTACGCGCCTGGTGCGGCTGGTTTCCGCACCAAGGATCAACCTGCTAGTGCTCTTAGGTGCTGCCTGTTTGTTTTTCCTTTGTCGACTTGCTTTTGTTCGCTCTCAAGCTCAACAAAACAGAAGCCAAGATAATGATTTCGCCCAGCTGGTCCGTTGATTGATTTTTCTCTTCTTTTTTTCTGTTGCGTACCTTTCGCTTTCTCTCGATCTTTCGTTCAGAATATCAATTAACCTGTCCTGGCGTTCCGTGTTCCGCGTAACGGTGGTCAGCGTCAGCGTTTGGCTTGAATAATTGGTTTCCCCTTTGCTGACACATTGGCACGGGTTTTGCATTATCGGGACGGAGCGCTGAAATCATGCTTTGTTTTTGGCTGCTTATTTTCTGTTCGCACAGCGTTTAACGCGACAGTTTCAGGAAATTTGCTTTCTCTATTAAGAGTACTGCCACTCAGGAAATTGAGCAGGTGCAAATGACGCGTAGCTTATAAGATGAAAGGCTACCCATGGAATAGGAATCTTGTTGATAAAATTGATTACCATTTTCTCTCACACCAAAGAGCACTGATTTTTTTAAACTAACCACAACTCAAAGATAGGTTCATTTTGATGCTCAACATTGCATTTTACCAAATCCTCAAAATTACATCTTTAAGCCAGCATATTCCCTTCCCAAACCCACCATACCAAGCAGCTGCAGCTTGTACTATGAATAGCAAAACGTTTTCACCTTCCTCGTGACATACACTCCCTCCCATTAGGATGATCGAATAAATGCAAATAAGCTCACTATTCCAGCGAATATGTTTCCCAAACTCCGCACACTTGCAAGCTGGTCGTAAGTCAAAAGCTTCATACTGTCTGCAGTGGTTCTTGCTCGGTTCGGAAGAAATTGTTCCGAGAAATCCTTTTCCACCTCACCGATACAAGCTGCTGCGTATACGTTTGCATATCATTTCAGCAAACGCCGCCCCAACGCACCCACCCCATAGCTCCAAAGTGTCCGAGCACCCTGCTTAAATGCAACAAAAACATGGACCACCGCCGTCTGACCATCGCCGTTTGGTAACAGAAGAAAAATTATCATAATCCAGCGCGCGCTGTTGTGTTTCCTCTTTTTGCACCATACTGTTTATACATATTGTGGCGCCCATCAGGACGCTCTCGACTTTCCCGGCAAAGGCAAGCCCGACAGGACGTATTGAGTTTTGGACTCATACTATACCTCCCCCGGGGCAGCACTGGTTTTGGCACGGAAGAAGGAAAACAAAAGTTTGAATATCAATTACCAAACGGGAGAGGGGAAGATGAGCGCAACCGTGAAAGTTTCTATCAGAATGTAGAACAAATAATGATATTGTTATCGAAACTTGGATCGAAACAAGGAGTTTCAATGCACAATGGCGGGTACTTGAATAAATGGTTCATTCTAGTGTTGGGTTTCATGAATCTTTCGTTGAGATGCATTCTTATGAATCTTCAGTGATGACTGATTTGAACTTCGAATCGACTCTTCAAAGATTCATGAATCTTTAAAAATCCACGAAACTCCTAATTTCATGAATCTCGAAATATTGATGAATCTCCAAGTATTCATGTATCTCAAAACATTCATGAATCTTCAAGGATTCATGAATCTCAAAAGATAAATAAATCTGCAAAGATCCATGAATCTAAAAGATTCATACATCCATTAAAATTAACATACCTCGAGGGATTTATGAATCTTTAGAAATGCCCGATTTTCAAAATATTGTATTAGCGCGATCCCACCTAACAACATGCCCGTGGTGGGTTCAAGCATCACATGATCCGTCTCCCCGTGGCAAAACAAACTATACGGCTGCAAGATACTTGCCAAGAAGTCTCTAAAGCATGTATAGGCTGGCATGACCACGTGGGTTGCTACGCCAAGTAGAAGAGTAATGAGAAGCTCAAACTCTATGCATCTTTGGAGATGTAAGAATCCCTTGAGATTCATGAATCCATAGAGATTCGTGAATCTTTTGAGATATTCGATTCTTTTCATGAATCTTTTGAGATTCATTATTGGAGATTCATGAATCTTTGCAACCGAGATTCAGATTCATTTAATCATTTCAAAGATTCATTCAGATTCATGAATCTGAATCAGATGTACCCAACTCTAGTTCATTCCAGGATGGTACAGCTTGTTCAACATTTTAAATGCCATCCGTCTCGTTTAAAGACGAAAACAAGTTTGATGAAATTTATTCAATCTGCGCTTTTAAATTTGTGTTTTTGACGAGTTTTACGCTGCTAGTGAATTATTCATATCTTGGATGTTGCACCCGCCAAACTCGCTTTCGCCGAACATCTTCAAAATGAAACAGACAAAAAATACTGTGCCGCACGACGCTACCTACCTTAATTTTCTATTTTTGTGCACCGAAATGATAACGAGTGCATTGCCTAGCACAGCCCCGATGATGATCGATCCGAAGATGAGACTCTTCAAGCACAGCACCGTCAGCTCGACGAGCCGATCGGCAGGTTCTACGATTGTTGACGCGGTGGGTACGGTCAGGTTGACCGCGTTCGTGCTCGTCCCGACGGGCTGGTGGTCGCCGGCCGCGCCGGAGGTAGCGTCGCCGGTACCGTTCCAGCCACCGGCTGCCCCGTCCACTTCCGGCCCACCGGACGTCGGTGCCATGGCGAGGGAGGTAAGGGTGGCCGATCCGGCCGACGCTAGGGCGGACGCGACGGTTGCCAGCGCCCCGGGCAGGGTGATCGGCTGGGTGGCTGCTCCGAGGAGCGCGTTCACTTCCGGCTGCGCTGTCGGTGGTACACTGCGGCTGGTGAACATTTTCACTCGGTGTGCGCTTTCGCATCACCCACTCACTTACACCACCGCACACACACACACACACACACACAGCCACACACACTCGTACACTTCGCTTTCTCAGCTAGGAGTTTCCCTTTATGTCCTGGCAGCACTGGCACACATGTGCTGATTGCACTTGCTTACCTCATATGTACTACACAGACACACTCACACACTCACATTGGCGTCCCGGAAGCCGTGGCCGGCCGGATGGGTGTGTCGCCGTTGCCACTGGACGCACGGGAAACACTCATCGTACATCACGCGCCAACGGATCGCACGCCCTGCCCAACGCAATAATAGCCCCCGGCGGACGATTATCCTTTCGCCGGGGACGGTATGGGGACAGCAATCAGCGCTGCCGCAGTTCGGCACGCTCGGGGCAGCTAATTTCACTCGCCTTTTTCGCGTCAAAGGGAGTAGCATGCGTGGGTGGTCCGCGGTGCGTTTATTGTTCGCATTTAATTAAGCGCCGGGTCGCGTCCGCGGGCCCACTTGCTCCGTCCGTCAAACAGCGGCCGTGGAAGTGTTTCACATATTTTTGTTGTTTTGTTTGCTGCTGTGTTCATCTGTGCGCGACGTCGGCCGAATGCGTGCAGTTCATTAAAACCTGCGAAAGGATGGAGAATGAGATATAACGGTTAACAAACAAGCGCGTACGGTGTAGGAGTGTGAGGAGAGTGAAAAGCAACAAAATGTTGACCATCAAAAGTTGATCCTTCCGCCGGCTACACCGGCTTGATGAATGAGCTGATGGGCACAGAACGCCACCCAGAGTAGGAATGGAAACGGCCAAAGCTTTATGGTTGATTAATATGTCAATCGCACCATCATCAGTGTCCCTCGGCTGACCATAAACACGCGCGTAATCTCTTGGCTGACATTGTCTGCCAAACAGCACAGGCGGGCACGCATTTATTTGCGTACGGCTATCGATTACACGTTCCAGTATGGGAACAGTGTGTACTACATCTTCCATGTGTGCGCTTTGACTTTTTGCTCCAAAGCGGTCCGCACCAATTTCGCATCCCGTTTGATATGATGTCCCGTTTTGTGGCTGCGACCGTCACCCAAACTGGCCACCGTTAAATGATGTTTGTGCAAACTGTCACAAAGCATCACTCTTTTAATGCTTCGGTTCTGCGGCGTGGGATCAAACATCCATCAGGGACAGGCAAGAGAGAAAAAAAAAACAAAAACAAAAATCAATCCGATGAGCAAACAGAAACAGCTTGCCAGCATGCAAAATGTCAGGCCAATATGAGGCAGGCTAGCTGTAACTGTCGTGACATATTGTTACCCACTCACAGAGTTATTGGATGTGGACAGCTGCAATTAAGAATGTTTACATGGGAACGACATTGAAATCAATAAGCTTTTCATATATTGCAGTTGGATCACTCGTAAGCAGATGCTTGATCTATCTTCTTCCTTCACTGCCGATTACTCCAGTATCCAACAACATCTTTGATCAACTCTATCGAAGCTCAAAAATAATATTCCCTTTGCAAACGAGTGCAACATTTAACATTCATTGAGCAATAACAGTATCCAGTTGCTTGATTGAATACACTTACTATTGATGGCAATAAATAAGCTCCCTGCTCGATGCCTATCATTCACACAATCATCATACTCTGAGTTGGTATCAAACGTAACGCAAATGACATATATTATTAATACCAACAAAAAACGCCCACCCGCGATCTCATTTGAAAAGGCAAACAAACGACAAAAATTACAGTCACACAAATCCCGCGCTAAAAAATACCACTGCACGGTACACGGCATTGAATACACCCAATTTAAGCGATGCTAACATCGTTTCCGCACAATAGAAACGGATAGTATGCACGGGCTTCACGAGCACGCCCCGCCCCAGTGCGCTTTCCGCGCTGCTTTCCGTGAGCGAAAATAGCTCAATCAATATTTAACATCATTATGAAAGTCAGTCAAGGTACGAAGGCCACCCCTAGAAGACTTACCAGTGCCCTTTCTCGCTATCTTTCTCTCTCTCTCTCTCTCTCTCTCTCTCTCTCTCTCTCTCTCTCTCTCTCTCTCTCTCTCTCTCTCTCTCTCTCTCTCGATGGCATACGCCGAGAGCATCTCCTGCACATTCGCCTGCACAGCCACACATGCACTACGTACTGGCGGCGGTGCTGGATACCGCACACTCATTACACCTGGCACCGCACTCAGTCGTGGTGGAGCAGCGTGCATGTGCAGCGTGCACAGTATGTAAGCGAAAAAGGCAAAATGGCAACAACAAAACACGCTGTGCAAGCTGCAACGCTTGACACACGTGTGCATACGATGTTTCCACCGCTCCTAGCCCTGCAGCACACGAGGGCCGCCCGGTGGTGGTTTGTTTTTGAATGGCAGCAACCACCTTTTCACCTGCTTGTGACGGTGTCATGTACTTTAGAATGTGTTTCCACTTCCACGGGGTTTTTTTTTCATCCACCGCCACGACCATCTCAATGCAGGCATGTTTCGAATTGGGTCACGGGGAAAAATGGGGGTTTTGCAAGGAACAATGCCGACCCAAAAATACTGGCCCAACTTTTTAGCCCGAGCTCCTTATTTTGATTCCCGTTTTGCTCGAAAGAAGGGAGAGTGCACAGAAAACACCATCACATTGCAGCCAGCGTAACACAATACTCCCCTATTTTCCATCCGTCGCCAGTGGCCCCGCACACACTCGCAAAGGCGCTTTATTGCTCGAAGCAGGCAAACGTCTCATATTTATTGCGAACATTTTAAAGCCTGCCCTACGCGCGCGCCGTCGCAACACAGCCCGCGAGCCGGCGGGCTGCCGGCGGGGCTCAAACGGCAAGCTCCAATTGGAAAGTCATCCTGCATGTCGTCCCTTGCATCGCCGTTGTACGCTGGCAGTGAAAAACGATCCTGGTGCGAGTCGGAACCGTGCCGCAAAACAGCTGGCAAGCGCACCGAGTGCATCCGAGGCGGTGAGAAATCATTGCAAAAGGGCCACCGAGGCATAAAACCGAGCAGTCGTGGGGCAGAGCGAGCAGGCGAGTGCGCGCGTGCCTGAGCTGCAATGAGTTGAACCGGCCGTAGCTAAAGCGATAATGACCCGCTTTTTCGCTGCCAATCCGATTTGGCTTTGCTGGGACCGTTTCAATCCCAAGCGCCAAGCACCCGTTGGAACGGAATCCCAGTTGGGAAGTGTGCCAAGTTCGTTATCGGGACAAATATGCTGCCGGGTTGGAGTTGGGCTGTCTGTCTCTCTCTCTCTCTCTCTCTTGCTTTGGTGCTTCCCGTGGCCAGATCGATCGGTGGCTCGGATTTATCACATCGAGGTCACAGTCACAGCCAGATGGCAAATTATATGGCATGACAAGGGCAAAAGCTTGCTGCCGTTCGTCGCACGCAAATCACTGTCAACCCTGCCGTTGGCCCATCATGCTTTGGGAAGCTTTTTCTCGCGCATGAGAATCAATACGAGGGAAAAAAGTGGTTGGGCCTTCATCTTGCGATCATGAATAAATTTATAACAGCATCGGGAAGGAGTCTGTCTCCTGCATCAAGCAAGCAAAAAAAAGAAGGAACAAGATAGCGACATCAAACTCGCTCTATCATCGACGCAAACCGGCGCCGAATCGATAAAACTAATTAAACTTAATTTAATCCCTTCTTCTCAGTGCCTCCGTTCCACACTCTCTTTATCCCTCTCTTTTCCCCATTCCGGACTGTACTGTAATGGTTTGGCGAGTTACTCAGTTACTCAGTTGACGCAGAAGCACTCCCGCTTGCAATCAAATCATTACGCCGATCCTCCAAACCGGGCAGCGCGGGCCGAACGGGGAAATAAAGCAATTTCGGCGCCCAGATTTTTGGCATAACTCTGCTGGTAAGCAATTTTAAAACCGTTTTAGCGACTAATTTCATTTCCCCCTTGAGGCGTGCGCTGCGTCGAGTGCTCGGTAGCAGTTGTGTCCCTTCCCTTTGCTCACACACATAAGCACACACACGCACGCTTGAAGTACGTTGTCAAGGTAGGAACGCGCGCTCATCTCAAGAGCCCTTGCCAGCACAGAAGGAAAGTGCTGCCTTTCCATTTCTTAAAGAAAAATCAATAAATTTTAGGCGAGCTTGCTAACAAAGCAGGCGTACACGCGGTGGGCAAAAAAGGCAAGGCGACCCATCCTTTACCGCCACCGATCGGGCCGAACGAGCGGCGAAAAGCAAAACGATGTCATTTTACGGTACGGAAGCAACCAATGTCCCCCGGTGCGGAGGTTTTGTCATACCGTACGACCCGCTTGGAGTTTGGGCGGACCAAGGGACGCGAGGTAGTTTAGCCACTGGAAACACCATTTCGAGGGAAATCCGTACGGCAGAGAGAAAACAATCCGACAAAAAAAAAACACAACAAACGGGATAGGAAGAACTGCGAGCACCATCACCGGCGTAAGTGAGCCCCAATGAAGGCAGAAAAAGTGCTTCCCGTTTTGGCGAAGGTTAAATGGCAAACGGATTTCTTTCGCCCTGCTACTACCGCTTTATGGAATATCCGGCATATCCCTGGCAGCTGGGTGCTGGTGAGGGGGAGGGGTTCGTCTGTTACCTGTGCCTTTTTTGCCCTTTTCCTCTCCGACAGTAGCGATGGAAAGGTAATCTTTAAAAAAAGGATAAATTCCCGCAACGTGTCCCCCGGGTTGAACTTACGATGAAAAAGTACGGGAAAAATTTCATTTACTACAAATTAAGTATTGACATCACGGCTACCCGGGTGTCCTTACCAGATGCCTTCATCCTTTCGCCCACCGATTCGATGGCAGTTTGCTTTTCGCAGCGCAAAAAGCCGGATGCAACACACCGGAGCGAAGAAGCTTTCCCAGAAACGTGTGCCGCACCGCGATGGTATGCAAAACCGGAGCTGGTACGTAACTAAACAGTCTTTGCGTTCGTTAAATTATGGAAAACAGGTAAGGTGAGATGAAACCAGCGCCAAGAAAATAATACAGACGTTGACAGCGTCTTCGTCTGGAGCGTTTATGTGCGAACGAAGCGCCTTACAGGTGCCAACCTTAATCTCCTTCTCCTAAACACTTTTTCCTTCTTACGAGCCGCGTGAAACACACGGGCCCTGTTTTCTTAATTTATTATTGCCATCGCCATGTGATCAACCTTTTCCAGATTTATGGCATCACATTAGCGCGCGCTCGTCCTCCCTCCCACCTCGGGTGGATAAGAGAAGCCGACAAGAGTGCGCTAGAGGGAGGAGGGTCTTAAATAGAAAAGCGTTTAGATGATGGATACGAGGCTCTAAATCGATTCGCAACATTTACTTTACCAAGCGGTGGATGGTAGCAACCAGCTTTAGGTACGATGGGACAAAGGGACCGGGTGAGATACAGGTGCATGTGAACGGGTATATTTTAATTTCACACACTTGAGCCTCAATAAAAAACAAAAATTGCGCTGGATAATAATGAATAAATCAGCTCGCTCTGGCGTTCCACCGTAAACTTGGTATCATTTCGACCGAAAAAAAAGCTCACAATCCTAAAACACACACACACACACACACACACACACACACCACACACACACCACACACACACACACACACACACACACACACACACACACACACACACACACACACCACACACACACACACACACACACACACACACACACACACACACACACCACACACACACACACACACACACACACACACACACACACACACACACACACACACACCACACACACACACACACACACCACACACACACACCACACACACACACACACACACACACACACACACACACACACCACACACACACACCACACACACACACACACACACACACACACACACACACACACACACACACACACACACACACACACACACACACACACACACACACACACACACCACACACACACACACACACACACACACACACACACACCACACACACACACACACACACACACCACACACACACACACACACACCACACACACACACACACACCACACACACACACACACACACACACACACACACACACCACACACACACCACACACACACACACACACACACACACACACACACACACACACACACACACACACACACACACACCACACACACACACACACACACACACACCACACACACCACACACACACACACACACACACACACACACACACACCACACACACACACACACACCCACACACACACACACACACACACCACACACACACACACACACACACACACACACACCACACACACACACACACACACACACACCACACACACCACACACACACACACACACACCACACACACACACACACACACACACACACACCACACACACACACACACACCACACACACACACACACACACACACCCACACACACACACACACACACACACACACACACACACACACACACACACAAATGACGTTACAGAAGACAGTGACAGCTTCTTGTACCGCCAGCACGCTTGCAGGTGGCTTGGATAAGAAGGATTACGCTGGCGAACGATATCGTTCAGCTTGCGGCTAAAAGCGGTTGGATTTTTTTACGAATTGTTTCGTTTCCTTTTTAAGCTTTCAAGCCGCTGTTTTGGTTGTGGGGTTTTGTGTGTCTATTAGCACTTTTTTTGCACCATAAAACGAAAGAAGCTTTCGCTCTCAGCAGACGGGAGTTTTTACAATCCAGAGCGAGCGTTTTCGGCGTACACTGCGCATTAAGCGATTGCAGCACGGTAAGTTGAACGCTTTCGGCGATGGTTGCCACTCTACAAGAAAATCAACCGTACACTTAGACCATTCCGACAAACCTATTATCGATGAAGCCGCAGCCGTAGGCAAAAGCATAACTTCCCAGAGCTTGAACGCAACTTTCCACTGCATGAAACTGCGCACGCAAAAGCATCCACGGAACCAGTCACAACCTTATTTGCAAATAAGAGCAAATGTATTCGCTTCCTGAATGTGTAGCACTTGCTTCGATCGAACAATCGAGCCCCATCTCCCGGTCGATTGTTTTTTCAATTGAGTGCACAAAAGAATGAACTCCACCTATTGAGCCCGATGCCTGTCCCGTGGATTATGACTTGTGAGCAGTGTTTCTTGGAACGATCGCTGGGAGGTGTAGCTGCTGCAAAATGGATGTATCCTACACAAACAGAACCACTTATCTACAAGGGGTCCGGGGCCCTGGAAAGCACAACCTTTTGTGGAGTGTTCCGCTTGCCTGTTGAAGTTTCTGTTCAAAGCGACTGCGAGCTCTGCAAGCGGAGGGAGAGAGAGAGAAAGATCAGGAACAGAACGAAATGCTTAACATGGAAATAGCGTTAGAAGATGTGATTTTTTCCCTCACACTTTCATGATGTCGTCATGCAGAACCCATTTGTTGTACTGCCGTATAATAGACGCTTTCTCCAAGCACAATATTATGACAATCAAACCCGGGACACGGACCACACACAGCAATAAAATGGGACTTGTGTGTCGGAAATTGAAAAGCACATTCTCTCCGATTGTGTCGAGTTCTTTTGATGCCAAATCTTCACCCCCCCCAATTCTGGACTGCTACCGCTTCCACTGCTCCCTAGCGAGCCGGATAGAACAAGCTTTACAGGACCGCAACGCACCGATGCTATGCCCGACTGTGTCCCGGCTGTAATCCACTGAGGCTCGCAAATATTGGTTGTTAAAAATTAAAGGTCCAATCTGCTATTCCCCTGACGGACTGTGTGCTATTCCCGCACAGGACCGTTCCACAGTGACAGCGGCTCTCAGCGGGGGTTGGGCGAGGCAGAATGCAGACACTCCTGCTGCCTTTTATTTTCTTTCGTTTCTCTGTAATCTTACGATTTTCCTTTCATTTCCCCAGCCAAGCACAAATAATCTCCTTTCGCATCCTTTCGGGACAGATACTGTACTGCTGCTGCTGCTGCTGGGAAATCCAATCAACAAATCGATCAGAACGACTTTCACTGACCCTTTCGCAATGTGGCCGAGTGAGTGTGGCACTGCGTACTGAAGCTGGATTACCGGTACCGTTAGGTGATTGGATTTTGTCGGATTCATTAGCAGGCCTCATTCTCGGGCTCTTGCTTCATATGTTTCTTTTTTGGATAATGAAAAAAAGGATGTAGTAAAAGTGTTATTAGAACGTACAACAGGGTTAGAAGTTTGCTTAGAACAAACAACTCTATTTCAAATTACTTTTCTCACTCATTTGCTGAATGCCGGGACTGAAATGTTCAACTAAAAACTATCCTACCCACGAGTAATAAAGTGATATAGCTTCAGCTGATCAAAGTTTTTCACGCAAAAAGCAATCAACCAACTCAAAACTAAACAAAACCGGGCCCTGCACCATATTATGGGAAAATAAATATAGAATCCCCGTTGGTTGTGTGTGAAGTACGCTACAAAAGGAGCAGAAACATCCAACTAAGCCAGTTATGAGGCCACCAAGCGTTCGCGTACAGTTGCCTGAATAGTGGACCGAGCATCCGCTAAGCATCAGCTAAGCAGCAGGGCAGACAGCAGGATCGGCCATAGAAACAATGATGCTGATGTTCACCGCAGCGCTTATGTATTGTCTGGTAGTATGGAAATTCTTTTCAACCTACTCATATGCATACCACATCCCATTTGCATCCGTCCATCGCTCCGGATCGCTTCCGTGCACTGCGCGAGAGCAGCAACTAACCACACCATCCAGCGCGTACGCGTACCATAATTTATTCACATCAATAATCATTTTTATGCCAAACGTTTCCACCAGCGCACACGTCTCCCCTTTGCGGTACAGACGCGTATGGTGGGTACAGTGCCAAAGGACTGTATTAAAAAAGTTTTCCTACTCTTTTGCGCGCTGTGTATTGGTTCGACACTTGCGGCTGGCTGAAAATAAACACACACCGTGCTGTGCTGGTTCGAGTGGTTCGAGTGGGAACACTTTCTTTTTGCGTAGACATACAGCAACACGCAGCGCAAGGTAAAAGAGACAGCAAAACATTTCCCACCACTCAGCGGGTGGCTCTTGTATGAACTTTGGAAAAAAAATATTATATACATTCTAAATGTTTTCCCCCTACGAACGCCCCCGTATTCCGGGTGTAACGTTTCCGCACACGTTTCGAATAGATTTTCTTGTGTCTGGGAAAAAAACCGGCAAGGAATGCTCAAGCAGCCGGCAAAGCCTTCGCGCGGCCAAACCACACAATAATGGCTGGGTCAAAATTCACTCGAATATGAACCGTTAAAGCAGTGGATTTGCTGTCGATGCTTTCACCGTGTACAGTGGTGCGAATCAATGGTTGAGCGACGAAAACGCGATTACGGTTTGATTTGGATGGTTGGCGAACCAAATTTAAGCATGATATAGGAAATATCAACCAACGGCGCAACGTTAAAAATGTATCCATTCATTTCTTATCCCACAGGTCGGGCCTATTCGACTATTAGTGGCTTTTTTTAATTCATTTAGTAATCAGTAAATATTCATTAATCTATTCTATTAAACCGCAATTATGATGTATTGCAACTTTTCAAAACTTACTGAAAGTTTTACAAAATGAGTAAGCCATGGCTTATATACACCTACAAGGCATCATATTGCATACTGACAGGCGCTTAGCAATACCAAGCCAATGATCGGTTTAGGCATCTTCTGTACAGTTTGATAAATGTTTTATTGCGGTTCATATATTTTCCACAGTAGCATACACATGTTTGAGGAAGTTTAAACAGACACAATAGTCCAGATTTAACAGTAATCTGTTATTTAACCCCCAGCGTGCTACACGTGCTCTATTCAACGCTCACAGTGATGCGTGTGTGCGGGCTGAAACATTTCGCCCCGTTCTTAGAATCACTTTTCCTATTTCTAGAATGCTTCCGTCCATCTTCTAATTTGGCCGTTTCCCATTCTTGTCAAAGAACCGAGACACGATACCGGACGACGATGCTAGAAAGCTTTCCTTTATTTTATTTACGCTCCAAAGGGCTACTACCACTTCCTTTTAGTCCGTGCTTGGACCATTCCACCGACCGAAAGGCCGGTCCCGAACCCTTACCCTAGCAGTGCGCTCGTAATGGACTCCGAATGGGTAGACCGAAAACAAACAGCACAATAAATCTTACACGAAAGGTTACGATTTTTCAAGGCTGCCGGCTGCTGCCCATTCTACAAAACTAAAGCCTGGGTGATCATACGTTTCGGTAAACGTGTCCGTACGTGTGTATGTGTGTGTGTGTGTGTTTTTGAATGCTTTGTAAAACCATCCGACCTTCCAGGATACTCGCACTGGTGATCTTGGAAGTCGTCAATTAAATTCCCGTGCACACGCTTTCTCTCTCTCTCCGCCCATGAGTAGTCAGTCTGTTTCACTGAACTGAACCCCACTGTACGGTACATCAATTCGCATTTTTCAACTTCATTGCTTCCCAGGATCGCTATCTTCTCCCGTACGCTCGTGGCCTCGTGTTTCAAGTGGCTTGCCCTTGATGTGGGCGTTGGTTTTGTTTTTTTTTTGCTTTCTCTTTTTTATGGAAACGCGCTCTATAAGATGGGCGAATTCCTTGACGCTTGGGGTTGCCGTACTTTACATTTTTCCTTTCGCCCGCAAGTCAAAGCAAGTGCTGCTCAATTGCTCTCCCGCGCCAGCGGGCACACCAGCTATTCCCATAAACACAATAGTGGCCCACTAGAGTATCCTTACGGATGGTTACCGTTCGGTCACCGGTGGCCTCGTCATTCCTCACCCATGATGCAGTTTTATGCTGCCGTACTTCTGTCTTCGGCTGGCTGTTGCTGCTGCTAGCCGCATCCTTCCCCAAAGCAGCCAGCATTCGAGCAAAGTTCAGCACACTTTGTCAGTTTTGATTATGTTTTATTATTTCCCCCCCGGTGCACACAGCATGTAGTACCGCAAAGAGGCAACTTTGCACTCGATGCTAAAGACTCTCTAACCTCTAACGTCGCACTAGCGAGCAGGAGCAGCTTCATGCGGCGAAAAAGAGGAAAAGAAAACCATGTGTTTCAACTTTCACGCGAAGGTTAAGGCGATATGTAAGGATGGGGACGAAAAGTGGTGAGATTTTCGATAAATTCGAAGCCTAGAAGGGCTCAAAACTAAGAGAGGCACGTTAGTTTTTGCAAACAGTTGGAATAGTTTTTTATGTTAAATGTTTTTATTTACATTGTAGCTTATAAGCTACTATAACATATTCACATATTTACAATTAATGAACTATAAAAGCTAAAACACAAGTACAGAAGCAGTATAGTAAAGGTAGTGTTTGAAAAGTTGGGTTCAACGGCACATTGTTATAATTTTTAAAATTAAATTGGCCCAGATCTAGAATTGAGACTAAAAAATGTATTTATTCAATTTGTTCAATTCATTGTAACATCAAAATAAAGTTTCCCCTTTACAATAGTGTTAGAGTCTGCCCATGCTGCTATCACAGAAAATATTTCTAAAAATTAAAAAGACAGAGTTTAATGTGCTTTCAGTGTTCCTCAAGCAAAGTAAACATCTTCTTGGTGGCTGCGCTGTATTTCCTACGCGAAATTTTAGCCCGAACAGGTGGCGAGGCTTATTGAGTTTATCAGCCAGGGATTCAATACTGGCTCAACGTTGGCACCGTTGTCTAGCAAGAGCGCACCACCACGCACTTGAAGCGTACAGCGGTTCGACCGTGTTTCAAACGCCCCAAAACACTACGCCGAATGCTTGGTTACAGCTCAACCCAAAACGGTTCGTAATACGCTATTGAAGAGGGTATTCGGTAACGATATTTCGTCGCTCAAAGCCAGGGCGCGATGGAATCAATTTTGGTGACAGCATATTTGGCGTTCGTGCGGATGCAATCTTTCCGCACCTTCGGTCTGTCTGTCTTACGCTCGCTCGCCCGCATTCTGTCCTTCCCTTTTTCTTTCCTGCCTTCGCCCGATGTCATCGTTGCCCGGGGGAGGATAAATAATGCTTGGTTGATGGAAAATTTTGATACCCGTACCATGGTACCAAAAGCTCCCGCTTGCTTGCTTCTCGTGGAAGGGAACGATTTTCAAGCACGAAAATGTATTCATCCATCCACACCGTTGACGGCGAACTCCATATTTTCGACGGAAAACAACGCACTCCATCCGCGCTTTCCTATTTTACGGTGGAGAAAGAGTAAAAAATCAGTGCAGATGTTTGTAGGAAATCCTGTTTTTCGCCCCAATGCAGACAGCGCGGCTGGATGTGGAGTACGCAACAATACGCCCAACGCTTGGCAACCGTACCACACTGTTACAAATCAAACTAGTACACGACACAGTTGGCACATGTAATAACAGAATGTTAATCTGCGGTGCCGCGAGCTGCTGTGGCATATCAAAGCGTGCAAATGCAAAATGCGGAAAACATGCACCACTAAATCAAAGCCGCAGATGGTGTTTGGTATAACATGTCTGAACGATAAAAGTGTACCCGCCGTGCAGTGAATCCTTCTCTTAAGGGCGATTAATATTTTATACTATTATTTTTCAGCAAAAAAGGCAGTATATTAACTCACAAATGAGTACGACTTCTAGCTTTAAAAATCCAATTAAGCAGTAGTCAATCATTCATCCATCCTTCAGAAGGCATTACATTAATCTTTCTGTGAAAAAAATCTGCACCCGATAGATGCATTTGGGCAATAGGACAAGTACAGAGCAAACAGATTCATTCGCCATTTCTCGCCCTTTGCACACTTTAACATTGGATGCAGAAATTTATTCCATCAGTTGCCAGCTCCACAGTAGCACGGCCAATGGAAAGCTGGCAATGCATTTTGCTGCACAACTTGCAGCCCACTGAACGATTTGCAATTTCACTTATGTTCATTTCCATGCCATTTCCAGACGGCACCATTGCCCCAGTTTAATCCAAGTGGAGTCGTATTTTTTGCCACTCTTTCGGGCACTTTTGACCGGTTTACGTTGAACTGGGCGAATTTTCATTTCGTTTTTCAACAACTTTTTGCATTGACAGTTCCCATGAAATGGAGTCTTTTGTGGAAGTAATTGTTTTTTTTTTTATTGTTGAGATACACTGCTGAGGAATTTACCGTTCTTAAGTTCATGTTAAAGTGTTACTTCCATCTTGCCATGATTTTTACTAAATCCTTTCTGAATGAAAATAAAAACCGGATTTTTCTCACATTCCTGCTCTTTAACCTTTCAAGCTGCCTTTCCTGCTGCTTTTAAGCTTAATTTGAGAAATATTTGTTCACCCAACAATAGGGTCGTGCAAGAACAACTGTTTCATGAATATTTTAACAAGATTCTTGAAACCGGGTTTTTTTTATATCAAACCTGTAAAAATCTCAAAACCTTAAAAAAGCTACTCGACGCTTAAGCATACGCTCAGCGCCTTGAGAGACAATCGTTAAGTTAAACCGAACCCAATCACACCGGAATCCATTAATTAGTCATGCTAACCAAATATTCATGACTGCTAACCGTCGACAGTGGCGCGATGCGAAACGAAACACACTCGCGCCATGCTGGGGTTTTCTGGGCAGCGTTAAAGTTAAACGAGCACCGTGGGTCATTTTACAGCTTCACAGGCTGTGCGGTGGCAGCTCCGATTCGCCAAAGGGCTAACACCGTCAGGTACTGTCGGGCTAATCTTGGGCACCGATTCTACGACTTCTCCGAACGACTCTTCAAAACCATCAAAAGGTTGCGAGGCTTGAACAAATGATCCTCCGGATGGTTGCTCAAAGTGGACCATTAATTAGGCATGATTTTTTTTTAAGTGTCTTTTACCACCTACCCTCCAAAACGGAAGCTACCATTTCGGGTGGTGATGGTGGTGGAATGATTCTGAATAGCGCCTGAAAAGCTCTTCAGGTGAGTGGGAGGGAATTTTAGGCGGTTTATTTAGAGCTTTCCAAAACAGTCGATTGATTGGCTGACAAATACAGTGCGGTGCAGATAATGATTTTCGTTGGATTGAAGGAGATTGCGATGAACTCAAAACGTGGTACTTGACCCGAATCATGAGACAGTTGAATGTTCAAGATGTGCCTTTTGACAAAACTTAGTCAAAGTTTTAAAGCTGCTAAGGTAAAACTTCCCACCTTAAGAATGATTTTATTTTAATTAAAAGATAAAGATCACAATGCTTCCAAAACACGTACACATAGTTTGAAATACATTCAAACGAAATGGTAAATTAGTCATTGGATAATTTTAGTACTTATTTTCACCCCTAATCAACCTCGAGTTTAAATGGAGACGCCTAGCTGCTGATGGCTGCTGGCACTATGGAGGCGCCTGGTTTCCTAAGGCTGTTTTCCCAAAATAAATTACAAACATTCACTCCATCTCCCCCAGTTTCGAAGCAAATGGCAGCCAATAATTTCGAAACTTAACTCCAGTACGAACCGTTTTGACCTTCAAACTCTCGCCTGACCACACATTTTCATTTGCCCAATCTACCCGTATCGATCGGTGGCCAGCTACTCCCACTCAATGCCACCAATAAATAGACCATAGAGTGGGCAGGTTATCACCTCTTTCAAGGCAAATTGATTTCAATTATATGTCTATGGCAGCAGTGGTACGCTGTGTTGATGAAGGGAAAAAAGCCAAATTATGCTTTTATGGCGACGGTGAATAAAAGCACCCCAAATTGTGGTAACAAAGCTATAACCGCAAAGGGGCGCGCTCAAAAGCGGGAAGTATACAATGTATATCGCCTGATTAGTACCTCCACCTCAGACAGCCCAATGTAGCGAACCGATCAATGGAAAGCGTATGAATGAATAATTAATGGCGAGCAGAAATAGACACCGCAAGCCATTCAAAGTCGTGCTGTTTGTTGCCTTTTATGTAACCACAAAAATCGCAACTACCCTACTGCCCACTGCCTGCAGCCCGAAACGAATCAAAGGACAGAAATAGGGAACAAGGATAAAAAGACTACCACCAACACACTAAGGAATAGCTGCCTGCTGAATTCGACGGATGCACTCATGGCCTCTTACGAATGCATTTCCGCAGCGCATCAGTTGTAAAGCCTTTCACACACACACACCCCCCGCTGTGCCGACTTTTCTCCCCAACCGATCGCCCCCAACTGGCAGTAGCCGTCCTACCGATGGCAGTATCGATTTTCTCCCGCCAACAGCAGTGTTCAGCGAAGCATGTGGTGTGGTTCTGAATGGGTTTCGAACTGCGCTATAGATTTTGTTCTGGACACGACAAAACCAGCCAAACCAGACTGTTCCTACGGCACGGCATGCAGCGAAACTTTTGCAACGGCCGTTCGCCGACACTTTGATACACGAGAGCTTACGTGGGATAAATGGGGGGGGAGGAGGGGGGAAGGAAAAAAGTAAGCCACACACCACGGCAGAGGATGTACGATTGGGTTAGCTTTTCTACTTTCTCGCAAGCGCCAGAGACCGGCCAGTTGGGTTGCCTTTTTCCGACACATTTATTTCACTTGCTTGCAGTTTTATACCAGCCCTAGTTATGTGTGTGTGTGTGTGCAAAGGGGGTAGCTCTGGCAAAAGTAGCTCTACCAGTGCAAAATTAGTTATTAATTTGTCCATTTCTCGTCTCTACCGGTTATTATTGGTTAAACTTTTGGGTTTAATCATGTTTTCAAACTGACAAAGATATTCCATCAACACACTTCTGGGAAACTGATCAAAAAGCATTACGATGCCTTTGCACAGGCATCATTGGAAAAGCGGAACGTGGAACGTCCAACGTGGAAAAACTAATACGATCTCAGCAGCTACAACACACCACTACAAACACACAGTGTTCATTCAGATTATAGATTCTTCTTACCGAGTCACTTTCTTTAGTCTTCTCGACATATTGTATAATCCACGATGCGCGGACAATTCCCCGGAATGCTTTTACGGTTCATCAATTTCAATAAACTTCCACGGAACTTCACCACAGCTCAGCAGCTGCAGGCAGGTTCTTTGTAAACATATAGGTGCGAACCAAAAGGTTTTAACAACCAGCGCAGCCTGCCATTGTTTGACTGGCCAGGCAGCACCGAACCCATGTACCATGAGCCCGCTCCGGTGGCTTCAATGAGTATGGTACCGATCTGTCCAGTGGATAAAGCGTATCCAGTGTTCGAGGACCCCGCTGGCTGACTACACTGTTCACGCGAACAGTGCCGTCGAGTGCATTAACAAGCTACGGTGCGCACTGACCTCAATAACCTCACGCGTCGGTGCTCCCGATGCAAGGCAGTAGCGGCCGCACACCACAATCCACTAGATTGATGGGAAAAACAACAGTTCTCCGTATGGAGCAGACTGCGGGAAGGCCGGCACTCGATTCTTCATCAAATTCTGATCCGAAAAGGACGATATTCCGCTTCCACTGCCGCCGTTTCTATTACAAGCACCCTTTACACCCCAGCACCCCTTAGCACTCAACGCACTTGCCACAGCGCTTTTAGACGGTTCCCGAGTTGGACGGTGCGATTGTTGAGTGTCTACCGTCCCTGGTGTGTGTGTGTGTGTGTGTGTAGCCAATCATCTGTCGGTGAACTAATTAGAAATTCTACGAAATACTACAGAACACGTGGGCGCCCTGGAGAAGGCGAAAGCCCCCTTCCTTTTGGGCCATTTTTAAGGGGCAAGGTAGTGGGCTACGGTAGTGCAACGCTGCTGTTGTACAATCAATCGATCGATCCTTTTACACCAGACGAGGCCGTTGAAGCGTGGCAAGTGTGTTATACATAGCCCGGCACGGCCATGTTGGCATGGAAAGTAATATAAATATAACACGCTTTGCTCGGAAAACGGCAAATTGGATGCAATGACTAAAGGGGATGGAATTGTTTACTGTAGTCGCGTTCAGTTATTTATAACGATAAACACCCCGATTGAAGATTAAATGGCCGTGCGTTTATTCATACACAGTCTAGCCTTCCTTCGCCCAGCTGCCAGATGGAATGCTGCGGCCAATTTAAACATGGTCAAAATTGGTGTTATCTCACATTGCTTATTCATCGGACGTTTATCAACCGGTTCCGAGCGGTTGCCGGAATGCCAAACACGTTTCTCGAACGTTGCCTCCACGCTCAAACAAAAAAAGCATGCTTTTCATGCTGCTCAACTATTAAACATGCTACCATGATCAAAGGTCACACGGTTGCTCTGCCGAAAAAGGTCGGAAATGACTATCAATACACACACAAACACTCAGACATCCAACCCAAAGCATACCGTCGATACCCGTCCGTTATCAGACAATTGATCGGAGGCCTTGCGTCGCCGGGAGCGAGGCCGGAAAAACACGGCCCAAACATACCCCGGGATCCGACCGTTGTGTCCCGTCCCGTCCCAAGAGTCATCAAACTTTGCTTTTTTGATTTTGCCGAAAACTTCGCCCCGGATAAAAACCGTCCCATAAAGTCTAATGAAAACAGACACCTCAGACCGCCGCCACCAGCGCCATTTCGGGGTGGAAGTTGGAAGCACACTAAGGGAAAAGAAACTCATCGTACAATAAACAACACTCCCGAAATGCTCGTACACACGCAAACTCACACACACACACACACGCGCGCGCACGCTATCATGCTATCACCCCAAGGGACATTTAATGGGGGAATTTGTGGGGGTGGTGCCCGAGAAGACGTTGAAGGAAGTGTGGCGGAGAAGACGGCTGTATTATCTATCCCACCGTACGTTGAGTGCAGATTTAAAGCAAAGTAATGTAAAAGACAACACACAGCTTAAGACACCTACACGGGACTTACATCAGCTGCAGCATCCAGCGGGGGGAGGGGAGGGGGGTAGCGGTTAAGAGAGATTGCTGGTACTGGGAGCAATATCAGCTTTCAGTAGGGTCGGAAGTTGTGCAATACTGTGCCTCTTGGGGTCTGCATGAAACTGTGGTTAGATTTAAATGTTGGTTTTTTCCTGAAAAACTTTGTAATTAACGGGAAAGGTATCCTCGCTCTTAATTAAAACATATTTAATTGCTACTTAATACATTAACTTAACACATTTTTTACACTTCAGTTAAGTGAATTGGTGGAGTATGCAAACAAACATTATACTGCACTCGCAATTTTTGCAGAATTTGGCAAAGGATGTTTCGGTTTTTGCTGCACGGATGGCTTGTGATTAGTTTTCCAATCGGATCGGTTCACAATCGGTACGCTATTATCACCACCACTACCAACGGCAGCAAGTGTACACGCTGGCCGTTACCGTTGGACGGACACACACACCCACATTCGGCTGCTACTATCGCGGATGACCTAATGCTGCCAGCGAATGGAATGCCCTGCCTGGGAGAACGAAGCTGGATCCACACGGTTTCCTACTTCCCTAATATCCTGGATCCGCACACTACACAGACACAGCCACCGCACGCGAGCCTAGAGGTATGCTGCATCTCATTCCATCCGCCACCCCGTTGCACGTGCTCCGTCTCACTTGACACAGTTACTGTAAAAGCGTGCGCACCTTTCACTCCGCGGCACTATATGGTATGGATTTTAGTGCAAAAGTGTGCCATCACCGGTAGAAACTGGAACAACAACACAACGTATATACACACACACGCACACACACACATACCAATAATGCGACGTATACAGCTGCTCGCAAGCTCAGCAGGCTGCCCGCTGTTGCTGTTGCGGAAACCCGGATGCGGAGCCGTTGCGCACTTGCGCTTCAAAGCTGGCGAGGGACGGACCCGACTGTTCCGTTCGGCACGCTCGCTGCACTGCAACTGGAGCAGGCTCGCGCTGTCTCGGGCTGTCGGGCCGAACCCGAGCCATCTTACCGATGCAAGGATCCGACTCCGGCTCGAGGTACCGAGCGGCAGGCTAGTTCATCCGTTCGGTGAACATCCGGATGAACAGCCATGTGCGAGGATATTTGAAGGCTTTTATGCGGTGATTAAATAACAACTCGGACTCGGAAGCGTACCGCGGCTGGGCTGAGATATCAGTTGAATGTTGGAGGCAAATGTTTTCACTGCATCTAGGTTAATGTCGTGGTGTGGTTTTTATTGGTTTTGCCGAGAACACAAACTGTGTTAAACACATAACGACAATCCACTCAAATTGTGTGGCCTTCTGTGCGGTTTAGTATCATCAGATTGTACAAAAACATTTCTACTATTTGTTACAATATTTGGTTGCGTTTGATGAATAATTTTATACAGATCAATGAACCCATAGAACCTTTAGTCCTCGTAAATAATGTATGTTAAAGATACAATGAGATTAATTTCAACCCAAAATTGATCTATATATAAATCCAACGCTTGTTGGTGCGAGTTTCTCGTTCATATTTTATCTCATTTGGTTGTCTTTTTACATTCCACAACAATTCTACGCCAGAAAGAATAAAACCCCTCCGAAAAGCCTTCATCGTAGGAATTGCCTTCATCGTAGCTAAAGCCAACGAACATGCCCATGAACAAGGCTTTTATTGCTGGACCGTTTTTAGCAAACCCGAGCGCCGCATCATCGCCGGATTGTCCCGTTCGTCGTTAAGCACGTGTCATCAGTATCTTGATTTTCCAGTTCAGCTATGATGTTCCGCAAAGGGTCGCAAATTGTGCCGCTTCGATGGAGCAGCATCGATGGATGTTCTTTTCTCGCTCGGTTTGCTACTCTCTTCTTCCAACACTGGTTCACGTTCTAGAGCTCTCGCTGTTTTCCTCTCTCCACCCTTTCCGAACATTGCGAGCCTGTGAAAGCGCCTCCGAAATTCTCCCAACAAGCGAAGGCGCTACGAACGCGCACTTGCGCACTCTGACTGGTTTGGCGCGTTTGGGAAAGCAGTAACAACAACGACAACCAAAAACAAGGACATTTCCACGATAGACAGACGGTCTGTGGCAGCTGTGACCTCCGGGCGTTAGAAAGAAACCCCCACCGAGGTGGCGGTGCGTAAACCGAAACTCCTCGTTCCCTGCGAGGTGCACCGACCTGTACACATTCGCGATCTCAGCCAGCCAGCTCGCCGAATGAATGCTGTTCGCCCGTTGAAAGTTCACCGTACCACCGTATCACGATTGCCAGGGAGCGTTCCCTGGCTCCGGAGCTCGATGCTGCCCTGGAAGCGAAACGAAACGTGCACAAACGATGGCACGCCAAATCAAAATGAACACGAGCGAGCGTTGTGCTAGTTGGCGCGACGTTTGCACTGGCACGATGTAAATGAAGCTGGATGAAACGTGATATCCCCCCCCCCCCTCCCCCCCCCCCCCCCGTCATGGCTTTGGGTACCGTCAACGAGCTAGCAGAACGCCGGCAAGCTTTAAGGATGGGGCGCTGTGTCAAGAAGGGCCAGACCACAAACACATCTCGACTGCTCGCTGGCGGAAGCCAAAGGACAAAAGCACTCCCAAGGTCGTGGATGTCAGCGGTCAAGCTGAGACAGTTTAACTGTAACAACGTGGCGTCGATGGCCTTTCTCCGCACACACACACACAGACAAAAGGGGCACGTGAGCCACGGTTCGAGGTCATCCGCACGATGACGTCAGCTATAGATGGGGAGTTTCGGGGTGTATTTTTTATGATGTTGTAGTCTCCTGGCTTAATGAGCTCAGTTTTAATTTCAATTATAATTCAAATATTAAAGACAAACGACTGAGGATAATGCATAAAAAACCAACACGACGATCAACGATTGAATTTCATATACTTTGCTGCAGCTAATTTATATATATTTTTTTTAATTTATGGAGTTCCATTGTAAGATTATGGTTGCAGCCTTTTATTATAAATATATTTCCCAAATATGTACCCACACTCTTCCTGTGTGACCAATCGCATGCATATATGATGTTATTTAAACAAATCATTTCCAACAAATTGATGCTTAACTACAACTTTTCCAGCTCTCACGATGATTGAAGTCACTTACAAGGGGCAGCATTAATGCATCGATTCAATCGATGCACCATCAACCAGTCAGAAAAGAACCAAATAAACACCAAAAACATAACTGAATGCATTGTTTGCCACTCAAACATTGCTAAAGTCCTACCCCTCAAACGGACGCGGCTCTCACGGTTGCTGAGTTACTGTATGACAATGATTGGTGGGATACGGACAGCATCGTAGAGCATAAACATTAGAAAATTATTTGATATTTCATGGGCTCATAGGCTTAAGTATAAACACTAATTCAACTAATAAATTCATAATTCAAAACTTCCCGGTGTAAGACTAATTGTTTGAACTAAAACTGACCTGCCGTTAATTTAAGAGAGAACAACCTGTTAAAGAACAGTCCAATAATTGTTCAACTAAAACAAAAAAGCGTCCATTTTCCAATTTCTCCAGAAAAATTAAGTTCTAAGCAATTGCAACACTTCGGTAAATAAGATTACATATGCTGGATTAAGACATTACTTTACAAACATCAAGCTCTCTATTATCTGTTTACAGTTGCTCAACCCTGACACTTGAGTTTGCGTGAGTGCTTGAGTGAGCACCTTCATTTGAAGCGCAGCATATGCAGAAATGTCAAACTAACCGAATCATAAAAATATGTTTTACCTTGGAATTGGACAATGATTTCACTAAAATTAAAAAAAGACTTGATCTCAATATAATAAAAAAGAATATTGTGATGCAATTTTACTGACTTCACCAATAACTTGGCGTACAAACAACACAAACGAAACGGTTTCTACCCATGATAACGTGTGTTTGCCATGCCTGGCGGGCCCGAGCATAGCGGCTTAGTCTGGAAGCCGGAGAGTGGCCAACCACAGAGGCGGCCACCAGAGAGCCGGCCGCCCGATGTTTCGCTTCGCGGGTGTAGACCGATGTCTGGCTCCGCACTTCGCTCACAACACGTCATAACTCTCGAGCCGAACGGACGTGTTTCGCTCGCGCTCTGCTCAAAGGCTGTAAAGTACTTGCTCCCACCTAATTCCATTACGAAGATCGTACACCGCCACCGGCCGTTCGCGCGTATTTTGCCAGCATCAAAACGCCAGTAAGGGCAGTGTGTAGTGTTGTGAATGTTTGCACCGTTGCTTCGTAAGTGGCCGTGATTCGTGAAGCTGTGCTGACCAAACGGTGCAACAAAGCGTTTGTCCGTGCGTGAACATCACTGTTTTTGTAGTTGTGAAGAACCAAAGAAAACCCACCGTCTGTGCAGTTGAAGCGGAAGGTTCCTACGGGATTAAAAAAGGAACTCCCGAGTGTATGTGATCGCTGCGTCGGCTGATTCGTCGTGAATGGGCGTACCCCGCGTTTGTGAATGTGTGGTGTGTCGTCGTGATCGTGCGTTTTTTTTTTGTCTGTTCACTCGCGTGGTTAGATATGCACCCACCAGCTGCCTCGTAAAGGAAAGATCTCTCCCGTCGGTGGATTCGTTTGCCATAAAACGTTTAGAAAAGTAGAGGCGCACACTAGTGATAGGGGAGGAGAGTCGTCAGTAGAGCATGTGTTAGTGTGCGTCTATGAGCTCGAATGCACAACGATCGTCCCACCGAAACAGAGCGACACTTGCGCTAGTGTAAGAAAATAATGTCGTGAAAGCTTCAACAGAGCGAGTCGGAAAAGTTCGTGCCAAAAGTGTTGCAAGTCGATTCGAAAGTACAACAGGCAAAAACGCAAATGTGCATGAGGGTGTGGCTGCGCCGGTGAAATGTCCTTTTAATTGCTTATTTCATGTGTGTGCGTGCGTTTACGTGCATGTGTTTGTGTGTAATAGAAGTGTAAGGGCGAGAGAAATAAAGGGCCCTTCCAGGCGTAAATCTTCCACCGACGCTAAGAAAGGAAGCCATCGCCATCGGCTGTGAACGAAAGCCCAGTGCGCGTTAACTACCCATTCCCCACATTCTTCTGCACCGCCATCCCCACCCACCATGACCGTCTCCAGCGTAAAGCACCCGAACGTGTTGCCACAGCCGGCCGCCGCATCGTCCGCCCGCGTTACGGCCGCCTACGACTACAACGGCACCGGCTCGAGCGGCGGTATCGGCGGTGGTATCGGCGCGTCCGGCGGCAGCCTCACGCACGGCGGTGTGGGCAGCGGCAGCCACAGATCGGGCGGTCTCGGCAGTGGCCGCATCAGTCCCCACTCGCCCGCCAACACGTCCTCCGCCTTCGGCAGGATGCGGCCGTCGACCAAGCGCTGCCTGTTCGACATCCGGCCCGATCCGATCGAGACGAAGCGGGTGTGCGACGATCACGCCAAGGCGGAACGGCAGCGCACCATCAACCGGTACGGGTTCGATCCGTACTCGGGCCGCGGGCTTACCACCTCCTCGTCCTCCTCGTCCTCCGGCAGCAGCTCCGTGTCGTCCAATCGCCACCATCACCAGTGATGCTACAGCCGGTGGGCCGTTGCAGAGCAGGGCGAGGCGTACGAAGTGAGGAGTCGTGAATGTGCAAGACCGCCATCGAGAGCTCCCCGCGGTGAACCTCTGTGTCAGTAGTGGGTTTGTTTTTAAGAACCTTGTAGGATGAGAAAGGGAGCAATAACAAAAAAAAAACAAGAAAGAAAAGACGCGCGCGCCACCAAAAGAGTGCAATACCGCCAAAACACCTGTGGGCTGTGTAAAAGCAAAAGTAGTAAAAAGCAGAGAAATGTGCAGCAAAGTAAACACACAAACTAGACAAAAAATTACAACAACTAACCGCAAAGCAAGCAAACAGTTAAAAAATACAAAAAAGCACTAACAAACTGTGTCCGTTGAGCGAAGAGTTAGCGCAGAGAGAGAGAGAAACGCATCGCATCAAATGCAGCGAAAAAAAGGGCTCGCAGTGTGTAAAGTGTATCAACCAAGTGCGTATGTGCAACACACAAAAAAAAAAAACAATATACCAATGGAGCCGGCCAGTTTTGTAGAATCCACCAGTATCCAACACACTGAAAGGTAAGATTCCTTATTCCGATGCTTAAGCAGGGGAAATTTCATGGGAAGGTATGAGCGCCCGGCCTTCGCGCCCGGTGGAATGCATTTTCGCGCCAAAAGTGCACATTCTACCGCGCCTTTGCACCAGCTGGGCGGCAAAACTGTGCGACAACACCGAGCCTGCGTGTGTGTGTGTGTGTGTGTGTGTGTGCTTGTGCGGGTGAAGAAAAATATGGCAAAGAGAGAGAGAAAGAGAGAGAGAGCGACCTTTCTTTCGTCAAGGTGTGTGCGTGCTTTTGTGCCACCACGCACAACACACCTGACCGAAAAGGATGCGCGCGCAAAACCGATCATATGTCATGTGAGCGGCTCTCTCGCTCTCTCTCTCTCTCTCTCTTACATGCCCACAGTTTGTTGTGCGTGTATGTGAGCACAAGTTTTCCCTCCCAAATTTTACGCATTTTGAATTCCCAATTTGTATGGCAAAATAGGATAAAAAATACTGTGAAATACTTTACACTGCTAGCTGAAGCTGAAGCATTCCATGAAATGACTTTTCAAGATAAATTTCATGAGTTTGCCTTTCCAAGCGAGAAAGAGAGATGTTGGTCAGGCGCGTGCGCATACAGAACATACGAAATTTGCGCCAAAAACGGATTTTGTGTGTGTGTGAGAGCGCTCATCAGCACGAAGAAAGGCCGGGAAAGACAGGCAAAAACGGGAAAGGTTGGGAAAGGATGATATAGACTGACGACCTTCCCTCCTTTTGACCCACTACACCACTCGGTACGAAAAGCACCGGCCCCTGGCCCGACCACCTGATCGTTCTGGAACTTCCAGACGCGACCATCCCGAATCTCGATGCGTCCGATCTCACACGATCTCTCTCTCTCTCTCTATATATCGATTTTTCTCTCTTTTACCTGTTTAAAATGCGCGCGCGCGCACACACATTCGCTTAGAACCAGCGGGAAAGAGATTTTGCGCGCCAACAAATTTTGGGACCGGGGTAAACCCCGTCGGGACTTTTTGTCGGGTTTGCTTTCGCCTGTTCGGTCCGGCATAAAAGTGCATGCGTTCTTTCGGGTCCCATTTTCCCGCCCTCGTTTCCTCCACAGAAACACACACACACATTCACTCGGTCGAGCATAAGCGCGCGCGCGTGCGCAGCAGGGAACGGGATTTTTTGGCGCGAGTGCGCTTTTTATCAATCTTTCTCATCGGTTGTTCGTTTCTATATCCGTGCGCGCCCTTTTTGTTCTGCGCGATTGTGTAAGCGAAATTTGGGCGCGCAAATGTTCCCTGCATGCTCTGGGTCGTATTTTCCCGCAATGCCGCAGTGCCTGGCAAGGTGTTTGAGATGTTTTAAGAAGCTGTTTTCGTTTTCTCAAATAATCTAAATTGATTCCGAAAAAACATATTTTCTGTGAATGTTTCCATCTCTACTGCTAAAGAGCGTGCAACTGACGCAATCCGTTGCTCGCTCATTGTTGCCTGACCGATTCTAAGCCCCAGTCGTTATCGTATCTTTCGCTGTGTGCCTACAATCGCCACACCGAAATTCGCAACACACCGAACAAGGTACGAAACCCAAATTGCCGTTTATTGCCGACTGCGCGCCAAAACACAGCCTCCTACGCGACAGAGTGTCGGGATGGGTCCGCTCATATATGCGGCGAGCGGGCGGGAACAGCCTCTTTATGCTGTGGCTGTTGGTGTTGGTGCACCCCGGTCCGGGCGCCCATCGTGCACGATCGATCGACAAGCGTGTGTGGTTGTGAAATGGGGTAGCTTGTCTTTTCCTGCAGCCACCATGTCTGCCCGTGCGCGCGCGCGCCAAGAAATGGCGCGAAAGGAGAGGTTACGTTCGTCTTCTAAGAAACGCACCAGCAGCTTCCGTGTTGATGAAACGCCCCGAGCCCCGGAAAAGGGTGTACAAACGAAGGCGTGTATTTACACAGCTGGTACAATTCGGTCGTGAGAAGCTTTGCTGACCGGCGAGAAAAAACAGCACCACTGGCAGGTAGAAATGGTATGAAAATTGTTACCTTTTTTGTCCCGTTTCCCCATCCCCCTTCGGCCATACTGCAGCCATCTACAAAAACACACGCCCTTTCGCTCTCGCTCTCATCCATCTCAAGATAAGAAAATGTGTTATTTTGCAACGTTCGTTTCTTATCGTTTTCTTTTATTTGTTATTGTTTTCTCTGTTTTGTTTTTCCAATTATAATGAAAGCAAAACAACATCACCAGCCGAAATGGGGCGCGTGTTTGCATTTTAGGCTCGATATTTGTCAAGGTGAAGGTCGTACATCGATCTCGCGATGCGCGCTATTTTAGCACTATCTGTTTGTGCGGTTTTTGGTAGAAGGAGACTTTTAAATTTAAATAATTCACACATATTTTTTTGAAATCTTCTAATTTGTACACAATTGCCATACGCCATAACTTAAAATGCTAAAATAGCGACATACATATTCAACAATAATGAATAACGCCTTTGCTACATGCAACATTTGAAGTTTGTTTGGTCGCATTGGCAATTATTGTTCTCTGCTGGAGGGGAAACCAGCTCGAATCGCACGAAAAACGGACAAGCGCAATCGGACCCACACCGACCCCCAGCAACGGATGCAATCGCTTTGAATCACTAATTCGTGTGTGCGTGGGGCCAAAGGCGCAACTTCTTCCTCCGTGACCTTCTGCAAACAGCCAACAAACAACGCTGGTCGCTGGCGTGCTGGCCCGGTCATGGTGCAACTAATCCAAAAATAGCATTTTTTGAGCGCTTCTTTCCACCGCTGCACATTTGCCACCCCAGGGAAGAAGGTTGTGAGTGAGCGTGATCGTTTGAAACGAACGCGCATCGTTCCACCATTAAACGGTGGGCCCCCTGCCCTCCCCTGCGGCTGGTCAATTTACACACTTGAAAGTGGCAGAAGGAGTAGCAGCGCGCCCCGGTTTGGCCTTTGTTTGAATGCACAGCCCATCGGACACCAGCGTTCACAATACATTACTTAAAATGCATTTGCGATTAAATACGAGGTAGTGCGCGGTGCACCCCGTCGCTGCCAATGCCGCCAATCGGGTGTGATGATTGTTTTTTACTGCACCCAAGTTGAGGGCCACGGTGGTCGACTGCACCGTGCGCCGATCGAAACGATCGGCGATGGTTGCTGCCACTTGACGCAGCGCCATAAAATAAATAGAAATAAATTAGCTGCTGGTGAAGCGGGGGCCCGTTAATTGTGCGGATGCACTTTCATTAAGATGCTTTTTGACCAAACTAAAAACAAAAAAAAAGAAATCAATCAATTGAACACAAACACTCATCATCTAATGGTGAATGCAACAGAAAAGATAAAAAAAAACCGACCACCAGCACCACCGTGATGTACTGCGATTTTGGAGTACGCGGGCGCGGGTACACACAACAAGGAAACGATCATGCATTCTGTACTGCACCTTTCTTTGTATCGTCTTGGTCGGTGCGAAGTGAATGTACCTTACACACACACACACATGCACTGAAAAAAACAACGGAATCCACCGGGAGGAGCAGTTTGCCGCTGTGCAGAATGTGAAACGGAATGAAGTCATGAAATGACGCTTCGTCGGTGTACGCTTCACCCTCTCTATTTTTACGCAGCCAGCCAGTTGCAGCAGCAGCAGTAAATAGTCGCGAGATGCAACAGTCCGTGTACTTTTGCTGCACACACCATTACCTTCCACCTTCTTGGTGTGAACGAAACGGTGTCTCTTTTTTTTTCATTTCGAAGTGTTTTCCTCGGTGTGGGCCGTGTGTGAGCGCGGGTAAATTAAATTAAGCGCAAGCGCAGTAAAAGGAACGGGTGGCGGTTTTGGCGATTGATGCACGTTGCGTCGAATTTTGATCAATTAATGGCGCCATACACTGTGTGCTAAGCGAAGACAAAGAAAGATGTTGTTTTTTGTTGTTGTCCGTTTCTTATAATGAAACCTATCGCCAATTACGGTTTCACAATTTTAACCATTTTCCTTCTCAAACCTGTCAAAGTGAAGCGAATATTTATTGCATTATCCGCCGAAATAGCAGCTGCTTGGCATTCAATTTTTGAATCCCTCTTGCAAACGACTAGCTCCGTGCTTGCTGCTAATAACTCAACAGGTCGTAAGCCGACGAAAGTGGCAATTCCATACGCTGAGGGCTTGCTGGCCCAGCCCAGCGCAACTGCTCAGCCGTAATAGATTTAGTCGCTTAAAATCTCTCTACTTAAAAAAGCAAAATTAATGGTGGTGGGAAACGCTACTCCACTAATGAAGGCAGCAGCAGCAGCAGCCATAACAAATCAAGTGCCCGAACAGTACCCGAACTCGCCCGCGTACGAGCATCGACGAAACGTGAGCAATTAGCAGCTACTGTAACGTGCTGTCCTATTCTTCCGTTTCCACCCGCTCCAGCTCATTATCCCAATCCACGTAGAATCTCATTTGTGCAACACTTTACACGCGACTGCACGCGAACCAAGAGGCGCCGTGTTTCGTGACGGTACACCGTTTACGTCCGTATACACCACACCACCGAGCTGAAATTTGGGATGCAGTTGCTTTCCGGGGGTGTGTTGTGCTTGGGTATTTTTTTGAAGACATTACCGTCTTTTTCTTAAGTTCAGCAAAGTCAACCAACCGTAAAGGAACGCATTTGGTGTGGTGCGGGCTCCCTCTAAAGGGTCGTGCAAGTGTGTGAGCGTAACGAGAAACTTTTCAAGCAACGCTTGATGCTGCCTCCGCAACACTGTCTCTCCTTAGCGGCAGTTTTCCCTCAGTGCATTAAAACAATAAAATATCTATTTATTATACGCATTGGCACTGAGTGAGAGCAAGTGAAGACAAAGCCGTTAATGGAGCGAAGCGTTCGGGTAACTGCACTCTTCGCTGCAGGTCCGTAGCCGGCGGGCCCAAATTAATTACCCAATCCGTTTGCTGCTGCTTACTTCCCTGCGAATGTGGCTGATTTTAGCCGATTGTAGAATTGCATTATGCATGCAAAGTCTCATAATGCGACCGGTCACTTCCGGTTGTAACAAATTACGCTACCACCACAACCTGAGCTTCGTTCCGGAGCTCTGGGTTGTGCACGTTTTGTCTCTCTTGTTGGGAGAGACAATCCGTTGTATTTAAATTTCAGCTTTGTGTTTTTTAGCATAGTTTTGGCATTTAAATAACCCGACTAGCTAGAATTATTCATTTGCCCTCCTTTCATTCACTGCTGTTGATCACTGTTCCTCAATGGTGGTTTAGTTCAAACGCAAAGCTAAACGAGAATTCATTACACGAAGCATTGATCTTTGCATGTCGTTGCTTTTACCCTGTGCTAGGGAATCTCAAAACTGGTTTCTAATTTTTTTTTAATATAGCTGGCTTAAGCTACATCTAACAAAGAATTAAGCACACGTTCACGCTTATCGCAAAAGGTCGGCCATTTTAATTGCACCAAAGCTTGAAAGCACCACCATAAAACAAGATGCTGCTCATCCTCGCACAGGCAGCTCGTAAAGGTAATCTTTACGCGTTCACCTTTAACACCTCCGCGCTGTTAGCAGAACACATTTTTATGTGCCTCTCCGCCTCCATCTCAATGGCACCGATGTCGAAGCGTCCACTGGGCTGCATCCAAAAAGCGCGCGCGCGCGCTCGCGCTCTTGCGCACGCGTTCGCAAATATTTTTGGAGCGAAAATAGTAAGAAGAGAACCGCACCGCAGATTTCCTTTCCCGTCGATTGCAACGTGCGTCCCGCTCCTCTCTAATGCTGTAGAAGGAAGATGTCTTCTACCCCTCGGACGTGCTGCAAACGTACACGCCCGCCACTTTTCCAACAAGCTTAGCGTATATTCATCTCCGTTGTAGTGACGCTGTGTTTGACGGGGTAAGGGGGTGTCGCTAGCGCTTCTGTTTTGGGGTGCACGATACCACTTCTTACACACCTTCACTCACCCCTCTAACAGCGGTGGTGTACGGACGGACGTGGTCCTGCTGTGGCCGTGTTCGTAAGCGCGGGAGAAGGTTCCAAAATCGCGAGAGCGACCGCTCGCTCGCGCACGATCGTTCGTTCGCTGCCGACGTCTTAGATTGGCGCGAGATTTTAATGTGTGCGTTGGACAGTTTCTTCTGCTCGTGCATACGCACGGCCCCGGTGATAACAGAGCCACCTTCACGTCCGCTCGCTGGTGTGTGTTGTTTTTGTGTGTGTGTTCGCTGGGGAGATGGATGAGGCGAGCGACGGGAGGCAAATGCTTCCATCTTCTCCTCCGGCACGCCCCGAATCAATCCGCAGCGAACGCAAACGTAAATAACAGAGACATGCCCCAATCGGCAGTGGACGGGAGGCACTGTATTTTGGCGCGCAGAAAATGGCGCGCGATTTTGCGCAAACAAAGGTGGCGCCGTATAGCGTGACGCGACGAAAAAAACCAAAATCTTTTAAATGGCAAAGCGTTTGATTTGCAAGCTTTATTATTTATTTTAAGAATTATTTCGTAATAATTGATCTTCTCGTCAAACACTGCATACTAATGGGTTTCTCTTTTCTGCCTTCTCTTGTTTCCTTCTCTCGCAGGTTCGCAATGATGGCGATGCAGCTCACCTTCCGGGACGAAAAATGCCGCAGCCAAAAAGTAAACACTACCGAGCGCGACCGTAGCGACCCCATCACATCTTTCTTTCTGCACACGAATGACACGCGACCGGGCTCGCGCCACTTTTGCTGCGCCCTTCCGTCGGCTGTCCCCATGCGCTGGCCTTGTTCGCGCGAAAGAAGCAGTAACTGAAACCGCTTCTCTTGCGACCATAAATAAGGTAGCTGGTGCTGGAGGACGCAAACCACGCGTACAATGTTGCTTCTCCGCGTTGCATGAGCTCATGGTTGGTGGATGGCATGCGTGTGTGACACCCGGCAGCAGTTGGTGCAGATCATAATTCAAGAAGGTACCCCGACACCGCCCAGCACGCTGTGTGATCTTCGAAGAATTTGCTCTGTGCCAGAGCCGGGAATTGGAAGAGATGAGACAACATAATTGATCGAACAGCACGCGAGAACGCTATGGCGTTTGAACAGCGTTAGACAACGCCACAGAAAGAACCATACAGCTGGCGGAATAGTATGAGAAACACATTTGAGCTAAGCAAATCAAAACTCCCGTTGCTGGGTAACGAGAAACAAGCTCCGGGCTAAGTGCGGAGGTTGTTGCGATCCGTACGAAGCAAGCTCCTTGCCAGGCAGAGCACCAGAAAACAGAGCAGGAGAGCAGGAGTACTACAAACAAGCAAAAAAAAAATTAACACGATCTCATGTGATATTGTCTAAGCGATGTGAGTGTGTGTGTGTGTAGTAAGTGTGTGCACGCGTATTTTTTGTTCGTATTCCCGCGGTATAGAATAGTTTTAAGGTAGTGAAAACGGTGCAAACGATGTTTGCATTATTACCATTAAAAGCTAAAGCAAAGCCTTGTTTTCCCAGTGTCCTTGAATCGTAACGATTTTCCCTAAATTTGACTTATTTTAAGATTGTTTATAGTTTTTTTTTAAATTTGCTTTCTTTTTTGCTACACACATCACCGCTTCAAATCCTTTTTTCTTTAACGATCGCCTCTCCTTTTTTTCTTGTATGTCGTATTACAAACTCAAGTCGACATGCAGCACAATCAGTTTCTCGTATATCAACGTATCCATTTAATGGTACCTTTAAATGGCACTATATGTTGTTTACGACTTTTGTTTCACTTCGATCGTTTTCTCTATAGCATAACACAAATCCTAATAAAGGAGTTTATGTCCAAGGAGATGATGGTTGATGACGCTAGGCGCGCTCTACATAGTTTTGTAAGCACTAGAACGATAGTGATCGTGGCATAATGGTAACGGATGCGACTGTTCGAGGCAAAACTTGAGGAAAGATGCGTTAAACCGTAGCGTAGCAAGTCCGATTCTCCGCCTCGTGCGGACAGGCGTTTAATAATGGTTAAATTATATCGTTTATATTTTGTATCGTGTAGCTCGTTTGAATCATTATTGACTAATATTATTTTATTCTTTTTTTTTTGTTTGTTGTATCGCTGCAATGTGAACGATCTGGCTGTTTCCGACTATCTGACTAGCACGATCGTGTGCAGTCAAAGGGCGCTTACAGTCCAGAGCGTGCAGAAAAATTGCGGTGAAGTGAAGGAAAATTTTTATCAAAGTTCCGATCTCAGTTTAATAATATTTTTTTTATTGTAGCTCCTCTCTTCCCATTTGATTGAATCCCTCTCTGTTCTCCCTCTTTTCTCCCATTGTTATGTAAAGCTTAGTAGGGTAAGCCCCTTTCTTCTCAGTACGTTTTTGCTTTCAACAAGCAGCACAACACACCTGATAGAACGGAAAAATTTGCTTATAGTATGCTAAAAACTACTTTTTTCCTCCTTTCTCGTGATCTTGATGCATGTGTCTTCCTCATTAAGAAAGGAAATGCATACTTTGTTAAGCCACACCATGCTAAAGTGTGTGCACATATTGTGAGTGTGGCGTTCATGTATATAATAAGGATGGAATTGAAATAAAAAAAAAAAACAATCTATATCAAACATCCTTCTACACAACTTCCAGTAAAAACAGGTGCCTTACGAATCATTTTCTTGCACGTAGAAAAGGAACGAGCAACAGCGAAACAACACAAAACAATAGAAACACTAAAATCGTCACCAGCGCGTGTTTGTCGTACCAAATGAATGTGATCGAGCAGTTTAATCATGAGTAGGGCAAGACGTTTTATTATGTTTGTTTTGTTTATATATGTTTGTTTGTTTTTTTTGTGTCACCCATTTTGAGATTAGTGAAATTGATCTATAAATTTGCCATACGAGAGAACAGACGTGAGGCGTGTGCGCAACGGCAATACATACAGGAACTAATATGCACCTCAAAGCAACATTATGTCTATTAAAGAAAACATTAATACACACTAAAAACCATAATCTTTAGACTGTAATAGCAAGTCCAGCCGTTGTTGCTTTGCTCCACTAGCCGCCAGGATTTGCAGGCAGAGGAGAGTACACTTAAGTTAATTTTTACACGAATTCCCAATTATGTCACCCACAAAACGATTTCGATTTGCACACACAATCAATTCAGCCCGAGCGGTGAAATGTGTATAAAAACCAAGATTCTGATTCAGAAAAGTTTCGTTAACAGAACTGTTCAAGTATAAAACACTAAACAAACCTTTTTACGTTGCATCGTGCAGTTGCGTCACACAGACACTCACAAAACATGCATTCAAAAGTGAAATCATTCGATAAAGGCGAGGGGAGCAGAATTAGTTAATTATTTATCCTTCAACCAAAATGTTATTACTGTTAGGATGTACTTCGTCGATAGAGGGTAAGCGCGATGAAAATGGTCCAATGTAGTGTAGAACTTATTATAAGGGAGATTTTTTTTGTAGTGAGTGTTTCTCTGTCGAAAGCAAAGTAGAAAACGTCCCTCCCCTTACCTTTTTTCGTGCTTACGGGAAAAGGGAAAATAGATGATAGATAATGCATTCAAGACCATTTTCTGTTATAAAACAAAAGTAAAACGAGAGAAGAAAAAAACTTACCCATAATGTAAGAAAAAAAAAGAGAGAAAACTTTACAGCAAATGTGAAGGAATGGAAAACACACACAAAAAATACAGCAATAAAATGATCTTTGAAATGTGAATATTGAAAACAAAACTCCAGTGTTGCACTTCATTTCCTACACTTCTTTGGCGTACAGAACACAAACAGTAAGACATTCGAAAGTTTGCCCTATGCAAACGAACCTCAGCGTGGGGAAAAGAACAAAGGTCCTGGCATTCATGGCACAATGAAGAAGGTTATTTACCTATCTGGTGAAAGCACGCTTTAGCAAGCGGAAGGGTGATGACACACGCCGGGCACACTGCAAGTGTCATTGACATCGAGTGCCTGCCGGTCGAGAAAGTTAAGCATTATTCACACACGAACACACAGCGCCTAATCTATACGAACCCTGCCCTAACTGGAAAGAAGACAAGGCGTAACACGTTCCTTGTAATTTCGTATGTTTTTGTGCTTTACTTCTCCACACGCACACCAAAAAAAGGTCGCACAAGTCAGCACGGTGAGTAGTAATCGAAACATAAACCGGTAAGTGGTAATCCAGTACACTCACGCATGCAGTGCGTGAGTTCACCCTACCCGTGCGGTGAAATGGACCGTGTCCTCCATCTTGCTCCAACCAACCATTCTCGCAAGGTGTAACGCTACTGATAACGCCCCCCACAGTACCGCCCCGACACACCTGCTGGGCACCTATCGGGTGCGTATGAGGACTGAAAAAATCCCAAGCAAAATTAAATAAACACGCATGCGACCAACGCACACACACACACACACAGTGCTGTGTGATAGACGAGATAGGGGAAAGAAAACTAATACTCCACTCACTGGTGAAGGGAAAAGAAGCAGCAACAGAGAGGTAATTTCGTTGCTTCCAGAACGCAACACACGACACGCTATCTGGACAGTTATCTATTTTGTTTAATAATTGCGTGACAAGTTGTAGTGTTTGATCACGAACCAGGCAGGTTGGTACCGTTTGTGGGTTGGATGTCGTCGGATTGGGTGGGAAGTTTGGGACGATCTGTAGTGGGGAACATCTGGACATGTATGATCGATCGTGTTTAGTTTGTTTTGTTAAAGTCGTGGCAGTGCGTGCGTGCGCTACTGGTATTTTTTCCCCAAATATTTATCATTCCAATGATCTAGATATACGATGAGTTACAGTTTTGCGCTGTTAAGTAGGTGCACAAACAGGAGAATCGATTCCTGTAAACATAAGATCTTTCGTATCCTATCCCTAAGCCGAATGTCTTGAGCGACATGGCCTATAACATACTTTAAATACACAAAACATGGCAATATTCATCGTAATACATCTTCAAAACTACAATGCTTTTCTTGGGACGCAAAAAACGCAACAGAACGCTTCAGGGTCGCACATTTTTGGCGCCAAAAAATGCGCGAACCGTCCCCGTACCCAAATTTGGTCCTCGTCCTCGGTAACGTACGGTGAGATGTAAACGGAGCATTTGGAATCTACGCAACTACCAAAACCGTACTGCCGGTGGTGGTGGAAGCAGTACTGGTGGTAGTGGTGGCGGTACTGACGATCGTAGTAGTGGTGATGGAATATTGTGCTAAACTGTGCCAGAAGCGCGATGAACGCAGCAAACGCAAACGCCCGGACAAACACCACGGTACGACAACACAACACATTCTTCTTCATCCATCGTACGGCGGTCGATTTCTGAAAATAAAAATGATAAACCAACACACACCAGCAGGCGACCGGGCCCGAGGGCGCGCGCGCGCGCGGCAGATAACAACACGCAGCGCGACACCCGAGAATCGCCCGTCCCTGCCCGATTAGGGTGCGGAATGGGTGGTGCGGTAACTGCGAAATGCAAGCATGTAGAAATGAGACAGAGAACGCCACTGCGACGACATCAAACAAACAAAACGATAGAAAAAAACACACACACACACATCCACAGACACAAAACATGCTCGATAGTACGCTTAGGAAAGCGCGAGAAAACAGTTCGTCTCGCGCTGGAAGGGCACGGGCGTTTGGTGTGGCGGCGCTGAACGGCGGGATGTGGGGAAGTGATTTGCTGAAGGAGAAAAAAACACAGAAAAGGAACGCGCGCGAAATGTTTGTGTGGGGACGATCTCGGAGGGATGGGGCGGGGGGAGGTTGGAGCTGCGCGTCGATCAAACCCCGCGCACTGCGTCGTCAAATGTGCGTGTGGTGATGTACGGCGCGAGACGCGATATCAGCGTAATGGCGCGCAGCAACTCTAACGGGGGAGGGAGAGGCAGGGGGGGGGGGGTGACGCATTAACAGTGAATAAAAAAAACGACAAAAATAATTTCAAGGACTTATGCTAAAATCACACACCGCACACAAAAACAACTCGCTTGTGATGACAGCGAAAAGGGAAGAAAAAGTATTAAACACACATAACACACACGCTCGCTCACGCACACACGCGCGCACAGTCGTGTGTCATGATCGTCGTCGTCGTCGTATTTGGCGGAGATCGCGCTCGCGACCGGCAATTGTTATGCAAGCAAACGCGCCACTACCGAAGCAAAAAGGGCGACTGGAGAACGGGAGGGGGGGTATGGAGCCAGGATCGTCTGTCGATCGATATGTACGTGCATGTGTGTGTGCATGTGTGTGTGTGTGTGTGTGTGTGTGTGTGTGTGTGTGTGTGAGTGCAGAAAAATCATTGCGCGCCAATTTTATTCGCGCCACCGAAACGAGCGAACGTAACAAAAACGAATAAAAGATTAAAGCCTGTTTAAACGCCTGCCAAACTGGAATCACGGCTTGTCGAGGCGGGAATCTGGTTGGCATGCTGATTTCTAGCATGAACAACAACAACAACACCAAAATCATATTATCACACCCAGCAGGCCTTATTTCCTTGTTTCTCCCGCACCAGCACAACTTCGTCAGCGGCTAATGGATTTAGGTGACAGGTATATGTACAGCGACGCCGGGCATGATGGGGCGAACAGAAAATGCGCCCCCCGGAAAGGGGTTGGATGCGGACGAAGCGTCAAGTTCACGAGCTGTGCTGCTGCGAGGGGTTGCGGACGCAAGGGATTGCACACACGCATCCTACTACACCCGCCAGCCAACCAATCAGCCAAACTGCCGTCGCCATAACGCACACTGCCACACAATCACAGACCAAAGTGTTTGTTCGCGCAGAGCGGTGATAAGAACACGCCGTGATTGGCTCGGGGGGAGAAGAAACCAACGAAAAAAGGCGCTCAAATCAACGCCGTCCATTTGATTTGGCTGCGAGCGTTGGTAGTTCTGTGGGATCGTCGCTTGCTTCGCTCCTTTGGTACTTCCCTTTTACGACGCATCCAGAGAAGATATGGCGACGGCAGTAGCAGCACAACAGTGACGACAGCCATGCCGCTGCTGGGCAGCCGTTTGTTTGTTTCTATTTAGCAACGCGCAGAGTCCGCTCCTCCACCATCCGCTGTTGGCTGTCGGTATGTCGGTGCTGGCTGTCTGGCACAACCACTATCACACGGTGGTCTGGATTGAAGGCCTATTAGGGAAGGTTTGCTGGAAGGGGGCGAACGGCTTTCTTATCTTATCAGTCGCAGAGCACAGAGGGTGATTTGTGCCCGCGTGTGCCTAACCTGCTGAAGCCGAACCGGTGCCGAACTGTCTTTAACCGCAATGCCATTCTAGAAGTCTGCCAAGAGCTGGGCGGAAGGAAAGAGCGACGATTTCAGGACTGGACAAATTGTCCACCAGAGCATGAAAGCGGCAACACATTGAGCGCTTACGGCGTACATTTCGTACTTATTTAACAATAGATTTGTTGCCATTACGGCCGGGCTAGTCAGAGCATAAAATGGCGCGAAAGCTGACCGAACTACGGGTCCGAACGAGATGCGTAATTCTTTCTGCCGACCGAGACGCGATGGAGATTCAACACTCTTCGCAAACTAGTGACGTGTGCAGCCAAAGACCATGAAGCTAGAGGGCCCGGGGAGAATGTTTTGCGAGCGTGGCGGCGCAACTGATGCCGTCGTTATTCGAGCCTCTTATCGCTTCGCTTGGTTTGGAGTAATGCTGCCCCAGCCCAATGCACCGCCCCTCGCCCTATTTCGTCCCTCGCTTTAAACGCACTGGAAAAAGGGAACAACGCCTTCATGATTTTAATTTTTAAAGGTCGTGCTATGGCCACTCGCTTACATCTCTCCTCGGCCCGGTACGGTAGCCGAGACGCGAGATTGTGAATTCGAACGAACCGATTACAGTGTGCGACACACATTTCGCACCTCCCGTTTGCGTTCCGTTTCACTCGAAACAATTACACACCTGCGGCACTCATTAACCTTGACCGTGAACAGAAACCCGTGGTACACGTGCTGTGGGGAGTCCCGGGTGGTCACTCGGGTGGGGTTGCGTAATGCAGGCAATTTAAATGGCATTATCCAACTTTAGGCAGCGCTTCTAATCACCTTTTAACTTTCGCTCATTCGCAGCCACGTCCGGGGAGACATAAATTACACCTATTAGGACGCATTATTTTCCGATTACAATTTGTGGCGCATTCACTTTCACACGAAACTGTTTTGCACTCGGTACAGATTGCCAACGTGTGTAAGAATGTGCAAAATTTGATTAATACAGCATGGTGATGTTTGGTGCTATAACAATAAGCGATATTAATAATTATTTCTCATGAATAAACATAGATTTTGAAGGACTAACTCGAAAATCTCCTTCATGTATACAAATACAAACTGCAAAAAGGTGTAACTCCCTGTCAAATCAACAAATTAAATTCATGAACTATTTCCAAAACATTGACATTTTTCGCTCTAGCCATGTTCCGTACCACCGTGTTGGTGTATGTAAGCAATGATGCGCTTGAATTGAGCAGTTGGATTGTTAGCCCACTAACGGCCAGCTACCGCTTCCGTCGCCCGACAACACTCGGCCCTGCCAAGGGGCTAGTAAACTCGCTCGCGCGTTATCACCACCACTTTTGGTCTTACTTCCCACAACACCTTCGCCTTCCCGTTGTATCTTCCCGCGCTCCACCGCACCAAAGGGTAACAACGATCGCGTGCGTTGACGAATTAGCTTCCCCGGTTGCGGTTCACTCCACGGCCAGCTATCTACCCCGGTCGCTGCTTCAATTTACCCCCATCAACGTGGCTTTACGATGTCTGATTGTGCGATCACGACACGACAGAAGCAAAGCGTACGAAAACTGCCCGAGATGCTGCGTAAGATTAATTCGGCTCCAATCGGTGACAAACATTGAATTGAGTGAGTGTCTTCCCAGGGCTGCTTATTCCCTGGACAAGGTTCAATTCGCTCTAGATAGAGCGTCGCGAGTGGAGCTTGCAAACAGTTGCTGCTTCACATTTTCGGCCGCTACCGTTTCATGCATCCATCTTATCTAGCCACGGCGATCGTGTGCGTAATTTGACCCCGGCCCGTACATGACAGCGTCACGTGGTGTCACAGAAGGAAGATGAGCGCACACTGTAGGGAATTATGTGTGTTCTAGCCATCTGTGATTGACCATTTTGCACACAAACATTATGGAAAGATGATAAAGGTTGTACAAACTCTTATCTCTGTAAACTGTTGCTATTTAGCGTCAGAAGTGATGCGGCTATTTAACCTCACAAAATTATAAAAAATATTTCAAAATTTACATTCTTCTTTATTTGCTTGTTGGGAAACTTTTACCTTGTTGCAAGACGAATTAAATTAACAAACATCCAGTATTGTGGATATTCTCTCTTGTGCAGTAAACAAGTAGCCACCGTGACCACACTGCTCCACCTTCCCATAAGCTCTCCAACGCCATAATGCAAAGATATCTCGAGATTAAGTAGCTTCTCCACGGATGCTGCTGGGAGTGAAAGATCGAGCAAAACAAGCGAGCAGCATCACAACGAAACTGTGATGAACGAGACCACAGAAGGAACAAGCTAAAAACATTAACCAAAGCAAGCAAAAAAAAAACCCTTTCCTCCAGGACGTTTTTTTTTTTTTTTGTTGAGCTAAAAGAACACGTGCATCCCTCCAGAAATCAAATCTTATGTTCCTGCCCGGAATCGGGTTTCCTTTCTTTTCCTCGCCTTCTTCAGCGCTTGCCTCCCATGGCCCCGCCGTGTCCTTCCGCAAGGGTTCGATCGTACCGATCGAATCTACCTGTTTCTGCCCAACGTTTCGTCCCTTTTGGCCTTCTTTTTTCCCTTTGTTTTTCACGTCCCTATTGCTGTTGGCCCGCTTCGGGCAGGATCTTATCGATCAACAAGCGAGCAAGTGCACCAACCAACCGGTTGTGCGTACGCGCGCGTGTGTGTGTATGTTTTGTGTGTGTGTATTTTAGGTTATCCTTCGATCTCGTGCCGTTGCTTGCGTTCGCTCCTTCGTAGCGTACAGGCTCATCTAACACAATATATCAAGCAAAGAACGAGATGCACGAGACGATCTCACAAAAGGGGAATTGGTTCTTGGGTAAGAATTGTGCAAATGCTGCAACGGTGGATGGGGTAGGGAGGGGTAAACATGTAAGCAGCTCTGCTGCAGCCCCTAAGCTGATCGGCCAATGTAGGTGGTGTATTAGAAACGTGCGAGCAATCGTAAGATAGAGCACATAAAATAACAAACAACTCGCACCCTAACCCACACAACGAACGCACAGAAGCACGGGTGGTGAAGGAGGGCCGTGCGCGGAGCTGCGAGATCGTATCGCGCTTACTACGAGCGTAATTCGGAGTTCCACACACACACACACCGAATCCTTTTCGTCCAACTTTTCCCATCCCGTCCCCTTGCGATCTTCCGCGTGTGTTTGCTTCCCTGGCTCGGCTCTTCCCATCCGTCGCCACCTGTGGGTCCCTTCGCCATGCGATTGTACGTTGTGTACAGTGTGTCGCGGGGTCGGAGCTTGTTTCTTGTTTTCTTCTTGCTTTTGTCTGTTTTTTTTTTTGCAAACCGATCCCGTTTTCAAACCACCGCGTCACCATCGCCGCAACCCCCCCCCCCCCCTTCCGTATTCAAATAATCGTAACCGCAACCAACACGACGAACGCGAAAACGCGGACCTTCGGTACGGGAAGGTGACCCGCACACAACACACAGCGCGGCGTGCAAGATGGGGGTAAGGAGGGTGAAGACGAAAGGTCTAACAGTGGGTGACAGCCCGCGGGGGGGGGGGAAGAGGAGGAGGGAACCAACATTGAGCGCGCGCGCGCGCGCACTCTCGATCGCGACCCGAAAAAAAGCGCGCCAAACTCTCAAGATCGCGACGACGAAGACGACGATGATGATGACGACGACGACGACGTTCCCTTTGTGTACCGTACGAAACAGGTTTGCCCGCGCATTTGCTTGCATTTTTCTGTCGTTCTGCGCAGAGCGATCGCGAGCGCGCGCGCTCGCCTGTTTGTGTGATACGCGGTTTGCATGTTTCTCGCTGCTCTCCTTTCGCATTCTCTCGAGTTTATGGTAGAGCAGAAGCGAGAAGTCGAAGCCGGTTGAGTTGTTCCTTTTTACGTGTCCGTTTTTATTTTGGCGGGCTTCTAGTGGGTACGAGTTTGCTTCACTTTGATTCGACGCTTTTTTTTTCTTCTCCTTCTCCTCTGCGATGCCCGCGTGTCACGTTGCGTGGCAAGGATTTGCGCCGTTGTGTTGCTTTTCCCTGCCATCCGACCCTGCCGCGCACGGGGTTGCATTCGGTGCGCAGGTTTTGTTGTGGTTGTTTTCTTTTTTCGCCATTTTCGTTTCGTCAACTTTGCGCTTCTTTTTCGCCAACTTTGGGCTTTAGGGGGGAGGGGTTGTTGTATCATGTGCTCGTTCTGTTGTGATTACGTTCGCTTCCTTACGCTGCTACCGAGCGCAAAAGGGAGAACGTGACGTGCCAAACACTTGTTTGATTCGAAGTTTTTAAACCGGCCAATGCTGCATTTGTTTTGGATAACTTGTTTGACCTGATTGGTTTGATTGTTTTAAAAGAAAACATTTAAATTAAAAAAAAGACTGGTTCTCAAAATAATCAAAAGTTCGAGCAATGCTCCACACAAAGCTTATAGACACAACAACACAAAAAAATTGCTTCTAATCTGGCTTTGGCTTTGGCTTGTAGTCTAGCTTAGTAAAGTTGCTTAGTTCTTAAAATAATCAATAACTGACAAACTAAACTTTAAACTCCAACAAAAAAGTTGATCAAAATGCGCGCGTAAATTTCGACCACTGAGGTACTTCAAACAAACACACACAGCTTCATGCCCAAGCACAGTCGAAATCCCGAAAATTGCATCCTTCTTTTTTGTACGCTGGATTTCGTTCGCTTCCTCATCCTCATCAACCGGTTCAATTCCCCCAGCAAACCCTTTCGGCCCGTGGGGTAGGGGGCGGAGTGGCTTCTTCATCTCTTCCCTTAACCCCCAAAAACCCGTCTTCTCTTATCAGTGCTTTCGTCCATCCCGTACAGGCCGTGCCCCGAGTAAGCAAATTTTTGGCGCGCACATTCGCGCTCGTCACGTTTTTTGGCGCAAAACCGTTTTGATTTTGTGTGCGCGTGTGTGTGTGTGTGTATTTTCTCGTTTTGTTTCCATCTGAAATCCTTCGCAATATTTTTTTTTTCGCGAGCAAAACAAAACCACAAAGCCCACACTCCCTTCTTTCCGCTGTTTTACCACCCTTCCGCTGATGGCAAAAAAGCAAACCGGTTTCCACCGTGCGGCGAGGTGGTGGGTGCCCAGTGGGTGCAAAAGGATAGATTTTGGCGCATTTTCGTTTGTGGTTTTGTTTCGTTTGGGCTGGCCTCGCGTCTCGATCCTCTCGTCGCTTGAGCTCGCTCGCCGCGCAACCCCTTCTGCTTCTCGCGGCAACGGCAACGGAGCTTTGGCAGAGTGGATGTGATGTGTATTTCCTTCACTTTTTTTGTGTGTTGGTAAGCAACAGCCAGATGGGACTCCTTAGCGGGATCGTGCTCACGTACGCACCAAACCGTCGATAAAGAGAGGCACCAGGGTGGGTTTTGGGGGGACCGCGAATGGGGCAGCGCACGAGCTTCGGTTCTGCCGGTCCCGGGGTGAAACAAGCAACAAGTTGTCATGTAATGGTAAAATGCACATCGCGAACACGTGCGCAGGACTGTGCGCCAACTGTGGTGCAGCGGCGACCGTACCGCGCCCGGACAGCCGGGGCTCCAAAAAGGCGGGAACGTGCCGGGCCTGAATGTGACCGCATTTGTCGGGAGAGCCAATTGAGGGAAGCAAACCAAAAAAAAAAAAGACAATAAATGTATCCAAAACTGGACAATGCAATGGAGAAATGATTTCCCGTTTGGAAGGAGTTTTTTTTTTCTTTCGTTGAGCAGGTTTGTTCGATTGACGGATGGAGATTGCGTTAATAAATCGACCTTTAAAAGGACATCATTGAGGGAGCAAACGTCTTCAAACAGATTGACTTTTTCGTTGTGAATTTCAGCAAAAATAATCAATAATTTTTGGGAGTTGAAGTATTGAATATTATACATCAATTGTTGAATAATAACAGACACATATATCGACTGTGCTTTTGCCTAACAATACATTGTGTTACATTAACGAAGGTTTTCACCTCCTCTGTCTTCGCATTGCGTATTCCTTTTTTCCCTGTCCTGCCGTGGAAATCAGAGCACATCATTATTATGAACTTATTTTGCAACAAAATAGCTCTCACGCTCGACCTTTGCTGCACCGAATGCGCCAATCCGGCCCAGAGGTAATATCATTTTAATTGCATCCGCCGTTCGGTTCTGCACCGCCGCAGCACACCTCCCCCCCCCCTCCCCTTCCAGCGAATGGCGAATGTTATCGACCCGCGTCGGTGCAATTTGTTTCCGGGTTGAACATTCGTGGCACTTTCGTCATTTCTGACGCTCATCCCCATCATCATCATCAGCAGCAGCAGCAGATCGGCACATACGGCTTTGGGGCTTGCGTTTCGGCGTTTGCAGCGTTCGATTGCGCCGTGCTCCAGCACTTACAAGTGCAACAGCAGATTGCACCGGTCCCACCGACCGTTAACGTTGCTCGCTGTTTTGGGTGTGTGAGAGAGGTCTTTTTTTTTAATGCGAATAATGCATCCAGGTCTAACATTACGAATCCTGTGCCACCTGTGACTTTAGGTTTTGGGTGCGGCATTCGAGAGGTTTTTTAAAACAATTTAAACACGCTTCGTAAAGTCTTCTTTTTTTGTTTGTGTTTTGTGAGTTTTTTTTTCACAGTCACGAGCGAATCAATTGAAGGGCACCATTTACACGCTGCAACGAACTTCAAACGTCAAAGCCAATAACGAGTTGTAAAATAAGTCGTTTGAGTTCATACTTTTACGACCAATAAAATGTACATTCTGCCTTACTTCTACCTACCACGTTAACTGGCTCGAGATAGAGTGGTAACAGCAATCATTAATTTATTTTATTATAATTGGCACCGTTTAAGCAAGTAAGTGGTTAATTTTTTCTTACAAAATAGTGTACTACATGTATAAAAAAACTTGTTTGCGAATTTAACTATATCAAACAATGTCAATTACGCACCACTATCAACCACAGTGACACAACATTAGCGCTCATTTGAGCTGGATTGGCTCGAATGTCGTCAATTTCGGTGTCACGATCTACCCAAAATCCCGGATCTGTAGCTTCAAAATAGTTTGGGTCATATTAGCCCTTACAAGAGTCCTTTTTTTGTTGGTTTTGACCGTTTTTCCCGCTCCTTCATTTCAACCTTCCCCTTTGGCAAACCACAAGGCCAATGCGGCAAAAGCGATACAGCGAAAAGCAACAAACCATACACACAGACACACACACACACGGACACAAAACACGCCACGAAAGAAATGAGAGAATAACAACAACCCAATCACGTCCCACGAACGATCCTTGACATTGGCTTCCGCGCACACCCCGGGGTAGTGATGGGTAAATACAATTTTTTTCCGGAGTCGGATCGATCCGACTCCGGCACCCCTCGGAGTCGGACTCGGAGTTGCTCCGGACTGTTTAGCGGGGGGGGGGGGGGGGAGTGCATACGGGAAAACCCTCGGACTCATCAACTCCGAGTCCGGATCACTCCGGATTACTCCGGATAACTCCGGGTTACTCCGGATTACTCCGGATCACTCCGGATTACTCCGGATTACTCCGGATCACTCCGGATCACTCCGGATCCGGAATGACTGTCCAATATCGTTTAGACAATTCTTGATGAGGTCATTGACTTTCAAGTCGTACATCGAATATGTACGAAAACTGATCCGGACTGATCCGGACTGATCCGGACTGATCCGGACTGATCCGGAGTGATCCGGAGTGATCCAGAGTGATCCGGAGTGATCCGGAGCGATCCGGAGTGATCCGGAGTAATCCGGAGTGATCCGGAGTATTCCGGAGTAATCCGGACTGATCCGGAGTCGAATCCAGTTATGATCCGGAGCCGGAGTCATATTTTGCGCACCGGAGTCGGAGTTGATCCATGACTCCACTCCGGATTACCCATCACTACCCCGGGGCCCGTCGTCCCGGCAGCCCCGCGGGGATGCTGCGTACAAGGGGCATCGTGCCCGTCGTTACAAGCGAACCCGCCGTAGGAAGGTGTAATACGGTAAGTTGAGTTTTATGATTCATAATGTTGTTATTCTTTGCCCGTTCGCTCCTCTGCCGTCACGTCCCACACGCCGTTTCGCTGCTCCGGCTACGGCCTCGTTAGTCGCGAGACCTTTTGCGTCTCACCGTTCCCTCCCTGTGCGTCACCAGTGTCAGGCGTCACCCATCTTGTGTAGCACATCCCTACGAGGTTCCTTTCACTGCTCCGTCGCGTTCGTGCCACGGATCATTGGCTATGGCTGGAAAGTTGGGCGTGGGTTGCCTCAACAAAAAAAAGCCAAAGGCCCGATCGCGCTGATTGGTACCACTTTATGGATGGGCAATTCCGATTCGAGCCGAATCGTTTCGTATGTTAAAAAAAAAGGTTTTTGCTTACCCGCCAAAAACTAGCATAAACTCACGTGCGAGCTGCACTCATATTTACAGCCCTAAACGTATCTTAATTCCAAAATATAAATTAAAAAATTGCTGCTCCCCAAAGGAAAAGCCAGAGCCACCCGCTTCCCCATGGTGGCACCCCATTGGCCTGTGCCGCACCAGCGAGCCAGCCAGCCAGGCAGCCAGCATGCCTGCCGGTTTCGGTGGAAAAAATATGCCAAACCAATCGGTACACGATCGCATCCTCCACTCGCTACCACTCCCGCCTGCGTTTATCCACCCCAGGCAGTGAAGAGTTATTATTACCATACCCTTTTAAAGCCTCATTTTTTACGCCATGCCACGCCGTTTCACCATGGGTCCCCGTTTTGGGGCGAGCGCTCAAGGAGGTTCAGCGTCCATCCGTCTGCAAAGATGCACCCTGTTTTGGTGTTCCCTTGTCTTTTTTTTCATCCTTTTTGGTTGAATCTCTCTCGCTCTCTGCTCTTGCTCTTTATCTCCGCGTTTTGTTATTTTTTGGCTTTGAAGTGCTTCTGCAAACCACTCGGACAGCTTCACGAAAGGAATTGGCTCTAATTTGGCTCCCGCCTAATGCTGGACCGTGCCAGGCGGGGATGCATATTTTACTGCGTACTGCGTGCTTCTCCACCAACGGATTCGTCTCCTTCGCCGTCGCATGGCGATCGTTCGCGTAGATGATTTATAAAGCGAACAGTATCAAATGACCCCCTGCTGTCGATTTATGTTAGGATCGTCCTCCGATTGTGCATGTGCAGCCAATCCGTTTCTACGCCCCGATGCGAAGGATGCACATTCCCGCACCACCCGCCAACCGTCGGCGTGACGAGGAGCAGACGGCAGCGGCAGGCGACAAGGCTCCAGGAAATCGGGCAACTGAGAAATTTAAATGACCTTTCGATGAGGAGCCAACCGAACGGAGACGAGTCTGACGGGGTGCTTTTTTTTTGTTTGTTAGAGATGATTTCGATCGCTTCCCCTCGACCCTCGTCCTTGCACCGTTTTGTATTGAATCATTCGCATCGTATTTATCGGACTGTCAATAATAAACTATCGAACCGCGCGCGCGTTTCCGTCTCGTTTCGTTTGCATTCTATTGCAACTGGATGTTGTTTCTGATTCTTTTTTTTTTTTGGTTTGTTTTGCCGTACCCTATCATTCGTTGATCTTGAGCCAGCTCGAAGTGAGCTTGGGCCGTTCAAGGAAAAACGGACGGAGCAAGGCATGGGGTAGTTTTCGAGGACTGCCACCATCGACACAATCAAATTATAAGCTAACGAACTTGATTGATTGCTCGGTGGTATGGGGCAGAGCATGGTAGAGGCAGGAAATGGCAGTTCGATTGCAGCCCACGATGCAGTTGACGATGGGCTGGAAAGGAGTGCAGCGTCACGGTGGAGAATACTGCGCGCGCGTATCAATTGGGTGAATCGACACTCAAATCGATCTTGAGTGGTGAAAATTGCGTGTAAGCAACTGCCAACAAACAGGATGTATAAAAAAGTTTAAAATCATCAAATTAAATCGATACTTAGGGAGATCAGTTTGATGGCGATTGATGACATCGGTGCCTCTCAATGGCTAAAGGCTACCGTATTCGCTCTTGAGGGAGCTCAGGGTTTTATGCAAATAATAATGTCCTCCGGTGGAAATCATTAATCTTTTATACAAAACGGGCAATTCTCTTAAACACTTGTATATTTTAGTTTGATCAATTTTGTAACTATGAATGGCTTTAATCTTTACTAACGACAGGACTCGTTGCATTCCGTGCAGTTTCCCGTTATTCAACTCGTAACGCTTTATTTTTTGAGTTCACAATTTTCCTTGCCCCCTTTTCCTTATGCATTCTCACCCACCGCGCAGCACGATCGGTACTGCAGGAGCATACTTTGTTGCTGAACCAGCAGGGGCGTTAAAACGCTATTAATGCTACAATCGTACAATCGTACCTTTCTCCCCATCCACGGTTACGGCTTTCCAGCTGCCAACCGATCTGTCAACCCGGCAAAAAGCCACCTCCCTGCCTGTACTCGAAGGAAGGGCAATAAAGCCGGGTCCGTGCACACGAACCCCCACTCCGGCCACTTCGCCTCGCTTCGGAACAGGAATAAGGGATTTAATTTGTCATTCCAAATCCGGTTCCAGTCGGCCGTACTTCGTTATCCTTTGTCGCACGGGCGGAAGGGCGCATGGCTTAAAGGCCCGACGGCTTGCCCCGCGTCGGTCGTACATTGTATCGTAAATCTCTGCAATCAAAGTTGCCTCAAACCGTTGAATCCATCACTCAATCAAAGCCCCATCGTTCGCGGATCACTGTGGAGCTCATACAACGAACAATAAAGCGAGGGAGGAAGAGAGCGAGAAAGAGAAAGAGAGAGGGGCGAGAGATAGAAAGAGGGAGAGAGACTACAGTCAAAAGGGAATGACAGAGAAAGCATTCCGAAAGGATGCATTACGCGACGCGGGCGAAGGTTAGAAGGCCAACATGTTACGTGCGTGATCATGATCGCGTTAGCCGGCCGGGGCGAGGAGAGGGGTGGTACAAGCGATGCGTGATCCGCACGACCTCGGCATATAAATGTGTCTCTGTAAATCCCTCCCCCCGTTCCTGTTTAGGGGTGCATGGTGCAGTTGTTTTTGTTTCTGTGTTCTTCGTCTCTCTAAGTGTATATTTTTCTTTCCGCCACAACAGCCATCTCTTCGCTGCCGGCCGCATGCACAGCATGGTTTTGATAACAGTAATAGCAATAAAGGAAATAATGATGGGAAAATAGCAAGAAAGAAAATAACAATAATAATAATAATAATGACGTAGACCAGCACATTTGAGGTAATAAAAAGATTCGCCCCGACTAGTGGTCCAGCGGATGGCATCGCTGGATTGAGTGTCACTACCACGAGGAGACATGGCAGGATGATTGTTGGGATGGTGTGGAAGCTGTGGAGAGATAAACAGAGAGAAAAAGAGAGAGAGAAATAAACAGAGAGATAGAGAGAGAGAGAGGGAGATCATGGATGAAATGAAGAGAAATGGGTGTTCGATCGCTGTTTTGAGACCTGAGCCGTAAGCGCATCCAGAAAGGCACTGTGGTTCCTACCAGAATGGTTACATGGTCATATCGGGCTAAGGTAGATTTTATTTGCGAAAAATGAAGAAAAACATTCCTCTTTTGAAATTACTCATGCAACAGTTGTTTTCTTATAGGATTATTGAGTATAATCAATACCAAATTTTACATAATCCTTTTCTGTGACAAGTATGTTACTGTGCATTTTATAAGTAGTTGCTTTCAGCATTAGTGTTTTAGAAACACAAAAAGGAAAAAAATATAAACGGAACTATGGAGGCGGCAGGTTGTGTTCGTTATGAAACAATAAATCCAATTACGTCATTAATCTAACTGGAAAAAAATTTTTTATCACAGCATGTTATTTTATAGGGAGGGAAATTTTGAACCAATTTTATACATGATTACATTGATTCACACATGCAAACAAATTATTGATTTTTTAATTCGAATGCACTAGGCCATAGATTTCGACTCTTCAATTTTGGTTACAGTTGCTTCTTGGAAGTATCCTGCTTTCAAAAAAAAATCAAAAGCAAGCTTGAAAAATGTGCAGTAAACTAAAGAAAATCACATCAAATATTGTTTACATCTCGTGTGAAACAAAAAAATAATGTTTGCCAGAGAAATGGTCTACAAAAAAGCAGAAAAACAAATCCTTACCTAATCTTACTTTCCCTGAGCCCCGCCGCCCAACCCCTCGCTTCCCATTTTCACGCTTGTGTTTTGTCCACCCATACGACCAGCATGCAGCCGGCGAGATAAACGTACGATTGGCAGCGTCGCTCGTACGATCCGCATCGGGCACTGGGCTGCGGGTGAACGACCGGTCAGGGTGGATGACTCTTGCCATGCGACGACGACGACGTCGGCGACGTCGACACAAGAACCACAACAGCGTGCGTCCACCCGGCAACCTCGGCCCCACCAAGCGACCACCCCTCCCCTTCTTCTCTCCTCCCTCCTCTCCCACTCCCTCGCCTTCGATCTCGTTGTAGCGGGCGCAAATCTTCGATCGGACGCTACGTAGTGCCTACTGCATGCTGAAACCACCATTGCGTTTGTGCATCCCTTACCGCCACCCAGTTTACTCCCCTCTCCAATGGTTACGTGCATGTGTGTGTGTGTGTGTGTGTGTGTGTGTGTGTGTGTGTGTGTGTGTGTACGTGTGTATGTTTGTTGGTGCTTTGGTTTATGTTGAACATAGTGCGCACTGCTTCCAGCAGCAACGGAGTGTGTTGCTTGTTTTTTTTTTGGTTTTTCGCAGCAAAGCGTGCGTGGTTACCTTTTTTATTCTCTTTTTATACCTTCTTTGTTTTTATGCTGTGTTTTGAAGATTTTTTTTGTTCATTCGTTTGTTCGATTTTGTCATTTCGATCCATCCAACATTTGGGGTGCACTTTTCTGGGACCTTGATGTGTGTTTGTGTGTGTGTTTTTTATGATTTTTCTTTTGTTGCTCTTTTGCTGCTGCTGTTGTTCGAGTAGCTTTATAATACTTCTTTACGTGATTTTGTGCGTTTGCTTCACTGGTCGCGCACGCCTTTTCTCCCTTTCGATCCGTTTCGATCCACGCGAATGGGCGCGAATGCGCGCCACCACACCACGGCTCTGGTTAGGCGGCCCGGGTGTGCACGCGCCCGGCTCGAACGCGGCATACACGGTTTTTGCTGCGGCTTGTTCGCGGCGCGTTCACTCTACCGTTGGTGAGGGTGCTGCTGTTTGCTGTTGCTTTTACCTTTCTCGTCAATAAACTTATTTACTTTCTTGACGCCATACGCGCTACGCCATACGCGTACCCTTTCTTCGCTCCCCTTTTGTTGCTATTATCTTGTCACTTTTATTATTTCAATCTTTGTGTCAATATGTTTATTAGAAATGTCGCTTTGGGGCTTAAATAAAACCTGAACGCTTTTGGGTGTATGTTACATTCTTTGATTTGCTAATGTTTTCTGTGTTTTTCTCATATTATTGTTTTCGTTAAAACTGTTGTACAAATTTCCTGTGCCAATTTCACCACCGAACAAAACACATTTCCTGTCCTTACTACTTTCTTTCGCTGCCGCTATGTAGGTTACGCGTTTATGCTAATGCACACACAAACACAATAATAGGCCCGCGTTCTTGATGTTGCCTTCATGCGTGCGTGAGGTCTTTCCGTGGCTGGAGCACTAAAGAACAACAAAAAAAACATTCAGAACCGCCCCATAGAACTACGAGCGCTTTAATGGCTGTACGATCACGCAAAATATGGGTCCATAAAATCGCGGACGCACATTTTTGGCATTTTATTTTTTTTTTTTTTCGTTTAGTTTGTTTTGTTTATCGCCAAACGTTCTGCGTACGCGCTCATTTGCATAATTGTGATGCGTGCTGCCGGGCTGCCGGGCTGGCTAACTTTTGGCAAACGTTACGCACCACTGGGCACTGATTAGCGATTCGGGATCGGTTTTTGCAAATGATCCTGTTTTGGGGTGTTTCAAATGGACCATACGAAGTGCGAATGCTAATTTTCGGGTTAGAACGAGCAGACACGCAAGCCCAGCAGGTAATAACGATGGAATGGTATGGCATTAGCGGGCACCGTCCCTCAATCCCAGCCGCTCGATAACATAAGCGTTTTAATTGACCTTGTTTTGCAAACACGATCGCCATTTTTTAGTAAGCAGTGCTAATTAGCAGCACCCGGCCAGAAGGCAAGTGTGAGAGAGAATGTAGCGATTTTAACACCTTATTATTTGTATCTAGGTGGAATATTTAGATGGCAGTGGGAAGGTAAATTTCTTTAAATACTTTCCTTTTTTATGCTAAATTTTTATTCTATTCAACATATTTGCTCCGTTTGCTTTCTTTTCAAACAACACACACACACTCACTCGAACGCAGCAAGCGACGCATAGAAGAGCGGAATAAAAGCTTCATTTAATTTAGCTTTTTTGCAAATCATCTCGCCACACTCTGGTCGCTCAAAACCAGTTCAAGCCCTACCATAGGGCTCACGCAGTCACTGGAGAGTCCAACAGCAGCATTATAAATTCATCCTAGACACACGCAGCAGGGTCTTATGCTTCTCGTCCCCCTCCGGGGCCGCCAACGGCACTAGCAACCGAACAAAAGGCAGCATAACTCGGTGGGATCGTGAAATGCTCGTTAAACGAAGCGACAATCCACCGGCGGAGGAACGCCACGGTAAGGAACGGGTTCATTGGCCCGCCGCAACAACCGCAAACGCGGGGCCCAAGAGCGTTGGCCTACAATCGATAGAAAAATCTCAATCCTAGCGAGCCCTCCTAGCGGTTGGCGGTTTGGCGGCATCGGAATTGATGCCGCGTGTGGCGTTGCCGTTTGTTTGGCCTGTTCTTTGCATCACGTGAAGCACACGAGAGCGAGATGGCAGGTCGAGATGGAGAGAAAGAGAGAAAGTGCAAATACGAGATGGAGTAAAAAGCGTGCCCACACAAGCGCGCTGTGTCTGTGTGATTCTTGTCTTTTTTTTTTGTTCCCTTTCCTAGAGATAGGATTGCAATCTTCTTCATCTTCTTCCTCGCCCATTATGTACACACTCACAGCCAGGGAGAGAGCTTTGACAGTCCGCTTTTGTTGGCGTGAAGTAGCTTTTTCAAGCCTCGTTATACCTCGCCCAGCATAACATGGCTGGAGTGGTATGTTTCCTTTATGCTTTGTCCAACCAGCTCACCCCAAACCTCCCACCGTTTTTTGTTGCTTTCGTTATTTTTTTTCTTCAAGTTTTGCCCAAAGCGTTCGTGCTTGAGACCGTTTCGTCTCTCGGCTTGATTGGCATGATCGCACGACGTTCGTGTGCGCGCGCGCGCCCTCGCGAAATGTTCGATCAGCGTATGAACTTTGACAGCGGCACGGACGGACCTGTGAGTGGGCCAGAGCAGCGACCAGATGCGTGCCAGATGTCATATCTCATCTGAAGCCAACTGACGCGATACGCGATCGATGCTGACCGAAAGCGCGGCAACCGAAACTCGGGTGAGCTCGAGAAGATCGCGACGTTGGAAGTTTAACACCGAAGGAAGGAATAAAAGCGAAAAAAGAAAGAAGCGTCTCTCAGCACATACTTCCGCTCGGACGACGCATACCTGTTAAAAATCTAATCTGCTGCCACAGCACGATATGACGTTGTTGTGTGTTGTTCTTCTTCTATGCTCGAAAATTCGCGTTCGCTTTGATAGTCCTTCCACACACGCCCCATTCGCACAGTGGCTAGAAGCCCCACGCCAACCTTTCCCTATTGCTGGGTGGGGCGTCCTTCCCTGACCGCTTTCGTTACAGGTCAATGCCTCCTTTATGCCCTACGGCAGCTTCCAGCAGAACGGGGGCAGATGGGACAGCAAAAGGGTAGTATTCTCTCCCGGTACAATCTCGCAAGATGGTGGTGAGAGATATGCGAAGGAGATTGAAAATACGTACCACAAACACGTATGTAAAACTATGCTTTGTTGAAGTGTTGAAGAAATGTGTCGCATAAGAAAGATCTTAGCCCTGGATCGCACCTAAATCGGAAACACTAGAACCGTAAAGCATCCCTTCCATCAACCACCGTTTGGGATGGTCATTGGCCCGGGAATGTGGGGATGACTTTTTCGCTTGGGCGTGCGCTTCTCTCCATTTGCGCTGTATCAAGCTGTCCCTTCTTTAACCTGACGCAGTCCTGTAGGCCATGACGTAATGTGCGACAAACGCTTTCGCCGCACTTCGGTGTCGGTTGGAGTGCGCGCGCGCGCTCGCTCGCTCGTAGTTTTCGCGCAAAACCCGTTACCGCTCTGTCGGGTTTGTTTACGGATAGCGGGCACTTTAAATGTTACTTATTTGCTTTCTTTCGGGGCCACTAAAAATAATTTCAAAAAAAAAGCAATCCTACAGGTAGCATAGATATCGTACGACCAGAGTGCGTCTGCTTTTGCTCGGATAGCTAACGGGGCTTAGTATCCATTGGTGGACAGGTTTATTGCGATTGCGGAACCGGGCACGGTCGCATTCTTAGGCAGCGGTAGACTAAATAAATCGTTCGTTGAATGTTTGCAGTATTCTTGGAAACGTTACCGGATTGTTTGGAATAGATAAAATTGTTCTTTTGGAGTGTTTTTACGATTTGTGAGGATATTTCAAAAATAAACTTAATAACGATTAAAAAAATCGAAGCAAAGCAATCACGCAAACCCATTGGACTAAGGAAGGCATACACTGTTGTTTAAAAACGACGATCCATCACGCTGCTGTCGACCCGTACTGCCATAGATCAGTGGTACACTACCACTTAGAACACGGTCAACGAACTTGGCTCAAGTGGCCACATGCCCTTTAAAGTGGCGGTTTTTTGTTGTTGTGCAGTGCTGCAGCGGAATAGCAAGAACAAAAAAACGAACGATCTTGATCAAATTGAAGTACCAGAAGCGTACAGTACAGTACGGAGAGAAAGAGAGTGTGTGTACATCAATAAAATGCATTCACTCATACCGTCGTATCATTTTTCTTTTTTGCTGATTGTACTGAGCTCGCGATCCTTTTTGCCTTTTTTTTTTTTGTTTTTGCAGAATTTTACAAAACATTCCATTATTCAAATTCTTCCTTCGTCGAAATTGTTTGTTGGTGTGGTGTTGATTTGTGAGAATTGTTTGACTTAAATTAAGTACGCGTGATTTTATATGTTATTAATGCATATGCAGTTAGGCTGTTTTGGCATTCTTGCGGCACATTTACCACTCCCGTGATAGTATACGTGACTGCCGTAGCGTAATACTTTTGTTCTGTCCAAGTACTCCTATTGAGGCTCTCTTCATCTTTTTCTTATTTATGTCTTCCTCTCTCTCCTTCTCTCTCTTTCTCTCTCTCTCTCTCTCTCTCTCTCTCTCATCTATCTCTATCACAAACCTCAGTACATGCAAATCTCGCGTATAAAAACAAACAAAAAAGGAATGAAATCGATAAAGCGGCACTCACGCCAAACCGTTATTGTGCAAATGTGCATTCTTGACCTTTTGCGTTATCTAGCGGCTAATGCGTCGTGTGCAGTGCACTTACAAAGGCGGGCGGGCGGCCGCGGCAGTGGTCGGAAGCCTTGGTAGCAGAAACGCGCCGGCACCACCAAACAACAGATTGTATTCTTGGCGCGTACGACTGCGCTCTACACAGACAGCCGGGCAACTGTGGAAGGGAACAGAACATACACACAAACGCACCCACCACAAACAAGCAGCGTGGTAGAATGGGTTACATTAGCAGTGTCAGTAGACATCATCTATCATGTGCTTTATGCTTAGCAAAAAAAAAGAGCAAAGAAATGAATTGACGAATGTGTTGGTTTCTCCCTTTTTCCCACTCTCACTTCTCAGTCTTTCTCCGTCTCCTAACCATGTTTGTTTGTTTGTTTGGTTTCGGAAAGGAAGCATCGTAGAAGCACTGCATCACCCGTACGCAGCAGCGTGCTGCGAGCCAGAAGGCAGCAAACAAACCAACCACCACGACCAGCAGGCACGACCTTCACAACTGGAGCCGCACAGAAATGGTCCATTTTGTGTGTGGAAAACGTGTTGTTTTTCTCACCCGCGTGTGGTATGTTGGTTTTTTACACCCGTCCGAATGAAGGAAAACATTCCAAGCAGGGGGAAAATGTGTATACGACTGTGGAAACGCGGAAAGCAGGCAAAACAAAGACACAAACATTCTAAATAATGCAATAGTGCAATATTGCATCACCGTAAGGAGTGGTCTATACAAACGAACGTATTATAACGAAAAACCATTTGATGTAGTCTGAATAGTGGATGAAGTTGTAAAGAAGAAAAATAATTGAAACTCTTAGAACATTAAGTTTGCTTAATGATAACAAAAAAGAACCTTGATACAGTAGAGATAACAGAATACAGGATGCCTTACCAAAATAATGTTTGAAAATCATTTATCATTACCACCGATCAGCGTAGCAAGCTAAAGGAAAGCACAAAAGGGTCCACAAACCGATCGAAAGGCAACCAACGTGATCCTCATTGTGCCGGAATGTGACAATGAGAACGTTACACGCCTGCACGCCTCGGTACACTTGCATGTACAGCAAAACTAATAAAGAAGTAATTAAACTCTTCGTCAAACAAACGTTGTTAACATGATGATTGCGAAAGAAAGTCGGTCTGTCTTGTTGGTACAAGCGCTTCATTCCAGGAGGCTGCAAGCGGCGTCATCTTACTTCATGACCCCCTTGTTCCTTCCCTACCAACCGACTGCAGTCGAGAAGGCTGATAAGAGCGTCTGGCAGTAAGATTTGCTCCGTGAAAGCGGCCTTTTGTTGGATGTTTGTTGGCGATCCCTTCTTTCTCTCAGCGGTGGCGGCGCGGCACCAAACACACAAATGCATTCCCCCTTTGGTAATCATGGCTGAGAGCAAGGGAAGGGCAGGAGCTGGAGAGGGAATCAGGCCCGTAAAATCGTCAAACTGGGTCCATCCATTTGTCGGTCTTTCGCGCAGAACAATGCTCCAATCTTTCACTCGCGCCAATGCAAATGAAGCGAACTGGGCACCACGCATCTGGCCACGGCTGTACGCACCCGCTTAACCCTTTCTTTGTGTGGGAATCCAAGAGGGGGGGAGGGAGAGTTTGGGGGCATGGGAAAGGTTTGTCACACCCCGGTGGGAAGAAATGGGACGATCGGGCGCGTGCGAGAGGAGAAAGCGCGAGGGACAGTTTTGCAAAACAACCACAACTCCGCCCGGGGAAGGAGAAAGAGCATATAAGCAGCGATGCAAACACTTCAACATTTCACCCATAGTGAAGGGATGGTGCGTTTCAGCGCTACCCCGGAGGCTGAAGATGGAGGGAAGCGGTTGGAAAGGGAAGCGAAAGAAAAGAAAACAAAAAAAACCTGGCAAACACGCGATCATCGTAAACAGATGAGAAAGCGGACCAAGAGAAGCGAGGGGAAACGAGAACACACAAACAGCTATTGACAAAGAGAGAAGCAGAGAGAGGGAGGGAGAGAAAGAACCCACAAAAAAAAACATTACGTCCTCATCTTTGGCCAACTGCGACCCAAAACTCCGCACAAGAAGTGGAGCCGAAAAGAAGCAGCAAAACGTAAACATCGGCCTCGTCAAAAATGATGCTACTTCTCGCGTACGGTTTTACCGCGGGCGCGGCTACTACGATGTTCGGGCGGGAACTGTGGGGCTGGATCGGTGGCCAACACCAGGAAGAGCAATAAGAGCACCGGGAACGGGCGCGGGAACGAGGGTAGCAAGGATAAGAAGCGACGAGGATCGCGCCCGCGCCCGGCAAGGGTTCGCGAAAGGGCTTGCGAAAGCAACGGTACGAAAGGGGGAGGCCGAGTTTGAACAGTGTACAGTGGGTTTGTGTGCGAGAGCGGCGAACAAAAAAAAAAAAAACATAAACCCACCCTACGAGCACAGCTCGGCGCGGCGAAAGAACGGGAGGATCGTCCGCCGTAGTACGCCGTGGATGAAGAGGGTGAAGAAATCTCCAAGAACCGTCAACAAACGCACGCACGCTTGTGTATGTGTGTGTGTGTGTGTGTGTGTGTGTAAATGGAGGAGAAGGGTCCAACCGGGTGCCTCGTATGGGGTTGCGAAGAGAGATAAGCGAAAGAGTGGGAAGAAGAAGCAAACGGACGGCAGCGTTTGGATACGCGTTAGGAATGTGTGATGGCAGGCGGGAAGGAGCAGAAACATGCGGATGGGAAGGGCGGGTGAGTAATTGAGACGAAAAGGGTGTCACTCGCGAAAAAAGCATACTCTTGTGTGTGAGAGAGTGTGTGTGTGTGTGTGTGTATAAAGCAGAGAGGGAAAATCAAAACAACGCACCACAAAACCCCCGTAAGATCAACATCAACGCTCATGGGGACTGTTTGTTGCTCATGATGATGATGATGATGATGATGATGATAATGATGATGGTCATATTTTCGACGGTGATGAGGCTGGTTTCGATGACCAAGGACAATAATGGCGATCTTTAGGGTACCATAAATTACTAAACAATGAATCACGTCAACTGATTGGTTTGATTTAACGTAAGTTCGTGAAAAGATTTCTAAATTTAAAAAAAAAGTATAAAACAGTCTGATGACAAACTGGTGCCTGGTAATTGTAAGAACAGTATAGTATGAACACGTTAAGCAATCACTATTGGTAGAAAAATCCATATAATTATTATTTGAATGCAACTAAAAGAGAAACCAAACAAAATAAAAGAAATATAGCTCACCCAAAATAATGCACAGCACTGTCCTACAGTGCGAAAGGGTTATACGAAAACCCAGACTAAAACACACAAAACATAAACCCCCATAAAGTGGAGAACCCGAGAAGGGCGAGGCAAAGGAGCGACGCGATCAACGTGCACTCCACCCCATTCTCCATTCTGCCGCCAGTGCCGCACGTCTCTCTGCGTCAAAACGTCTTCTATCTCGTGCTCTCTTGCTCGACAATCCCCATCCCCACACCACAATCCTGCCGGGATCGCCTCTTCTGACTGAGTGCGCCCACTGGGCCATCGCACGGTTGTATTGGTGCGATTTCAAATCCCGACGCGCGGAGCTTGCCTTTGTGTAACGGATAAAAATTCAAACTTTCAACCCAAGCGACGCGGACGCTGGTGGTTTTTATGCTTTTTTTTGCAGTGAGATGCGTTTTGGGGCTTTTGTTTTGATCGACACAGGGGCGCGGGTTTTGAGTGGTTCAAAATAAGGTTAGAGACATTTTAAATGAGTTTGCTTCATATGCTTTCAAGCGTTGGTAGTACCATCGTGATCCATGTGCTTCCGACTGTATCTAGTAACAAAACAAGGCAACGCGTCCGCCGCGTTGACGTGGTCCTCGGAAAAGAGGTCAAACTGATGTGATTACGCCCTTCCAGCGCAACACACACACTGGCCGGCCGGCCGACCGGGCTTGGTGGACGCGCTCGTGGAGATGGAGGTGCAGTGCATCATCCATCTCCCGCCCCATCCGCATTCGCCATCGCGTCTATCCGTTCTGCTTATGTCGGCACTTTTTTTCCTTTAGCCCGGACAACATTCGATGCGTCACATGTTTGGCGCGCTTACCGCTTATACGCGTTACGCCGCCTACCTATCTCACACGCGGTTGGCAAAAGTGACGCGAAATTGGAAGGTCCATCCGGCGCGCAATGGATGGCCTGCGTTTTATGTCCATTGCACCGTTGCACGCTGTGCCGTTGGCTTGCTTTTACATTTCCTATTCGGGTGTGTATGTTTTTTTTCTTCTTTTCTATCGTTTGTTGCTCCGTGCCTATCGTTCACAATAAATGTCTTTGATTAAGTACAGTTATGCTCGTTTCTCCGCTGAGCTGGCGTAGACACGCTGTTTTTATTACATCCTTCTATTTGTCGCTTTCTGCAACTTCAACTAGTGAGTGTATGGTGCACACGTCGTGCATTGTTTTTTTATGAAATGTTAATAAATTGTGTGTATGGGAAGTTTATTTTGTCATATTTTAATGCTATGTTTTTAATATAATGAAATACAAACACTTGGCAATAAATTTAACTGCCTAATTCCAGCGCTTTGAATGCGGTTACTATAGTGTGCTAATTAGTTTAAGCTTAAAATCGCTAAATATTTTCATTTGTCGGCTAGAACCTAAGGTCTACAAAATAGCATCAAAATGGTAAGTGAAAAGTTACAAAATTGATAAATTTCACTAAATGAAACAAAACACTTCAAAAACGTAACACACTTGCTGCCAAACGAAGAGGTTGAGTGCGGTAAAGAGATAAAGATGTAAGGCATTCCTATTAACACTAATTGCCTCGTGCTCGATATCATTCTAACATGGCTCTCGTTAGGGCGTTGGTAAACATTTGCTAACGAGCCGTTTTTGTCCCCTTTTCAGGCTGTGTGTGTGTTGTATGTATTGGAGTCGGCGGAGTGACATGCAGGTAAATTGTCATTTCCGACAGTACACGCAGTAATGGTGGTGCCACTGTTATGATTCACACAAGCGAATGGATAATTGCGTTTGCACTATGTATGAAATCATCACAAGAGTTTTTGAATTTCAATGTTTCAAAATTTCAAATTATAACAGGTACTTAAGAGAGAAACATACTTCAGCACATCGAACTCTGCTTGATTGTGTTCCATAACTACAAAAAAGATAACGAAGACAATAAAACAAGTCTTGAATGAACCTTATCTTTTTACTTTCCTGCCGATATGATAAATGTATGTTTGTAACACGCGCATAGATAATGCAGACAACATTGCTCTTTGCTATTGACCTTCAGATGAGGCTAGAGTAGTGTTATGATTAATAAAAGTTGATGATTTGGGAACCACTTCACACATTTGCTTAAAAGATTATTCAAAAGCTAATTCCAAAATGAAGGATGCATTAATTCCAAACATTAGTTCTATATTAGACCATAGCCAATAGTTTAGATTGTATTGTGACTAGGAAATTAGTTCATCAAACAAACACACACACACACATACAGACCAAAATATTAGACAATTTGTTGTACCAATAAAGCTCCACTAAAGCTTGCTCTATTTAATCACTATTTCCACACTTTTTATGGGGTTGTAAATTGCCGCAACACAACCCGCGCTGCTACTGGTGTTGGTCTGGAGACCGTTCATCATCAAACGCAGCATAACAAGCAGCCCGGAGGCTCATCAAACCGGAACGAAACATGAGTTTTAGTGGCACGACTTTGAATAACGTCAGATAAGCCCGGGGCACAATAAACGATGAAGACAAAATCACGCAACGCAGCAGTTGACCACTGACGCGCGCTTTAAACCCCTTGAAGTGTCTCCTGCCGACGAAAGACTTCTACACCAATCCATCTAGTTTTTTAATGCTACTTTACCCTTTACCCAGCCACACAGCGGAACAGGAGAAAAAGAGGCTAAAGATGACCGGTCGGTGATAAAAATTAGATACGCCTGATTCGGTCCGCGCTTCATTGTGGCAGCCGAACCGAGACGGCTACCGGAATCCGCGCGCAGATGTCTGCACGCGTCTGCTGGCTATCGCGACCAAGCCAAGCAGCCGGTCTTCGCCCCGGTTCAGTAGCAGCAGCGCAGCGCGGAAGAACCGAACCACGAGCACGCAAAACAAATTCACCAACGAATTACAGCCTCCTGCACCTCCGGAACAAAGATCTCGTTTGACGCGGAGAATGGGACGAGAGCCGTGAAGTATCTTCGGGGTTTTTTTTTTGTCGGTGACTTTCTGCTTCTGCTGTCTTGCTTTATTTATGCTGTCTCCCCCACTCGCCGTTTTGTGCGCTCGCCCCAAAAGGGAGCAACGGTGAGGAGCCAACGATGGGTCCTGGCTGGCGATCTTTCAGACTGCGCTTTGCGTACGACGTCTGAAGACGACGATCAAAATCGATGGCAGAAGCGTTAGGCGCGCGCCAACAGTCGATCCATGCGCGTGGGGCACAGTTTGGGGGTTTCATTTTACCTGCCACCTTTACGGTTGTCACCTCGCATTCCCCCTGCGTCAGAGATGCTGATTTCAGGCTTGCTGGAGGATTGTCTTTTTTTTTCTTTTCTTTTTAAAAGAAGCTTATGTTGCTTTTATTTATACGACGGAATGGAGCTCGTACCACAATGGTGCTCACGTATCCCTGCCCAGTCCTGTGGCAAGGATTGGGCTATTGCCGTTTGTATGACCTCTTTCCTGTTACGGACAGCGATTTGCTGCCGTTCCTCCAGCCCTGGGCCATCCCAATTCGAACGTGTTTCCTTAATGTATGAAACTCTTGACAGTTTGAATGATTAGATTAATATTTAAATTTCACTTCACCTTCGTTGGATCCTTCGTCGAACCGGATCAACCGATGAGGGAAGGTGGGTGTGATGAGGCGACTTTTTGTTTTTGTATTAGTGAAGGGAAGATTCTTACAAGGGCTCTCGGATGTACGGTCGTGGAGTAGCGTACGAAACAATCGTACAGTGTTACTTGGCAAGAGTAAATCGGCCTAAACGCGAAGAGGTTTTTGTTTCTCTTTCCGTCTTCTCCAGGTTTTCGTGTTGTACGATGATACGCATCCATAGGTGGGATGGCGGAGATCGGCGTGGGCTATGCTTCTGGATTTTTGGCAAAGCTAGCAGAGGACGAGATCAACTGTCCACCCATCATAGGCTCGGTTACGTTCGACAGAGGAACAGCCAGAGTGTAGCGTACCCGAGAGGATCATACTGCTTGTTTCGTTTTGGTATGGAAAGAATCCCTTGTATGGTTGTTTGGACGAGCATGCAAAATGTGAAAAGTATTGAAGTTGGTACGTTGGGGTAGCGCTAAGTAAATTTCGAACAGCTGAACACTCATCGGCGTTGCTTTGTTCATAAATATGTACCTTTTTATCATCGATCTTGATACCATTCCCATGACAAATTGTGTAACATGGAAGGCTACACGCACACACATTACCAATTATACGGCTCGTTTAGGGCACACGTATAAAGTTTGCAATCGAAACACACCCTCCAAACCATATCCCTGCTCACGTTAGTCGATCTGCGCCATACATTAATAGTTACATTATTCGTATTTTTCCACAAGATTTATGTTACGTTTCATGCCAACTCGACACGGAACCGAGAGTGATCAATTTCCTGTAGCATATTTATTAGGCAGAAAAAAACCAAGGTGAATTAAAACAATCCCTCAACCATCCTCAGGGTGGGTGGAATTCTCGCCATTCGAAAAGGGCAGCTATTACACGCACCGGCAAGCAGAGAGCCTTCGGAGCTGGTAGGTGATCATATGATTGAAGTTAAAAAGTATGTTCGTGCTACTGATACGCATCGGTAGCATTCGGAGCAGCCCGAGCGGAACGCCAGTGTCGAAATCATCTGTGCCAAGTTAATCACACGCAAAAGACGAGTCTTAATATTTTCGAGCTATGTGACGTATGACTGGTACTTCTTGATCTTGCCGCTGATATTTGGTATCCGTTGCCATTGGAATGTTGACGGAACTGCGATCGTCAATGGGTGGAACGAAAACAGAAAAAAAAATCCGAAGGTTTACATTCCACATTAACTTTTAAAGGACTTTTTTTCTTAAAAATAATAAAAATGCTTGTGTAACGCATGAAAGAACTAAAAAAATACTCTCCAACCATTTTATTCACGCAAATATTGCCGATTCTTTTTTTTTTTTAGAATTTTCCCATCTGGATTTTGGACCTCAATTTACAATAACTTTAGCAGGAACTGTCTCTAGGGGATTGCAACTAGTGTCTCATGTTACCCGAAGTGTGGCCATAATGAAACAACATTTGCCATACAAAAAAAAAAGGAATAAATAACCACACATCATTTCGAAGCATAAACTGCTGAGGGACGTGATTCTGCCTACAGTAACCACCTCCGATATACTCCAGGGCTTTGATGCTACTTACGCAAAAGGGAGGGAAACAAACGGATGCGTGAAAGATATCTCCACTGAAAAGAGTTGCACCCAGCCAGGTTGGACAGATGACACGCACGCCCAGGGATGGACTTGTCGTCCGGACGATCGACCCGATGCGCGATACACGCCTTCACACATTTGCCTGGTGCCTGGCGCGACCCAATCCCTGTTTCGCGCGCGTGCGTGTGTGTGTGTGTATACAACTTGACAGTGTCGACGCAGCAGGAGCATAAATAACTAATGATACTTTGTTTAGCGAAACACCCAATTAATCATTGGGCTGTCGAGGGTCGTTTCGTCTCGGTGGACGATACAGAGCCAAACCAAGAAAGAAAAGGCTTCACCCAGCTCGAGAGACGAGATCCCGGGGCCCGTCTGCAGCGTCCGTCAGACGTCAGGCGTGAAGGCTTTGCCCATTTTGTCTGCTTGGTTCTCGTCGTGGTGTGTTCCCTTATTTTTTGCGTGTTCATATTATTAGCATTTTGGCGCTGGTGTCCCGTCTGGGCTGCCGATGCGCGCTCGTAGTTTGCAGGCTCGGCTGCGATCCTGTCGCTGCACGCCGTGTGGGCAACCGGTCGCTGCGCTCGTGAACGATCGTTTTCAGAAGCCTTTCCGAGATTATTATCATGCAGCAGCCCAGGATTGACAACAATGTAGCCCGGGACCAGTGGACAGAGATGCTCGCGTGCTCGTGCATGTGTGTGCGTGTGTATACAAATTTGGCGCGAAATATGGTCCCTCAACTAGCGCGTTGGCAAAATAAACGAAATACATGCGACAAGGATAGTTGGTTTGTTGTGCCTTTTTGGAGCGGAGCATAGATTTCCATCTTTCAGGATATTTATGGGTTTGTGAAGTAGTTTGTTTGGTTGTTATTTCCAAAACGTTATTTATCTTCTTTGTGAAGTTTTGACATGCTTACTGATATGTCGCAGGGAATATATCTTGAGAAAAACACAACTGCTTTATTCCTTAGTTCAGAATGGAATCGTCTTTATTCACTCAATGTGTACTCTGATCGAGTCTTGCAATGTTACTGCGTTATGCGTGTTACTATGCAACATCTCCCCCCTTAATTCACCAATACGGTTCAAACCTGGCTGGTGGCCTACGAATTCTTCGAGGTCTTTCCGCTTTCACGGGTTGAGCAGAAGATGCAGGCATTGGTGGAGTGGCTTGAGTAGTAACTGTGGACGATGATGTTTGCCAATTTTCTCCTTCAATTTCTTCAGCGGACTCTTCATCAGCTGAATAGTAATGTTCTTGTTCAGTCATTTCAATTGAGTTTTCAACTGCCTGTGGAGTTCCCAATTCAAATTCGTCAAAGAAAATAGTTAACAAATTTCCAGTGTCGTGACAATTTCTATTTCCACACGATGTTTCCTCCTGTAGACGCTTCTTCAGTTGATTTGCATGTGAGCGAATAATTCGCTGGTTGTCTTCCAAAAACACGTTGTAATTCACTCTACCGACTCGTTCGACTATTGATGCCGGTTTCCACTCCCAGGAATTATTGCGGTGGACTTGGGCATAAACCGCTTCTCCAGGATCGAAGAATTTTCTACCAGCTTCTGGCTTTTCATTTCGTGACCATGAAACTGGAGGTAGTAATAATGACTGAACTGTTCGAATAGGCCGCTGAAACATCAATTCAGCTGGAGACTTATCTGGTGTAGGTGTGGTTCGATAAACTTGCAAAAAAGTCTGCAAAGCTTTATCTAAAATCTCTGGTACGAGCCAGAGCTTCTTTTTCCGGTTGTCCGTAGCCTTGTTCTGTAGACGTTAATGTTCTTGAAGCATGTTGAATGGCTTTCAAATATCCGTTCGGAAATTTATGAAAAATGACTGCGCCAACGCCGGTGCTAGACGCATCTGCTGCAACGATGATAGGAAGATTCGGATCATAATGTGTCAACAGTAAGTCAGATTGCAGTACTTTCTTGAATTTTTCGAATGATGTCTGACAATCCGAATTCCACTTCCACTTCGTATCCTTCTTTAGCAATTGATCTAACGGGTGTCTGAGTTCATGCATGTTTCTCACAAATCGGCCGTAGAAATTCACAGCTCCTAAGAACGATCTTAATTCGGAAATGTTCGTTGGTGCTGGAATAGATGCGATGGTTTTCAGCTTCTCTGGGTCAGGACGTATGCCGTTGCGATCTACCACATGCCCCAAATAGACAATTTCAGTTTGATAGAAATGACATTTTTCCAGCTTGACGTGGAAGCCATATTCTTTTAAACGCTGAAGAAATGTGTCTAATGATTGCTTGTGTGCCTCCCAAGTTTTACCGAAAATTATAGCATCATCTAGAAATGTTCTAACGCCAGGAATGTCAGCAATCATACCGTCAACTAGTCTTTGAAAAGCTCCAGGTGCTGATTTGACTCCCGGTGCGAGACGGTTGAACTGAAAAAGACCTCTATGTGTGTTGATCGTAAGAAGGTGTTTAGATTCGTCTTCTACTTCTACTTGTAGGTATGCATCGGACAAATCGACTATGCTGAATACAACACTTCCGTTCAACTGTGCAAAAATTTCTTCAGGAGTAGGTAGAGGATAATGATTTGACTCTAAAGCTTCGTTAAGCCCCGTCGAATAATCCGCACAAATTCGAACTTTACCATTAGGCTTGCGAATGGCTACTATTGGAGCAGCCCACTCCGAAAAGTCTATTGGTGTGATGATGCCTAGTGATTGTAGTCTTGATAGTTCCGCATCCACAAGAGCGATAGTATTGAATGGTACTGGTCGTTTTGGACAGAAAACTGGTTTTACATTGGGCTTCAGAAACAGTTTCACCTTCGTTTTTGTGCAATGTCCAAGCGAATCATCGAAAACTGTTGGATATTTCGATTGAAGCTGTACTATTCGATCCTTTGGACATGCTGATGAAACTTTCTTACACAGTACATCGAAGGGAATTGCCCATAGATTAAACCTATCTATCCAATCTATACCTATAACATTTAGGACTGGTGATGATGTAACAAAACAAACACATTTCTCTGTAATCGCATTAAGGATAACCTCGCATTCGAATTCACCGATAAGCTTGAGTTGTTCTCCCGATGCATTCGATGCTTCAATGGATGCTTGAGAAAGTTTCGGTTGACCCAAATGTTGCCATGTTGTTTTAGAAATAACTGTTATGTCACTTGCGGTGTCCAGTTGGAGTGATGTAGTTATGCCATTGATTATGATAGAGATAAATTTCCTTTTAGCAGTGTTTTTCGTGACATGATTAACGAAAATTCCCTGAGATTTCTTTTGATTTTGATTTTGATTCTTCTCACTCTTTTGATATGTGTTGTTGTTTGAAGATTTTGATCTCATGGCTTTACAGTAACCTTCCTTGTGGCCTACATTTTTGCACACTTTGCAGAGATGATCTGTAAAATTGCAATCCCGTACAAAATGCATTTTTCCACATTGCCAACAAGGAGTACGAGGAACAGTATTCGAATCTGATTTCGGTTGACGCTGATCTTTTGAATTGTCGAATCGGGAAGGCTGTGGCAAACGATACGGTTTCTTCTCTGAAACTGCATGCACGGAATGCTTCGATCTTGATTGATTTTCGATCATCGTTGTATCCGCTTTCAGATTGATAAGCCGTTGAAATTCTGCCATTAGTGTTTGAATGTTCACTTTAGCCTCCGGCGTCGCGTTTTCTATTCGAGATAGCAGTCTTGCTCTGATATCCGAGAATTCCGGAGCTTGCAGTCCGCAAATGAAAATTAGACATTTGAAATCGTCTAATTTCAAATTCTCGAACTCAGAATCCTCGCATGCCTTATTCACTCTTCCGCCGTAAGTGATGATATCTTCTAATGCAGATTTCACTATCTGCAAGCACTGGTACCTTTTGTGGAACACCGAATATTGCTTTCCGAAGATTTTTTTGAGAATATTGACGGTTTCTTCAAACGAATTTTCATGCGGTTGCTTCGGAAGAATGTAATTCACATACCGGCTGTGAGCGGACGTTTCCAGCTTCCTCAGCAAAAGTCGCACTTTCGCCTCGTCATTCAAACTGCTGGCATCGTTTTGAAAAAGGTCTTTGAAACGTACATACCATTTTTCAAAAGTGATGTTGTTTTCTTCATCGAAACGAAACTCCTCGATGGTTTTCGATAAAGATTCAAGGATTTCGTCAGGACTTCTAGTTTTAAAAGCAGCCATCTGTTGAAGAAGTTGAGCCATTTGGTTGATAACGGTTTCAAGGTTTTCATTGTTCATCCTTGACGCTAATTCTCGTTAGCTTCAGAATCTCGTGAGCTTCGGGTTCCGGGTTCAGTAATAATCCTCGTCGCCAAAATGATATGTCGCAGGGAATATATCTTGAGAAAAACACAACTGCTTTATTCCTTAGTTCAGAATGGAATCGTCTTTATTCACTCAATGTGTACTCTGATCGAGTCTTGCAATGTTACTGCGTTATGCGTGTTACTATGCAACACTTACGATGCCAGGTTTTTTGCAAGCTTACCAAGAACTGTATGTTCCTCGTAATGGGATAGCCAACCGTAGTCGCAAAGGGCAAGTCCAAACAGATGAAATTCAACTTCATCTTATCTTTACAATATGCAAAGCTTCTTGCAATAGACTTTCAATCAATCCCTTAATGACATTTCAGGGGTCTACTTTACAGATGTCCAATAAAAATCCATATTTAATTTAGCCAGCAAAAACGTCATACAAGTAGTATCTAATAACTATGTTTTTTGTTTCAATTTGTTTCCAAAATTTGCTCTCGATGCGATACATCCGCCGTTATTATACCGAACCAATCAAACTAGACGACGCTTGATTAGTTTTCCTTTCTCTTACACAAGTTTTGCAAGTAATTGTCGGCCACACCTTGATCCAAAAAAACAAAGCCACAAATTTGCAATTTCTCGCCAACTTTTCTTGTTGGATGCGGGCACCGATTTTAATATCATGTGCTTCCGTTGCCGCGTTACCGGTACTGGCCGCGGTTAGCTACTGGTCAGCTACCAAAGATGATTACGTAGGATCTTTGCTGCAAACTTCAAACAATAACGTCGGGATGATCGTTGGAACAGCGGAAGACTAACTTACCCACGGTGCCAGCAACCGCGTTCCGGATGATCCATAATCTCGCTGCCAAATTCGCTCCAAGAACGTTAAAAACGCTCAAATAAATTGAGAAAGTAGCAAAAGAGATTGAAGCAAAAAAAAAACAAAAACTGCAACGATCATCACCCCATCAAGCCCACAGCACGCAAGAGACGTATGATACGACGGCGAACATAAACAAAAGAACATGTAACGTCCCAAAGACGACGAGAAAATCGAATCGATACGATACAACTATCGTAAAAAAATAATCTTACGCTAAGTTTTGCTCTTCAAATTTAGGGCAAGCAACGCCAGACCCGAGAAAATTACCCAACACAAACGAAGATAATATGCTGCCAAAGAAAACAAAACAAGGATCGCGAGAGAGAACAAAAAAAAGCGCATAGAAACAACCACGCCAAAGTTCGTCAAATGCCCTCGGGCGGAACGGATCCAACAAACCAGAATGAAACACCAAAAAAAAAAAAACAAATTGAAGACTTGCGGTGACCGAACGAGACCCCGGGAAAGGTGAGAAGGTGGTAAGATAATTATTTTTTCCCTCCGAGAAGGAAAAAAGCCTTTCTAAAGTGGCTCCCGGAACGAGATAGTGGCACAGTGGCAGCACGAAAGGCACCATGAAGTGAGGTGGAATGATCTCCTGGAGGATGAAATGTTTGGGCAGATTTTTGAGACACTTGGGGCGGCGGAGAGTGGCCGCAATCATACACGTACGTACAGAGGCCGCGATCGTTGGGGCGTTGATTGCCTGAGGGCTGTGATAATCGAGATGGTGTTCGTGGCTTTGCTTTAGTGTTGTTTTTTTTTGTAGCCGTTCTGAGGGAGCGTTAGACGGTCCGGGGTAATCATTTTCACGAACGTGGATTATCTCGAAACCTGTTGATCGACTTGCACGGTTAAAATGTGGTTCTCTCCCGGTTGTTACGTCAAAGCGCTTAAGTAGTAGGAACGATCTTGGCATCATTTTTAACAGCTTTTGATATATTTGTACTTTCATGCAGAAGATGAAGAATTTAACAGATTTTTAGAAGAGTTTAGTGTGGATCTTTTCAAACGAAACGACACAAAAAGTTCAAACATTGACATTTACCTCCTACCTAACGCCAAACTTCTGGTAGCGTGACTGCGCACCGGTTACCAATTTTCTCTGGCCCCATCTGGATATGCTTCTGGTGTTGGCAGTTCTGAGTTGCCTTCATATCCAATGCCGCTCCACGTCAAACCAACCGCATCTTACGGCTCGTCGAATCGGATAATACCATGTAATGCCTTGGTGTAAAGTCAATCCCTCACGGTGAACGGTGAAGAGCGGGTTGGCAGAATTAAAGCAGGAAGGAAGGAGGCGGCGATCGAGCCCACGATCATGCCGCCCATGCCCACAACCAACACTGTCAGGGTCACTGTACGGATTGTGGCCTTCGACGGGCCCTTTCCTCGTACCAACAATTTTCACAACCCAAAGGGCTACTGCTTTTGGGGACGGGGAAACACAGTCGGGGATGCGGCAGACGCACGTAACTTATGTGTTTCTCCGCTCCGTTCGTCTGGCCGACCCTTCCGTGGCCAATTGCATTAGGGAGGGCAAAACCCCTCCCTGCACACAAAGGGAAGCAACCGAATGGGGCAAATAATAGGCCGCGTAACGAACCGACCCAAGTTGCGATCGGCTTCCTCCCGCGGCGAGCGATGGGGAGCGGACAGTATACAGTGGAAAGTGGAAGTGTGGCGGGTTCGTTCAAATTAACTTTTTGCTTTTTCCACCGTTTTTCGAACGTTCCGCGATCACCATCTGGAGCCCGAACACTTGTGCCCTTCGAGGGTGCCCTTCTGAGGGTTTCCCGATATGTTTCGATGCGCGTCTTGCCGATGACACAAGACGAGTGCGTCCATCCGTCCCCGAGATGGGAGTCGTCTGGACCGGCCGGGATTAAGGCGGTGTTTGGGAAGAGAGTGGGGGTGAGTTTAAAAACCGGTAGCTTAATCAGCTTCACCGGCAGGCAGCCGGATCGAGGCAAGCGCTACGAACTTAGCACACAGACGACAGACAGGGAGGTCAAATTTGTGTACAGTTTGTTGTTAATCTCTGAAGGCGCTTTTTTGCGCCAGATTTTTAAACCTTCACCAAGCACCTTGAAGCAACACGGGAGCGTAACTCTGTGAAGTTGCAAAGGTAAGGAAAGTAATTCTACACTGACATACTTCAAACGAAAGGAAGGCAACTTAGCGATGGGTAAAGCTGATAGAAGAAATGAGAACATAGTCTGGTATTGATTTCTTTGCTGTTGGTAGTACATTAAACGAAGATTCGTTCTTTATCTTTACGTGAGTAATTATTGCGAACATAATCAGAGGCTCCAAATTTTTCACATGAACAGCGGTGTGTATATTTCAGATTTTGTTTATTTGCCCCGAAATTAAATATGTCTTACGTTCTTCTAGATTATGGGTTATAGGACGATCAAAGTCATCTCTAATAATCGAAGGTTTAAACGCGGCAAACAACGTTCAATGGAACATCATTATGAAGGAATCAACGTAATCTAAATCAAATAAATAATACAAAGAATGCACAGAAGTTGCCGGACGAACGAATTATAGGTAACCTTGTGGCAATCTTGCTCACAATGAACGTTCAATGTTATAACAAAACCATCAGAAAATGTTCAAAAAGCCTCGTAAAAACTTTATGATCCATGGTGGTCTTCGTACTTACTTCCCCGTCTTCCCAAGGCAATGATCTATTTTACGCAGCTTCTCACGCGACTTTCAATAATTTGGAGACTTGAGCCTCTTACCATCAATCCCACCGCTCTCGCTGGGTACGCTACTGTTTGAGTGTGTATCGTGATCGGTTTGGAGTTCCACTTGCCAAAAGTCACCTCCATATATACGCCGATAAACAACGCATCTTCAAACACATTTGTCTTTGCAAAACGTGCGACGTGCGATAAAGTCTTTTAAAACCCTCAACAACAAAAGCATCGCTTCGTCAACAAGACAACTTCAAAATGCACCCCCACCAATCGTTAACACCCGGCAGAACCGGCGAGGACGCATTTTGTGAAGAATTATGCAAATGCTTATTTTTATTGATTTCAAAGCGCATTAGTCTGCCGCTCGGCTTCGCCAAACGCAAACGCCTAGCATCCGTCATATACCAAGCCCACCTGGGGAAGAGTTAGGCCGCGGGCACGGTGGACCAAAGGATACGTTTGGTGTACCTTTATTATACCCTCACTTTTATGGCTACTGTTCTACCGGCGGAATGCAACGAATGCATAGAGCACGAAACACAGAGCGGCATTTCTTTTCCGCCACAATAAACAATACCATTGTGCGCTTGAAATGATACCACATGGTGGTTTGTTGTGTTTTGTGCATCATCACAACCACACATCGGCATGGAATGCCAATCAAGCACAATTTTGCACCAAGTGTCAAGGGAATAGGAGAGAAATGCAATTGCATCCCGCAAGCACGTACGATCAGTTCCAACGATTCGGTTTTACGATGCAGTTTGGTAAGGGTTTTTTTATGAACAGTTGAATGCAAGTTATAAATCGATTTAATGTATATGCATTAACATCAACAAACCCATTCAAACCATTCGCATAAATTGAAAACGCATCAATAACTTCTGTCACATTGCTACAAAACCCTTGAAATGGGACCATTGTGAACCGAGCAACGCTCTCCTTCTTTCTGTTCGGTCCCAGCTGGCGGAAGACGGGTGATGCTCCCCAGTTGATGCTCCCCACGGCAATGAGCCAGCTGTGAACGATTGCATTGATTGCAGTCACCAAACACTGCACGCCCTTTCTGTGGTGGAAATTCCATCCGACTGGAGCGAACCGTAAGGAAGTGAAGAAGATAGGCGAGAACGATGCATCTTACAAATCTCGCCTGCTCGCGTTTGACGAGTGATTTGTTTATCAATTTCCAGCCCCACCCCGAGTGAAAGTGGAACGCGTACTGGGAAGGGGGTGCTGCACGACGGTGGGTTGCACGATTGCAAGATGGCGAATGCGGCCACATCCGAGCCGCTTGCGGACGGTCGATTTTTACCGTTTGTTTGCGTTTGAGTTCGCCGTATGGTCTGTCCCACCGGACCTTCCCCAGCCCCAGCCGGACGGTTGTTAATTGATTGTATACACACGCCCGTCAATCAGTCGGGGCCTTCCGCGCGTCCCACTTCCTCGTGTGTGTTCGCGGGGCCTGTACGCGAGCGATCCATTTCGATTGCTTTGCATACCATTTCAAGAGGCTGGCTAGGGGAGGAAGGTTGTCATTGGTATTGTTTTCTAGTGCAAGAAGTCGGCAAACGGAGTGCATTAAGCGATTGGAATGGAACCGTGCGGCCTTGAACGTACGATCGGTGGGACTCGCGTTTTGATGGTTTAAGCGAGAAAAAACGCCCAGAACAGATTGAAAACTGAGAAACGTTGTCAAGATAAGACTGGCCACGGGGCAAACAAATATCTTTACATTTCTTCTGTTTGCTTTTCATATCAACACCATTTCCCAAATCGGCTTCATCTCTGGCACATCGCTACCTTTAGCCCCGTACCGTACCATGGGGTGAAGAAAACAAGGGTGAACAGTTTATGTATTTCGGTAGCTAGCGACGTCTTAATGATCACATTCATTAGCACCGAACGGTCACACGGGGGCTGCTGTTGTGGCTCGGCTCCAGGGTCCACCAATCGAACCGGGCTTACCTTCGCTAACCACCCCAGACACATTTCAACCTATCAGCCACCGCTTTTCGGTACTGCCAAGCGTCGGAAATTAAACGCGCAAACAAACCCGAAACCCGCCAACGACAAAACAAGAACAACTCAACATAACGAACACTTAATCGAGGATTCAAACAAATGTCTACGTTTTTTTAAACCTTTTTTTTTTGTTCGGTTACTGTCTGGACAACCAAATTGCCCAGCTGCGCGTTTGAGCGGAGTGTAGAACAACAAAAAAGGAGGGAAAAATACGTGTCCATACACACAATTCGGTAGCTGGGACGACTGGCGCAAACATGGCACTAAGCTGCTTCCTAAGAACGGTGGACGGGTACATTGGGTCGCTGCAAATTCCGGTAGCGTCAATAAATTAGCGGATTTTCAGCAGCTTTCGGGTATTCGTTTGCTGGTGATTGTTGTGCGTATATCCTGAGCAGAAGAAGCAGCTTTTTTAATGGGAGTGAGGCGTCGGACTAACAGACAGTTTTGGTATCTTTTTAATGTGCTCAAGAGGACCTGCTGGGTTGGTATAATTTTTTTTTTTTAGTCAGCCATCGTCGCTGGAGTCACTTGGGCAAGCCAAAGGAACATTTTGAAGGCTTGAAAAGTATGTTGTAAAAGAGTTTTTACTTGAAGATCTTGCCAATCTTTGAATGTCTTCTAGATGAAAAGGATGAAATCGAAGGGCTAAAGATGTTTGCGATTTGCTTCTACAAAGCAGACACCTAGAAGACGAATCTGCAATGAATCGTAAACATCGATACGGGCCCTAGCCAAACGATCAAGGTCAAGCAACTGATCGTTTGAAGCAGAATGTAAGATCTTGTTACAGAGAAACACTCAATACTACTCCTGAGTCTCGCAGTTTGCGCCACAAAGTCGCGCCCAGCAACCTTGAAGCTCGCGTGCCACAATCCGTGGGTGGGTTAGAGTTCTGGAACGTCGCCCCCCTCCCGCCAGACCAGCAAACAGATCGCGCGATCGTGCGTTTCTCTTATGCAGCTCGAGAGATCGAGCTAAATATTGAAGGTTATTTTTAGCTGCCAGATCTTACCCATCCTGGACCCATGATGGGGCAAAAATCGTGTACCGGAGCTGCAAGATTCCGCTGAAGCGTGCGAGCCCTCTGCGAGATGCACTCCTCCGCTAGCGATGCTGGATCGCCTGAGTCTCGCGCTCTGTTGGGGTGAGCCCCACGAAAAGGGGAATGCCAAGTGCAATTACAACGCAGCACCTCAGCGGGAGGAGAGAAAATGAAAAGAAAAAGAAAAAAAAACACATTCCGATCATGAATAATGGAACCATCGTCGTCCTCAGCCCGACCCGACACGCCGATCGCGTCGATCTGTCGCACCAATGGCGTCGGATGTGGAATGCGCGTGAATTATGACGGCGTGAGGCCATACTGCCATAAATTAAGGAATTATTGTCTCGTCCAGCGGGTGGTGATGGTGGTAGTAGTGATATGGTCGTCGGATGGTGAAGAAACTCCACTGCGACGGACATCTGGCGAAGGATGTTGCCGAAAAGGCAGACAGCGGCATGTGCAAGTGCACATGTCAACAAGCGTATTCATCAATGTGTGATCTGCGAAGCGTGAAAGAAGCTGAGCTTCCGACAGGCTTTTATGTAGATTCGCGCGTAATTTGATACCGTATCGCGGCGGGTAGTTAACGGGGGTTTTACTAATGATACGTTCGTAGTGCTATCAACCGACTGACGAGGACACCAAGGTATTAGAAGCATTAGAGTTGGGATCGGTGTTGAATTTCAACGGTCGTAAAAGCGTTCTACGTCCAATACACGTCAAGGATTTCTCTGGTGTTTAAAGTAGTCTTCTGCTTTCGATAATGTTACCCGTTTTTTGTTCACCCCATGTAAACTATGTGCAATTATTTTCCCACAAAAACACATAAGGAGGTATACAACCAATGCCAGCCAAATAAAGATGTAAAAATGGCAAATAGCATACATTTTATCGAAAACGATTTATTATACCGAGTCATAACTGGTGTCCCGAGGAACCAAGTTGACTTACCACATTTTTACTGCACTGCAAAACAGTTCTAAAAATACGTCGCACTCCCCCTGCCGAATCGAATGTTTTGCAGCGGCACAAAACATGGCTCTGGCCACGATGCAGCAGAAGTAAATCAGCCGAGTGCCTTCCTGGGTTGCTGCCCCCTTTCCCTCCGATCGTACCGGGCTTGATGGACGTGATGTTGGCGGTGATGAACGACGAACGGAACTGGAAGCCAGCTGGATGATGCTGGTAGTAGAGACAGAAAAGCACGAAACGAACGTTACTAGGTGGGAGTGTTGAAGAAGGAATGTTTCAAAGAAGCAAAAACAAAAATGGTGCAATAAATTAAGTCCCGCGAAGTTACCCTTTTGGTATCGCCGAGGCGAGAAGGAGGGGTTAAGCATACTGCTGTGGGGGTTGTAGAACTGGGGAGCTAATTTTAAAACCCGCTGCATGTGTACGTTTCTCGAAGAAGCTATGCAATACGCCAGGCAAATTAGGCAGTGCAATACAGACGAGTCTCCCACTCATGAGCAACGTGCCAACTCGTTGGAGGGATAGCCAGTTTTATAGCACACGGCTTAAGGAGTACTTTTTTATTATATTCAACGTTTTATACGCCAGCCGGTACAAAAAATACTATACATTATTATTGCAATGCAATTAATAATTTACCATTGGCGAGCCACCCAAAAATGGCAACCATCTCCAGCCCACAGAGATTTAATCTTCTTTTTGCACTGTGTGCGTTTTATGCCTTCACCTAGGGTGGGTTGCATTCGTATAATTCGTTCTTTGAAAGTTTTATTGCAGAATGCAGTTCACCTTGAAAATGCGCTACCACCCCACCCCGAACCTAGCAGCTTCTTTCACTCGCTCTCGCGCTTTTAGCTTACAATAATCCGGCCCAGACAATCCTTAATGCCACCCTCTCTCCCCTTTGCGATGCGTGTGCGCCCACCCGCGGGCATCCGACTATCGGTGGAATGAAGCATAAAATAGCGAGCTTCAGTCTTGCGATTGGGAAGAGTGAACGAGAAAAACAAAACCGCGTCTTCTCCATTCGATTTACGACCGCCGGCCTAGTTACTGTTTAAAGGTTTTAAATTGTTCATTTACCGAGCCGAGCGATTTAATCCGCGCAAAAGAAGGAAAGGCAGTTTCGGATGTGCGTACACTTTTTTTTTGCGGCTGTAATTGTTCCCCAGCAGCTGAGAATCGTTTCGGAACGGGCGGGCCGGTTATTACCAGAGCGCGATGAGAGATGGTGCGTCTTTAACCAGAAAGGCACACACATGCACGTGGGCAATGGGTTTTAAATTTCAATTTCAACCCGTACACAAACACACAGAGTGGATAAGTTCCATGAGTTGCCACAATTGTTAAGCTTTTGCCCTTTACAGGTTCACCAGCTCTGCCCAGTCCAAGGAAGTGTAGCCATCTGTGTGTGCGCGCGCGAGCGGCCCGCGGTCAGTAATCTTTGGCGTGCTTCATCTATGCGCGACCGCGGCGTGAGTTCATCAACCTGCAAGCGTCGTCTGCCAACGGGGTGGCGTGCGCGCGCGCGCTCGCCCTCCCTTGTCGCTGTTTCAGCTGGAACTAATCATGTGTGGAGAAGCGGGAAAGCAAAGAAGAATACGCACCACACCAACGCCCTTCGATCCCTTCTTCACCCAGAACAGAGGGAAAGAAAATATAAAGAAGGAATAAAAACATACGCACCTTCCGCCCCAAGATGATGAGGCTGCGTAGAAAATTTTGCGCGACCGTGCACGCACAAAACGGGGCGCACAATGGGATGGAACCGCTCGGTTTGTTGTCCCCCTTTTCGGCTAGGCGAACATAGAACCAAAGAAGAAAACGGAATCGTAAGCTTCGTTTCAGGAGAAGTTTGTTCCCAATTCCTCAACGGTTCTGTTCGTTTCCTCGCTGACCTACCCCCCACCCCAAATGGGGAAAGTAAGCATCCCGGTTTGGCAGGAAAGATGCTATCAAGCGTACGGTGTTAACGATCTCGTTTATGATCGTCGTTACGATTTGTTTCGGATCGTTGAATTTGGAACGATGCGGCTAAAGTGTGCGAAAGAGTGCGGTGGTATTAACGCACGCTGCTAATGGGTGCCTCAGTTCAGCGGTCGGCCGGGACCGCTTCAGCGCGCGGCTGATGACCCCTGATGGTGCGAATCAATCCACCAATCAAACGATGGCTATAATTTAGCTCTTGAGCAATTAGGACAATCAGCTTCTTTCAAGCACGCACCGAGATGCAGCGGACATAAAAGCGGAAGGCTTCAAATGTGAAACTGCTTGAGGAAGGGTGGAGGAGCAAATTGAAACCAAACCGACGGGTTTGCAGTTGTTTTCTTGTTGTAATTTCAACGACCCATCTGCACAATTTCCTTTCCATATTTCTCACTTTCGGCGTTTCGTCGAAATTACGCACCCTTCCGCCATGGTGAGGATGCACAACAGGCCGCGACCAATTCGTAGCTTTGGGTAGTGATTTTTTGGGCTTTTTTTATTTACATCCACGCTACACACTAGTCACCAACAAACCGGCATCCCGTTGGCCGCGGGTCAATGTAACGAGAAAGTAAACCTAACGGATGGGTTGCCAGTACTCCAGCACATCGGCATACTTTTTGCGCTCTAAAAGAGAAAATGTATACAAATTAGTTAGTTACAACAAATGCAACACTTCTTCAAGGCAGCACCATCCTCCTGCAGGACAGTGTTACTAACCAGGGGTAGGAAAATCTTCCGGATGCAGCTGAATGTAGTGGCGGAAGGTGGCATCTTTCTCGGCAAAGTGAGCATCGCGCCACTTGTCGGCCATGGTGGCCACGGCACCGACGGCTAGGGCGGCTGCGATGTGCTTTTGAATGCCTGCAGAGAAACGAAACAAAAACAGCCAGGATATTAGACTATTTATCCTCACGGTCGGAACGTTACATCACAGGGCGAACTGCGCGAAACACAACACATTACCGCTGAGCGCTGGACGGCCGGTGCCATAGTTGACGTAGCAAGCGCCGATGAATCCAAACACGCTACCCACTAGCGGGGCCCACTTGTCGTGCAGCCAGGATTTCGTGAACGAGCCCGAAAGCAGCTCCTGGGGTGATTTTCCGCCGTACATTTTTGTTTTTCCCCTGAATCGAGATGCGGATTTTCTCCCAACACCGATCGACCAACAACACCTCGTTTGACGCACAGAACGTCAAGCACAGCTGACAGCCCCAAAAACCGCTCCGTTTACGTCGCAGTGTTCGGTTCGTGAAAGTTGGTTGCATGGCGGGCTGCTATAAAAATTATCATTTGAAATGCTATAAAAACCGTTATTCGCGAACCAAAAGGGATTTTTGTTTATTTAACGTTGTTTTCGTCGTTGAATTGATGATTGAAATTCACATCGGACATAAAATAGTTATACAAGAATTGTTAAAATTCAATAGAAATGCAATAAATCAAGCATATGCCACAGAATAAGCGATAGTGAAGCGAACTAATGCTGCACAACTACAACTATGCAGAATTCCTATCTAGTAGATCTGCGTTGTTTTGTCTCGCTAACTTTGCCTCTGAACTTGAGGCGATCAAGCACATGATCAACGCGCAAACCTGAAAATTACCCGTCATCAACACAATCAATTGCTAAGCATTATACCGCACTCCGTTCAAACTTTGTACGTTGATGCGGCAAAAAATCACTTAAGCCCTAATCTTTTATTTTACGGTAGCTGTTAAAAAAATGATGGAGACATTCGTTTCCCGAATGACCTTTCTTAACCCATTCGTAATCAGATGTGAGAGTTACAAAATATTCGTCTTTTCCTCCCAGTACCAAGAATGTACTTTGAACTGTAGAGGCTCCCAGCACAGCCAAATAATCTATTAAAAATGAGTAGTTTTCTTTTTTGAATATATTTCTGTCTTATCTACACAACACCCAATAATGCTAGATCACTCCAATGAAGCCACGCTGCACACTACCTCCAAAAAAACTCAAACACGGTGAGGATCGTCTTTGTATCGCCCTTTGTACTCTGTGATCCAGCCGGTGCCGTGCTGCCCATGGAACTGATTCACGCCACCATCAAGATGCGCCCGCCGCCCGTCGGTTTGATCCCGCATGACCCCACGTACTCACATGATCTTTCCGGAACGCGACCGACGCCGAAACGCAGCGCATCCGCGTGTCCATTCGTACGGCTGAATTTGTTGCTTATCAATTTAATTAATGGGCGCTTTCTGGAGGCCCGCACTACGATCGCCGGATGATCACCGGCGGGCAACGATTTCCGACCGTCAGTCGTTACCGGGCGTTTGTGGTCGACGGTTGCACACACTAGCTGGAGACGGTTCCGTTTCGTAGTTGACTTTCCGTCCGCCTGCAGGCACAAACGATCACGATCACCCGGTGTCCCACTCGGCGGGGATACAACAATTGGATAAAGTGCGTAGGGAAAAGCATCCGTGCCAGTGTCAGAAGCAGCTGTCAAAGTTCGAGCCTCCGAGAGGAACGATGGGTTAGTGTAGGCGGCAGCATCAACACACATTGTGCACGTGCCCACGCCGTGGTGATGGTAGTGCTACGCAGTACGGTTTTCTTACTGTCGGTCAAATTCATCGTTTCAGTGCACCGGCAGCTAAAGCGGCAGCACTCGGGCCTGCCGCAGATGGAGTCGCTGTCGCGCTTCAGCAGCATTCCGGTAGTGGAAACCGGCATCAAAACGGCCGGCAGTGTGTACGAGCGGGTGAAAACAAGCAACGGCCTGCTGACGTGGGGCTTCGAGACGGCCGAATCGCTCACGTACGCACTGATCGACTCGCTGCGCCCGGCCACCAAGATGATCCAGGGGCCGCTGCACCAGCTGGACAGCATCATGTGCAAAAGTCTCGATCTGGTCGAGCAGAAGGTACCCTCGATGTATCTTCCGCCCGAGATGGTACGGTTGATGGTGCGGCACGAACGCAGGGAGATGCGCACCGTACTGAAACTTCGCTTCTGCTTCGCTCCCTTTTCTTTTGGTAGATGTTTTGGAACACGAAGGAATACATGTCCGATCATTTGATGAAGCCGGTCCTGTCGCGGGCTAATTCGATGAAAAATTTGGGCCACGCCGTGCTGGAATCGCGCGTCTCCAACTATGCCGCTGGCCGGATCGACGGGGCACTCGTCGTTTGTGACAAATACGTCGAGCGGTACCTTCCGACGGAACCGCAGGATCAGCCCGACTGTAAGTATGCCGTTTGTACGTGAACGCTGCGAGTGTATGCGTGTGTGTGTGTGTGTGTGAGTGAATGTATGTTGGTAGATTATCAGCCGGTATCGCTGAGGCGGGCACGTTCCTGGCAGCAGCACGGCTATCATGCGATTCCGGTGACCTGCGTGATCCCAAGCGAACGGATGATAGGACTGCACGCCACCAGCCATTGCATGCTGATTGTGTGCCCAAGCATGCATGATCGGATGGGCCCTGGCCAACAGTACCCTGTGCGTATTGGTCGGTATTTATAGGTTCCTTTTTCTTCATTTCTTTGTTTTCCATCAACATTGTAAATGTTATTTTTTGTTGAATTTTCGGTTCCAATTGTGACAAAACATTTTGAGTGATTACTGAGGAAACGTACATGTACATTCCGAATGCAACCAAAATTAACCTCCTCCGCCTTCCCCGCCACCTTCCCATATAGCGTGCGGCGCAGCTCCAACGGCAGACGACTCGAACGAGATGCACGTCGTGAAAACGTTCCACCGCGGCCAGCAGCTGTCCCGCAAGCTGAAGCGCCGGCTCACCTTCCGCACCCGCCAGGAGCTGAGCGCGCTGAAGAAGCAAAGTACCGAGGCGGTCCACGTGGTGGCGTACGCGGCCGAACTGATCGCGACAAACCCACGGGAGGCGTTGCAGAAAGCCGTCGAGCTGTGGCGCTACCTCAGCAAGGATGAGCCCGAAAATCAGGCCCGGCCCCGCACGCTCGAGCAGGTGGCCGTACTGTTGACGCGCGAATCCGCCCGCAAGATGGTGCACCTGATCAACTTTGTCACCGGTGCGGTCACGCGCGTCCCGAAAGCCGTCCGCGCCCAGACGCGCGAGCTGGTGCATCACTTCCTGTTCGCGACCGAGCGGCTGATGAAGACGGTCCACCTGGAGAAGGCAAAGGCGGCGACACTGTCCGAGGCTAGCGGGCTCGTGCACCGCATTCAGCATACCTACGACGATCTGCAGAACCAAACCAACCTGGCACTGGTAAGTGGGAGCGGAACGTAGCCAACGCATCTCATCTCAATGAGCATTTGTCGCCAAAGACAAAAACATAATCCTTTAGTTATGCACAAAATTACGTATCGTGTTCATGTTCTGATCGATCGGTTCCAAATTTTTCACCCTCTCATGCCTTCCCGCCCTCAGCACGGTCAGTTGTCGCTGGCTAACATTGATCGGCACGATTTTATCCATTGGCTTTTGTTGAAAGTGGTAAGTGGACGCTGCAAAATTATCTTCCACACGTTCATCTGCTCTGTGTGTAAAATGTATTTTTTTGAATTGTAACAATTTTATCCAAACAATGATTCTTTACGTATGCACCGATTGATAGTACAGTAACATCCTTTTGTCACGCTGCATCTATTTACAGGAACGCTTGGCAGTCTTTCTTTCCGGGCGCTTGGAGGCGGAAAAGATCACCACCAGTGGAAACCCTCGCCGACGCATACAGCCCCGAACAAACAGCAATCCAATGAATTCGAACATTAACGGCGTGTACTAATTTATGTGTGTGTGTATGTGTGAGTGTGTATTTGTGTATGTGTATGTTTGTCTCTATGTGGCAACATAAGTCTGACAAGACTGTGTACTACCAAAACAATCCCCCTTTCCCTTGAGTACCTCGATCCAAATGGGAAAGCCAAGGTTGCTCTTTTTCTAACTAGATTCTAAGTGGATCGTTAATATGTAATAATTTGTTGTTGTTATAAAAAAAAGAATAAATACAAAGCATGAACGTTTCAACCTATAAAACACGAATGGAACAGTGTGCGCGTTTTTTTTTTAATTTAAATAATTCATAAACTATACGTCTTTTATTTTGATCATCTTTATACAGCTTTCTGTCTTACGTTGCTAAAGTTTAAAAACTACCCTCATTCACAACACAGGCAGGAGAGTTTCCTGGTTCCGGTCGCGCCACGCACCGACCAATCATGCTGTGCCCAGCGCGCGTACCAGACACGCTCTGTTCTGTCTGCCGGTCAGTTCTACGAACGGAGCGAGAAATAATTTACCATTTGCCCTTTTCTTTTTTGAGTGTTTAAAATACGTAACGAAACAAGAAACAGGAAGAAAAAAACAGCGACAACATAACAAGCTTACACTATCGCTAACATAACCCTGTCTGACTCTCTGTGACTACTGATCAGCGGAGAAGGAGGTTAATAAGGCACATTTGTTGTTCGCCGATCCCTCCTAGATCCGGGATGGGCTGGCATTTCCTACTAGAACGGGTTTCGTGTTTGCTTAAAATTTGGCACTAAAATCACTACGACCACCACGATGGGGCAGAAATTATTGGTACCTGGTTGCTCGTACCGTGAACGAAGCTCTCGATCATGCCACACCCAACGGACCCGTTTAGTTACACCGGTAACATCGCTATCGATCTCGTTTGGCCGTACCGCTACGTGAAGCTCGGTGTTAAATTATTTAATGACTAAAGGACACAAACACACCCCAGCACACACACACACACAGACAACACGTACGCGCTGGAAGAAGTCACTATTACTTAAAGTACAAAATCACATTGACATCTCCAGCGCCTGTCCCGGCAATAGTGTGCATCCGGTTCAACCGGTGCCAGTTGGGATATGGGTTGACTGCTTCGGGCACCATGTTTTCACTGTCTGTCTTTCCGTCGATTCAGTTTCGAGCCTAGGGAGGGAAGAAAGATCATATTAGTTAGGTTCAGGTGCAGAAAAGGTCAATCATTCTTTTGCGTTACTAAGCATAAGCCCGCTTTGTAAGTGAGTGCAGCATAGACGCATAAATATTCGTACTGTAGCGGTTGGGAGCGCAAAAAAAAACCTGTACGGTAGCATGCAAATATTTGAAAGCGTGTGGTACGGTTGCAGATGTGTTAAACAAACGCTTAAGCTCACCAAGCAAGCATCACACGAAAAGCATTAAGAGTAACGATCACATTCGCTCTGCTCGCTAGGGATGCTTTCTAATGCAAATGCAATAATGAGCAACCCGCCAAACAACCCCACAGCGCTCTCTGAAGCAGATCTACGACGATGCTCACACAACTCGTTCACAAACCTTTTCTGTTCGCAGTGGATTTATGATGTGAGGTGTTGGGTAGTTGTTGTTGTTGTTGTTGTTGGTCGGTGATCGGTGTTTTAGCGACACCCTCGCCAGGCATAATGAGATCCTTTGCCCTTGCAGTATGTTCTCCCGGGTGCCTCGGTGTGTGTAGGTGTGTGCGTGAGAGTATGTATGTGTCGTGATCGTAGTGTCTTTTTTCTTGCTGACGCGGGATTGCATTGAGATGCTGGTGGTACTAGAACGGTTGAACGCGCAGTGCTTGATCGTAAATTGGTCCCCGTTTGGTTCCGTTTTACACCTTCCCAACAAACCCTCTAGACAACCCGCTCGCACCCAACACCAGCACTGCCACCCCTTTTTACTGCTGTTGTGAACCGGAATGGTTGTTGGTGTGTTTGGTGCTGGGCGTGTTGGTGGTAACGGTAGTGATGGTGCCATTAGTGGTAGCTGCAGTGTCCCCGTGATCAATATTAATATTGTCTAGCTCGATGTCGGAGCAGTTGTCCGAGTTGGACAGTGCCGAGTCCATCGAGGTGATGGTGTTATTTACTTTTTTGTCACTGAACGTGTCGCCGGGCCGCTTGGGCAGGAGAGGATCTTCCGCCGAAATGCCGTTGTTGTTGTCCGATTCTGCGAATGAAAAGGGGAAAAGAAACGTCTACATAAAGTCTTCATCCTTTTAGGTGCTCAGGACGTCTCTCACCGTGCGCGGCGCACCCTTACCTTTCTGAGCAAGTGCTCGTGCTTCCTCCTCCTGTTTGGCCTTCACCGTTTCCGGCGTCAGTGTGCCATTGTTGACGCTCTCGATCGCCGTTCGCAGCTGGACGGAATGGGCAAAAGATATTAGAATGGAACGTGTGCCGTGTTTGGAGCAGCCCAATAGCTTACCTCCTTCAGCGCTACCACGCCGACCAGACGGCCAACGTTCGTTACGTACGCATGGTTGATGCCAACCATCGAGAACAGCGAGTGGACCTTCAGGATCGAGGTGCGCTCGACCAGCTGGAACGGGGCCGGATCGATGTGCAGATTGCCGACATCGATCGGCTTCGCCATCTCCTCCATCTCCCACGCCTTCTGGTCCTCGGGCGACATGTCGATCACGCGCTCCCGCGGCAGCTGCACCTTCTTCGAGATGCCGGGCGTCAGCGGGGCGACCTCCGACCCGACAATGCTGGGCGTACCGATCGACCCGATCTCCGGATCGGGCGTCACGTCCTGCAGCGTGGCCGACTTGCGGAAGATGATGTCGAACGCGGACCGGATGCGGCTCTCCGTGCCCGTGATCGTCGTGTACGGCGTGTGCACGGGGCTGTGCGGGGACAGCGGGCTGAAGCCCTTCAGCGTGAACGAGTTCGTCTTCTTGAGGATCGATTTCTTCGGCTGCGTCGCGCCAAACACGGGCCCGCTCGTGAGCGACGCGTTCGATTCGCGGCGAGCCAGCGGCGGTAGCATCTCGTTGTTCGCCCGCTCGCGCAGCTTCAGTATGTCCGGCGCCGGCACGACCTCGAACCGGGAGGGACGGCGCGCCTTGGCCGCCTCGGCCGCTTCCCGCTTCTGGCGCTCCTGCTCCTCCCGGGCCTTCTCCTCCGCTTCCTTCATCAGCTTGGCGGCGACCTCGAGGCGCTTCTCGCGCCCAATGTGCTTGTCGATCATTTTGATCAGCTCGTAGCGCTGCACGCTGCCGAGCAGCGTCCGGTTGTCCGGGCTGTCGACGATCGGCAGGCTGCGCAGGCTCTTGTTCGCCTTCAGTATCTCCTTCAGCTGCTGGTACGAGATTCCCTTCCAGATGTAGCGCACGTCGCGCACCATAAAGTCCTCCACGTAGATGTTGTACATGCCGGAGCCGGACGGCAGCAGATCGGGCAGGTAGGGTAGCTTCTTGATGAGTATGATGCTGTCGTACATGGACGGCTGGAGCAGGGCGGCGACGGCATTCGAGATGAGGGCCGCTATCATGACCGGCACGATGTGCGTGATTTGGCCGGTCATCTCGAACACGATCACGCCGACGGACACGGTGTGCGTGACGGCGCCGGAGAAGGCGGCCGCCCCGACCACCGAGTAGCCGCCCGGGATGATCGGGGCCAGCATGCCGCCGTACCGGACGCCGTGCGGGAACCACAGGTGCATCGCTTCGCCGATGATCCGGCCGAACGCGGCACCGATTTTGAACACTGGTATGAACATACCGGATGGCACGGGAATGGTTGACGCGATGATCGACATGAAGAACTGGAAAGGAGGGACGAGACACACAAGACAGTTTAGCTTGTGGAGCTCATTTCGCGCACCCGGAACTTACCGTGTAGAGCAAATAAATAATAAGGTTGGCAAACACGTTCGTCTCCGGGGTGCGCCAGTTCGAGACGACGGCCGCCTGCTCGACCGTCAGCTCGTGCTTGGTCCAGGTAAAGTTGGAGAACAGCTGGTGCACCTGATCGTGTGTGCTCAGCTCGCCGGCAATATACTTTCCGAAGCCCAGCGGAAATGAGAGCGTGGCCACTATGAGCGCCACAATACCGGGATACAGGAAACGGCTGGAAGGTTAGTGGTAGAAACAGGTTAGAGCAGGAAGACGCATCGGGAATTGCGGACGCAACTACTTACTTCTTCTGCAGAAATTTGTTCATCTTTTTGTTCGATCGCATAAACAGCACGTACTTCCGATGGACCCACACGTACAGTGCGCCACCTAGACCACAAACGAGACTGGTAAACGGGGTAGGAAGCTGTCGTCAGTACATGGTCTGCAGCGCTAACGTACCATCCGCCCTCAACCCCACACTACTTACCCGATCAGCGCAAACACAAACAGCTCCTGCGGGTCGAACGGAAAGTCCGACGTGAAGTTGGTGGAAAACATGGCCGTCACCGTGTCCGCCTTCTGGAACCAGACGGCCAGCAGCCGGAAGACGGTCGCGCCGCACACCGCGGCAAAGAAGCCGCGCCAGTAGTTGCGCACCGCAAAGTACGTCGTGGTGACCTCGATGCTGAACAGCACGCCCCCGATCGGGGCGGCGAAGCAGGCGCCGACACCGACGGCACAGGCCGCCGCCAGCATCTCCGTGTTGCGCGATTCGTTCTCGTAGATCGATTGGAATGATGTGATGATCTTACTTAGCAGCTGCGACACTATACTAGCTATATGTACAAACGGGCCCTCCTTGCCGAGCGGCATGCCGCTGCCGAGCGTCGCCGTCAGCCCGATCACCTTCGCGACGAGCGTCTTGAACGTGAGGTACTCCTTCAGCGCGACGCCGCGCAGTATCGTCTTCATCTCCGGGATGCCCGAGCCGATGCTCTGCGGTGCGACCAGATGGACGAAGCCGGCCGAAAACAGGATCAGACAGACGGGCAGCGACACCCAGGCGAGGTACTGCAGTACCGGATGGTTCGTGAGATCGCGGTACAGCCACACGCGTGCTGGAGGTTGGGAAGACGGGGAGCATTCAAGGTTTGCAAAAAGTCAATGGAAAACGATTGTCATGTCTAGCCAGCACACTTACAGTTCGTGCACATCGAGATGCCTTTATCCATCACGTAGGATAGCAGGGCCATGATGATGCCCAGCATCGCCAGGAACACCCAGTCCTCACCGAGCCGGGCGAACGTGTTGCGCCACAGCCACGATGCCGCCTTGAAGAACTTGTTGTCCCGCACGTCCAACAGTTCCTGCAACGATTTCCATCTAGTTGTTTTATAATTTTTGAAAAGTGGGCCATCACTTTCGTGCTCCAACACCGGCACACCACAAACCACGGGAGCGGTAACGAAGATTGAGAAGGAAGGGAAGGAGGATAAGGAAGGCCTGAGTGACCCTTAGGTCGGAGATGTCAGGATGTCGTTGGGAACGGTTCGCAATTACCTTGTTTCTTGCTTTATCATCTTTCTTTCTTCGTCGTTCAAGAAGCCTGAGTCTTCGCGCTTCATCTTTGGCGTATTCTCCTAGATCCTTCGTGTAGCGACCATACATCTGTGTGAGGGGCAAGCAGGAAAGATGAGTTAGTTTAGTCAGATCTTTGCGCGGCAAGTGAAATGTTGCAAACGGGCAGCTCATGCAAATCTATATGATACAGTTTTATTTTAGCTTAAATATGTGTGAAGTATTTAACACTACTGCAACACATGCAACATAACAATAAAGCAATTGAGATTGTCATACAAGCGTATCATATCAAGCTGAAATTAAATCGTCCTAAAACTCAAAGATAAAATGGCCTTTAAAAGGTTAATTCAAAATGGCAAAATATGTTGAATGTATACACACAAACAAACCTTCATACGTTTTATCCCAACACATAATGGCGGCAACCAAACAACGCAACCAATCAACACACCAAACCTCTGGCCAATTTCATCAGCTTGAAGCAGAATGCGCCACGAGCATACAAAAATATGACTGATGACAGCAAGGGGCCGGTATTTGTTTGTTTCTCTTTTCGCATGGTGCTAACTCTCATTAAACACCAACCATAATTGTTGTCCTAGGCAGAGAATGGGAAACAATAGAAGCAAGAGCAAATTTGTTGCAGGCTAAGAATAGCGCCTCCCAACTGTCATTGGATGGCCGACATGTACACACCAATGCTCGCCGTAGGACGCAAAGCATTACGCCGAGACAGAGCCGACGCAAAGTGCCAGAGCATCTTTTTAGGGTGTCGTAATAGTTGTATAGCCAAAGGTGCAATCCCATTCTCCCACCTCACAATGGTGCAGAAATGTCACCCAAAACACTGAGACGGAAGGAACGGCACCAGGGCAACGGGTACCCAATCCAACGATAATTAATTGTTACACTGCACTTGAACCCTCCCAGGATTGGCGATAGCGCCAAGAAGTGCATGGTGAAGTGCGGAGCACGCTCAGATGCAAAGCATCTTAATAGAAGCGAACAGATTGAAGTGTTTTGAGCCTGAGAACAAACAGACTCAAGGAACGATCAGTGCTGAATCTTGAACTTGTTTGTATTGTTCTTAAGAAAGCTTATTGATCGCTTTCTGATCGTTACACTAATTGTACAGCATTTAAAAAGACATTAGAAGTGTTTTAAAAGGGAAAAATTGGGATATTTTCTTGGAAGAATTGCTTGAACGTACCAAACCATAAATCCCAGCCGCCGAAGAACCGTCATGCTGACAGAAAGCTATTTAAAAACAACTCCCAACTACTGCGTGCGTAACGATCGGCGGAAATGAGATATGTTTTGTGTACCAGTACCAGCCTGTTGGACAGTGGCCGTCAATAAAAGGAAACGTAAAACACACATTAATGCTTTCTACGTGCGAGCACGTTTTGACAGACAATACAACAAACATATGCCGGAAAGCGTTAGAAAGCAACAGCAAAAATGAACATAAAATAGGATTTCCTAGCAGATGAAAGCCGGTCTCATGGTACAGTCGTCAACTCGTACGACTTAACAACATGCCCGTCATGGGTTCAAGCCCCAAATAGACCGTGCCGCCATATGTAGGACTGACTATCTTGCTATGGGGGGAAATCAATAAGTCACTGAAAGCCAACCCCACAAGTGTGTTGGCAGGCCTTGACCGGCATCGGTTGTTGAGCCAAAGAAGAAGAAGAAGAAGCAGATGATGTTGGGCATGTTTGTCTCATTTCATTTTCCACCGCCAGGTGTCATAACGGAAATTGAAGGAAGCTGATGATCTCATTGATCGTAGGATTTCTTGGAGCATTGAACGATTCGGGACGCAATAACATTCAGAAATAAGAAGAAAAAAAACACACACACACACACAATTGAAGCAAAACGAAAGTAAACTGAGGTGATCACATTGAAGAAGCTGGATTTTTGTTGGTTGTAGGAAGAAGGATGCCTGGTTGGGTGGGAGGTAAACTTCATCTCGGCAAGTGTTTCTGCGTGTGTCTGTCTGTGTCCTCCCGTGTGTGCCACCGCACTTACGTAGTAGAACTCTTCAATCTCGATGTCGACGATACTACGCCGAATCTCGTCCTTATCGGCCGGATCGAGATCGTCCAGCCCACTGCCAGCGGGACAGTCATCGGGCGACGGTACATCGATCAGCATTGCATTGGACCTGCTGCTGGTGTGGATGTTGGTGGTGCTGCTTCTGCTACTGCTACTGCTGGTCGTCGGAAGGCATGCACTGGTTTCACTATTCCTACTACCGTTTTCCACACCGTCCGGCCGAGCCGGCCCGGTCTCCCCGGGGACATTTTTTTCCACCACCCGTTGCTGGTGTCCAAGCGGCGGTGGAACTATGGCAGCCGTTTTCGCCAGCACTAGCAGTGCGTTCCGCTTGAGCCGCTTGCGGCGACTGTTCAGCCGCTTGCGGTGGTATTTCTCGCGCTGGATGTCTAGCGAATCCTTGCGGCGCAGGATAAACTCTGGCTCGAACGAAAAATCCCGCACGTACTCATCTTTGATCGGTATATGCATCGGCGATCGGTGATCGAAGGGAAGCGAAAGGGAAACGGGGTTTGTTTAAGCAACTAGCGAAGTGAGGAAAGATTAAGTAGACAAAATGCTGCCGCTTTGAATTCTCGTTCGCTAGCTCGATTAACAAATCCCGTTTTATACGACAAGGTCACATCGCTAGACTGCAAACGACGGAACGTTATGGGTTGGGTCATGCCAGGGGCGGCAAAATTTGGCAATCGCAAATGCGCCAATGCATGATTCATCGTTTCGTTTCCTTCCTCCAACGTACCATACCCGGGAGCGCTTGCGATGCAGGGTCGTGAAATGATACGCAAGCCGTAACGGAGACCCTTCGGGGCAATGTAACGTGGATCGTGTGACAATAGCAACGAAGGGCGTTACGACCCACTTCGCTAGTGAAAAGGTGTGTAATAATAGCGCAAACACAAAAATAGGACCCTAAAACATAGTGGAGTAGCAAACGGACGAACAGTGGCCACTACTTAGCTGTTGCAAAATCTTGTGAGATCTTAATTTTTTGTATATTTTTGCAATCTTTTGTAGTATTAATTTTTCCTTCATGCAGTTCAGTTAAGAAATGAATGGTTACGAGACTACATCCAAACGGGATATCTTCCCAAATTGAGGAAATAACGATAGAACGCATTTCTTCTCGCTAAAGTATTCCTATATGTCACCAAGTTTTGTGCTATTACTCAGTTTTTGCTACTATTTTACCAAATTGATCTTTGGTGTTTTTGTCTAATAATTCATCATACTATTTCTTTATAAACATAGAATGCTTTGTGTGAACGTTGAAACTAGGCTTGACTAGGACAAATATTTCAGCTACTTGAGCGACTTGATTATACGACTGGAATTATCAGATTTTGTAACACACTAATTTAGATACTAAATAAAAACTTTTGAACAACGATATTGATGGAAGAGAAACAGGCAACAATTGATGCCGTAGCCAATGAAAAATATGACAACATTGGTGACTTTGAACCGAGACCTACAAGCGACTGCGACTGTAGTTTGCTAAACAGTATTAATTGCAAGATAATTAAACAACGCTACATCACAGACATCTTCTTCAACAGCTAATAAGATACGGTATTAATACACAAGTGTTTAGTTCCGCTCTACATTGCGCACAGTATTAGACACCTAAATACATCGAACGCGCTCTGGCAGGTTAATGACGGGCAGCACACAAAAACAACGGAAGAAAACTAGCTTGCAACTACAATGTACAGGCTCCTTGCTGGAACTTCACCCCAAAACTACGATCACTGAATGGGTTAGAGAACGACAACCTACTAGCTACAGTGCCGGGCACACAGCTTTGCTTGCGATAGAAACACACGGCGCGATTAGCACACGTGCTGATGAGACACATATGCTAGCTACGGTACGGCACGGTAAATCACCGCCAAGCGCAATAAAACGAACGCATCTTGCAACCCGATCGAACTCACATAATTCCAACTGCAGTCTTCAACAACAGCGTGTCTGCGTGTGTGTGTATGTTTGTTTGGGCTTTTTGTATTTAGGTGGCAGGCTCTGGTGTGCTGATGGTGAAAGGGGAAATCGGAGGACACTAAATCACTTTACACTAACCCCGGAAGGATACGTGAGAGAAAGCAACGCACAGCAACTTCCCGTACTTGTCCGTCGGGAGCACAACGTTTTACACTTATTGCACGCCCTGCAGCTCACATCCATAGACTGCTGCACACTGCTTCACACGTGATGCATTGCATTGTTCACCCATGTACATCGGTGCATGAAAGGATACAATTGTCGTCATCGATGATGCACGCCTAGTAGTAGTGGCTAGGTAGTGGTGGTGATGCTGGTGCCAAACACTTGGTGCCAAAAACAAAACAAAAATCACACCACGCGGCTGGTGCTTGTGCCAGAGCTGCCAAAATGCCAAACGGTACGTCGATCACCCAGCATCCTACCGACACCAGTGAATGTGTCGTCATCATCGACCGGGACGACGGGCGGAGAAAACTAGGGTTCCTAACGATCACGGCGATCGTTCGATAGGGAACAACGGGCAGCTTTCGCTTTCAGATTGTACACAGTTGTCGGCAGGAAGCAGGAAGAGAGGTTGCTACCGGATCATCATCGACAAAAAAAAACACAAAAAAGCGCAGTCAGCGTAATGAAGATGTACTTCACCGTTTACCGCTTCATTTTCCTTCTCAAACGGTCTCTGCTATCGGTCGCATACTATCTGCTGCGGGGTGGAAAACCTGCCCTCTCTGCGCGATGCTCTCATAGTCCGTACAACACACGGTGCGGTTATTGTGTTTTACGCTGACCATCCGGCAGACCGGCGGGGTTTATTTTTACAAGCGACATACTCTTTTCCTGCTTTGCGTCGCAACATACACCGAGCGATGCCCTCCTCCCACCTCCCCAAACCCATCATCCGTGTCCCAGAGACGCGTTACCGTTTGTTCTGGGCTGGCCGTGTCCCGTCGATTCGAAAAACTGTTCACAACCAAATCTTCAACGACCTTCAAAGGGGTGTTTTTTAATGTTTTCTTCAAAATTCAAACTACAACTATGTTGTCTCTTTTTCACATGTACGTTCCCTGCGAAACCTTCGACCGATCGACGTTTTGCCCATCAAGATCAAGTTCACGTTCACGCAATGTCACGGTTCACACACACCTACACACACACACACACACATACACAAGTGGCATGGATGGCAGTGGATTTTTCACTCGGTGCTATTGACCCGCGGGCGTGTAAATCACACGGTGCTTAAGCATTTTCTTTGCACCTCCCTGCATGAGGCCACACCATTACCTTCCTGAGGCACCTTCTCGATCACAGCGTTACGATCGAGCTCATGACGGTGCTGCTGCATTTGGCGACCAGTAACGCGTCTGCCGTAATTCTTTTTTTGTGGCGTTATTGCATGCAAAACCGATCACTATCAACACAGCACACTGAACTGCAGCTCCCTGCCACGCGGAACACTATCTGCGGCACTATGGGGCGCGCGCGAACTGTGGCGTATCACACAGACGAAAAACACCCGCAGCCCGCAGAATGGACATTCGCGACCCGACTGACTGACTGGCAAGGGCGGAAAAATGGGTTTGAATTTTCCCGACACACACCGGGCCGCCGAACCCGGCGGACGGGGCGGGTTGTAGCAACGCGCTCTAAATCACAATACATCTATCTGCTACCATATGCGAATACCACCCATACATGCTGGGCGGGCCGAACACATAGCTCACACACATCGGTCCCGATACTACCGCGCGACCGTGCGAGAGAATGTATGTGTGTGTGGTGGTCATTTGGTTGCTTGAGAATGATTTTTTTAGGGGGGAGGAGGTAGTGAAGGACACGAAACTTTTGCCATTTCCCATTGACCATACTCCGATTCCACCGCTTCTCCCCGCCCGGCGAAGAAAGGGGTGCTCGTGAAGAGGTGGAGGGGTTGAAAAATGAAAAATCGTCAAGTTCACCGCCACTCACGTGTGCCGATACAGGGACGGGATGTGTCTCAAAACGGCCACGCTGCCCCATTGTCTAAATCGTGTAGGTGCTTTTCCCGCACTGTCCCTCCTCCCTTTCGCCACGATGTAGCTAGAGATTCGGTAGTGCAACCTAAACGGACGTCACTATTTCTAGTGTGATGAAAAGATGATCTAGCTTGTCAAATAGCAAGATGATCATACACAGAGCGGTACAATTACAAATAAAATTGTTTTCACGTACTCAAAATGTGTACTTCCTTTCGTCTAACTGTATTTTATGCTTCTTTGCACCCACACACCATTACACCCTTAAATCATCGAGTAGATCTTGCCCCGGCTTCCATTCAATTCACCCCCGGCGGGGATCGATGAGCGATCGGGAAGTGGACAGAGTGCCGCTGCCTTTGCACTGCAATTTAATTATCTGTTTTGCTGGCATTATACCCAACTCGCTGTCGTGCGGTTCGCCCGCAACAGTGCAGCTATTAATGGCAACCCCCTGGATGAGATGCGGTGTGAAAGGAGGAGAAGGAGCAGCAGCAGCAGAGGGAGCACGAAGCGTAATAGTAGCCGCCGTTGACGCCCGATCGCTAGGGACAGTTTACTACTTCCTGCCATTTTGTAAACCGATTTATGCACCGAAGCGACTCAACCTCCCCGGTGGTGGTCGTGGGGAAAGCCCGGTTCGAATCTATCAATCATCTATTACCACCTGCGCACCTGGTGCTGTATGCAGACTAGAGTAGCGGGGAATGATGTGGGGAAGAAGGGAGGATTGCAGGCGGGCACTATTACGACTCATCAATTCTCAAACATGCATGCATGCGACTGCATTCGTTTTGCCAGCCGGTGCCAGCTGATCAGCTTTTTTGTTGCCGTTTGTGTGTCTGCTGCCCGGCATTTTGTGTTCCATTCATTCAATGAGAAAAGAGGAATGAGAAATGTGGGCAGCGCTCGTATGATTTACGATACTGGCAATGGTCAGCGCACACACACACACACACACACACACACACACACACACACACACACACACACACACACACACACACACGGTGCACAATGTACTAAATGGCAAATGGGATTTTTGCGTACCTATTCAAAACGTCTTTCGAATCGGTTGCGAGGGGTTAAAAATAAAGAGCTGCTTGGAATTTGTTCTCAAACAACTTCGAAAGCATTACATTTCGTACTTAATTTAGAAGCACCGATAAGTTCGTTTACGTCCGATGTAGCTTGTTGTATTGCATGGTTGCTAAATCCGGTGCGACTTTTATCTTAATGTTTCATCCACTTTTAGTCATTGCGCAAAGACCGCCAGTGGATTCAAACATTGTACTGCTGAGTTCCAAAATCTTGGAAACTTCAATAACAAATAGCGTATTTTAACGGGGAGTTCTATATAATTATTGACAAGATAGAGATAACGTTTGTCAAAAGCTATCATAATTCAGTGGGCGGTAGTGTCATGCTCAAGCTGTTGTAACTTGTCCGAAGTGGTTTATCAAATGAAAAATTAGTAATTCTATTTTAGAAGAACGTTATAAGGCTCTATGAAAAATTGAAATTGGACACCAAGGGGCGATTCTTGATGAATATCCTGTACAAATACAACAAGAACAGAGACGTGCAATATATTGAAAAAGGCATTGGAAATGATCCGAATGGTGAGAAATGTAGTTTTATATAGAAATGAGAAGTTCCAGTTCTTAAAACCCTTTCCGATGCAAAGCCTTTCGGATAACTGCATATTCCAGTCGATATAGCGTGATCTTGCTTGCCAGCATTGCTACAATTACGATTAACTATACAAAATGATCATGCATCGAAAACAAACATGGTTCTGTTTTTTTTTCAACTCGAAAATCAAAATTATGTAGTAGTATGCATAAAATGCCCCACGTAGATGCATCAATTCAGCGTGGTTCATCGTTTCTATTAGACGATATTTTAGAATTTTTAAGAACGATCATTTTGTATAATGACTTCATACATTGCTGGTGATGTAAATTGATGTCCAGAACATCAACACCAACAGAATCAGTAATAACCAGCTGAAGCACTGTAGGCAGCTAACCAGTTTTAGTCACGAGACACCCACAAATGACCAATTTGTTATTTTCGTCCGTCATTTTAAACATCATTATCAATACATCAGACATCATTTTCGTGGAAAGTTCGTGAATCCACCGCTACAATTACCGGTTTTAATTTACGTTTCAATACAAGTACGGGTACCCGTAAATCCAATCGCTTCTAGAGATGACTGATATCTCAAGGACCAAACTATCACTGCGATGTTTTCATGCACGCAAGCAGCACACAGCATGCAGCGTGGATTGGCACGTGCGCATGCAAACAAACCGAAAGCAGATAACTTGCGCTTACGAGCGTGCGTATGTATCCATCCTCGTCCGTTTCGTACGCCTCGTCGCTGCTGCTGACCGAGCTGCTGTCCTGATCGACGGTGTCGCTCATGCTGGGCATCGGCATCGGATAGAACGCTTGGGCGCGCCGTTTGCGCGACGATTTCTTCTGCCGCGGCAAGTTATCCATCGAGGCGTTCAGCAGGCGGCGCTCGCGGAACTCTCTATTTTCCATGTGCAGCCGGGCGATAAAGAGAAAGGCGTAGTCCACATTGCCCCGGTTAATGCACCATAGTTGCCCTCTTCGAACGGCCAAAATAGTGGTAGTCGCCTCCCCACACAATAAAAAGTACATGCAAACCAACCCAAAACATTTACCTGAGCACCCGCTCGAAGCTGGCCCACTCCTCGTCCACCAGCTCGACGTTCTCCTCGCCGAACTCCTCGTCGTGAAAGATGCGCTCGGTGTAGTCGGTGCTGTTGGCACGGAGCCGCTCCAGCCCACCGCTGCCCGGGTGTCCCCGGTGCCCACCGGCCCGGTCACGCATCTTTCCCGCCCGATCGTTGCCGGATTTTCGCCACATCGCACCACACTCGACGATCACTAGGTAGAGCCCGACGTAGAGGGATGGGCTTTCCGAACGGAAGGAAAGGATCGCGTATGCGAGTACACAAAAGCTGCAAACGTGGATGACGCAGATCGCAGGCCAGCACTGACGCAGCAGCGGATCACCACCGAGCGCACAAAGGCAGGAACTTATTTAATTTGATACAATTTAGAGCTCAATTCGTGTTTCTAGCGAACGGTAAGAGCATTATGCGGGAATGTATGCGAAAAGGGAACGGCCGCATCCGATTGGCTTAACGAGAAGACGGGGAGAATTGACCTAACACCAACTGGTGCCGGGAAGTCTGGAGAGCTGTCTTCAAAGCCAGGTCTATGCGCGCACGAACTGGGTCAAATCATTCACAGAGATAATGCTTTACCGGAGGAGCCGAAATTTTTGCGCACATTCATCAATACACACACTCTGGAATTTCTGGTTCGTCCTCCCCTAACTCCAATGCTCTCGCAGCGTATGTCACTGATGGGGGCGCGTTCTTCTAATTGCTGTCAGCTTAGACCTTCCTCCACACAGCGCAGCCTAACACTTTCGGCACCAAAAAGCATCTCTTCCGTGTGTAAGATGCGTCGTTCACTGAACCGGAAGCAGTGTTTGCTTGCGTTGAAAACACACAGACACACACACACACACACACACTCAAACACTTCGCGGATGACAGGAGCGTACTGGCAAGCAACCGAAACGCACAAAGATCGCCCTACAACTGTGGAACACCGATCGTTTACCAACTTGTCGGCAATCTGCTCCGGGTCTACCGGGCCTGAGTGTGACTTTCTTCGCAAACGCGCTTCCGAGAGGACCATATTACTGTCCCGGTTGCACTGCTCACCATCACCATCACCGGTCGCGGTGAAATATTTAAATTGATGGATTTTAATTGGAAAATTAGTGCCTCGAGTGCTCCGGAGTGAACACACGAGCATACCGGGAAGAAGCGCCAGCCTCTGGACAGCCAGATGGCCCATGCTGTCTCCGTAGTCACTGTCTCTCCGACGTGAGTCAGTTAGCAGCAGAGTGTGAGGTAAGAGGACAACAGAGTCTTTGCTTCGACGAACCCCTTCCCACACCCTGTTGGAGAAGACGTCTGTCCAGCGTCATGTTACGAAACGAGCAAATGGAGAAGAGCAGTAGTAGTTACCTCGACCGTAGCGTACTGGCTGTCCCACAGCAGCGGATGCGGCCGTCTGGTCCGCTCTTTCTTGAGGGTTTCCGTCCGGACCATTGCTGTGCGCTGTAGACCGCAGGTACTCAGTGTCCCAGTGTCCACCGCAACCGTGGGACACTAAACTATACCCGCACCGAACTACTAGACGTGAAAATGATACCGGCAATGTTCTTTTATAGATTCCCGGCGCTGCTTTTACACCTCAGCAAGAATGCGAAAGCGTGTTCCGCTCTTATCGAAGTTTCAATATTTGGGAGCAAGTGTTTTAATTAAGCGCAGCGCACCACGCCAAACAGTTGGAATGTCCACGCATCTTGCACCTTTTTCCCGTGATTGCGTCATTGGGCCCACTGTTCAATAGACTGCGGGCAAGATAGTGCCGCGTGTGCGCGATCATTACGATCATTAAAAGCTTTTGTCAACACAGTAGCATATCTCTTGCGCGAGTTGCGTTGGTAGTTGGGTGAAGAATTCTGAAGGTTGGAGAAAAACTATCGTATCTTACGGCAATTGGCAAGTGTATTGAGTATTGTGAAACTGCTACAGGCCAATCTGTGACCTTCTCGCGGCCTGGAGATGTACTCCAGCGATGACTATTCTACTTAGAAGCCCACAATGGGACATCAGAACTACCCAAACGATTATTACCATTATCATAATCATGTGGAGCTGTTTTACCCCACGAAACGTCAGGCAAATGGAAAATGAGTTTAAAATCAACTTTGGAGTCAAAAACAGTTTTTTTTTGCAATCCCTAAAAAGCAGAGAACATTAAAAAAGCATTAAACTATAACAGATAACCAGCTATGCGATAACCGCTAACAGGGTATTATTTAGGGGAAAACTGCTACAAATCAGTAGTCATGCACGTTTTATAATGATCTTAACAACATTTAATAAACAGGCTAAATTTAAAACCAGATCCACTGACAGCTTGAGTACGATCTGGAGTCGTGCAATGCATCTTTTACTGAGAGCGGTAATGGGCACAACACATCCAAATACAATTGGCATCAGTTCAGCCGATTGTCGAGTCATCCTTAGGCCGATGCTTGACGGCTGCTGGGCGTGACTGGCACATAAGTTTCCCTTTCGTACAGGCGATTGCATCGAGCGGCACCGTCGCTAATGCGGCTTGACCTAGGTCGGGTTCAACGCGATTCCGCTGTACCGGTGGGCATATCTTTTGATCGATAGACCCCGGTTCTCGCTCCTCGGGGTTTGTCGTGAAAAGTACGTACGTAAGCCAACAGCTCGTGGCGGACAATTGGAAACGAATAAAAGCATTTTGGCATAGGATGTATTTGTCTGACCGATAGGTACAAATTCGCGTTCTCTGTACTTTTGGCAAAGAATATATGCAAAGAGTTGTACCAAAACGTCCCCCATCCGGCATTGAAGTGGGGGCCTCCGCGCACAACAATCAATGTGGTTGTTTAAGGGCAACACATTTTGTCCTTTAATTATTAATGATTTGTTTTACTAACATCGTTAGCAACAGAGTTGTGGCAACGGCAACGGCTAATCGAACTGCGATAAAGTCTTAATTCCCCAAACCTAAATACATACTGCGGACCGATTGCAAACCACAACCAAGACGCAAGGTGTGCTTCGCGCAGGGAATGTCGATGAACTCATCAAACGACGATGCGATCAGGCGGTCACAAATCCTCCGATCCATTTTTAACCCCACTCCGTGGTGCGGTTGACCAAACAGGGCAGGAAATAGAACGTATCGATTCCCTGCCCATAAGGCAACACGTAACAATGATAGGGCCGTGGCAGCGGCCACAGGGACAGTTTGATAAGCGAAAGAGAATATCATGATACCGGGGGACAAAGGTATTAACGGGCTAATGCTTTTATTGTTTAATTAGAGTAGATTAGTTGCGTTTGTGTGTGTGTTGTCCACAGAATTTTACATAAACTTTGAAGGGGTTTTTTTTTTAAATCAAAGAATTACTTTGAAGTACATGCTCCAGCATAGAAATCAAAGGAAACCACTCACTACGAGGTTCTATTTCCTCCCACTTACGTTGCTTTTGTGTAGAAAAGCACAAGGAACACGCAAAAGACAACAAGAGCATACGCCATCGGATGGACAAACGACATCGCATTCGGTCTAATGAAAACTCCTTGCACTAACAATCACATGCGCCGGAATGCATGCCACCAGCGTGCACGCTTGGATGCGCTTGCATCATTGAGGTCAACGTCAAGGCCACTGCAACGGATCTACTGCAAAGGTCTGCCGGAACCGGGTACGGTGCGTAAAACCGGGAGGGAACACCATACGCAAACAGAGCACATTTCCACATTGCCTCCTCCCTCGATTGCCTTCCATTCAGTTTTCATTGATTGCATACAAACCGGTTCCAATCCGTTCGAGTGGGAGGGTAACTGGTGCGGCCGGGTGGACGGACTCTAGTACTTGTGTGTGTGTGTGTGTGTGTAGTTGCTGATGCATCTCAGCCACGCTCAAACCTACGCACCACAGCTGTAACCCGTTTACGCATCGATAGTCGTGTGGCGCGTGCGCCATCGTCGCCGTGACGGATATGGCGCGAGAATGCAGTCACGTGCACGCGTGCAATGCAAACAAGGCGCCCGTGCACACACACGCACCCAACACACACACCGCATTCCTGTCCGATTAGCATTGTGGCAAGTGGCGCTCTTACCGTATTTTCATTGCTGTCCTCCCCGTCGCCTTTGCCCTGGTAGCCGACTTCCTGCAACAGTGCCGTCGTGTAGCGATTCAACCGACGTGGGTTGTACGGGGGTTTTCCGTCGATTTTCATCTTGCAGCGTAGTGTTGTTCTGGTTGCAGCAAAATACGGGAAAACAGCTACAAAAAAGCCCCCCCACACGTCCCGCATTAAAGCGTTCAATGCGTCCCGCGCGCGACACTGACACTGGCCGGCTAGCGGTTGTGCAAACGCTCAGGACAAGGTTCGGGTACGTTTGTTTTCTTCTTTTCCAGCGGGAACAACAGGAGGCAAAAAATCCCCACCCGGAAAGATATAAAAGTCTCCGCGCGGTTGGGTCGATAAAATCTGCACTCTCCGGTAAAAGCATTTCGATGCCACGCCGCCGGCCGCTATCGGTGAGATAGAGTTTTGATCGAAAACCAGCGTAGCATCAGCGGCAGAAATCAGTTAAGGTGAGCCCTTACCAGCCTCTTATCAATCGGTGTGGAGCTCCACGGTCAGGGACTACGGTGATAGCATTGGATAGGAGATTGGAGTGGACAGGCAAGGGAGGGGCGCTACGATTCGATCAAGTTCATCACCACGGTCCAGTAACGCTGGAAAGGGCTTTCCCAGTATCGTGCGATGTTTCTGGAGAGCTGCTAGTGTCAAGTTTAATGTTGTGGCCGTGAAAAGCAATGACAAAACGGAACATAATCTATCGCTACGAAGACAGTGGTGTGTGATGGAGTGATCTATCGTGGGAATAGGTGATTTCGTTCATTAGTAGGTTCAATGATCTAAAAGATCACATTGTCCGGTTGTGGGGCAACGTTGCGGGATCGCAATGATGTACGTGCTTGTCAGTGCCGATCAGTGTCCTGTCTCTACTGTTCCTATCCTTGCCCCAACTTCTTAGCCCATCATCAAATCAGGTTCTATTCAGAGGTCTTTGAAAGTCATTGTGTCAACTGTGATTTACTTTCCGTATATTCAATTACACAACTTCAAACCCTGTAGTTCAAGTAGTGACCGTGTAGGTCCCAGTCACTAGCTAACTGTCAAAATGTAATACTGAGTGTACTTGAGAATGTACTCTCGTTATCAGTAGTCCAATTCCTATCTTAGGCATCTGTTCGAATAATGGATGAATAAAGATATGATCCCAACATAATCCCAAATAACCTCTGATCCGATCTCAGTCTCTTTCTAGAGTTTCCAGCTTTTTCCCTAGGTCTCCAACACTGTTCTTGTTTCGATTGTATTCCCGGAATCAGATCGTCAATGTTTCTGTTCTGGTCTGATTGTTAATTAAATAGGAAGCTTGACGCACCGGTTATCGGTTAAATAAACGGTGAACGCGTGCCACGTGCCCAAACATGCCGACTATGTTTGGGTTTAATCACCGAATGACTGATGCTACCGAATCGTAAAACAATTAAGCGATCACCACGCACAGCAGATAAGATCCGGTTGTTGATCCATTCATCATGCTTGAGCATAGCGTACAACAGCAACTTCATGTTGGTTTTTATCTAATTTTCGGCGTCGCTGGGCAAAACAAACGATAAACCTTATCGGAATGACGGTGGCCAGAATAGACGGGCAAGCGTCAGCGTAGGTAATTATTTGGGTTTGTTTGTATTCCGTCTACAACGAACGCGCCCGCATTAAAAGGTAACTGACACTAAATGAGTCTCGAAAGCCTCTATAGGCCGGTATGACCACATAGGTAGTTACACTAGAAAGAAGCAAGACGAAGAAGTTATGAAAAAGTAAGGCGTGCATATCGCAAAAAAAACAAACACATCTGCTACTACATTAACTTGATTTAAATTCATAAAGCGATGTATCTTGTGCATTTTCTCACTTTTTATGCCAATGGCATACAGTTATTGATCAAGGATGAATGCACCTGAGTTCCTCAAGGAAACAGACGATCGTTTGCGAAAATAACAACGCCCCCTTATGATTGGCCTTTTTTGGCGCTGCATTATCAATTCCTAGCAGCTAGCGCGGTCCCTACTCCAAGCCACGCTTACCAGCAACTCTCTCTCTCTCTCTCGACCGGGACGTGAAACCTTCGTCATGACGGCGAATCTGGACGCTCTGTTTGCGCGGGTGCGCCTTTCCGTTTGTTTGATCATTCTATCCCACTGTCAACAGAGGGTAGTTCAGGGGCGAAGGTTCGTGCTGGTAATGACGGTGGTGCTTTACCCAAACGCACGCCGTATACCACTTAGCGGCGAGTTGGCAAGTCGGGATTCTTGGCCGGCACGGTTTATAGTTTAAAAATGCTACCCCAGAAGAGAAATATTAACCCTTTCATGCTCGTGCACGTTCAAATACGACGATCGCTAAAGCCTATATGCACAGTGCCCCAGTTGTGTGTACTTACCAGCGTGTGCGTGTAGCCGAGACCGGGCTCCTCGTCGTCGCTCTGTAGCTCCGCCATCATCTGCTTTACCGGCGTGATCTTCGTCGGCACGGTAAGGAAGTCCATCTCGCCATTGGCGCTTCCGACGCCCGCCATGCCAAACTTTCGGTTCTTCATCGTTGCGGGATGGCCGGGTAGGGATGATCGGTTGTCAATCTCAAACACAAACTAACTTCACACTGCGTCCTCGGTTAGCTGGTACCGCGCACAACACATCAGAACCGCTTTACCGCACAACACTATCTTGGATCTTTCCCTCCCGTTTCGGGTTAAATTGGCACATATGTCACGATGCTGGAACTACACAAAACACTAGCTTCTAACGTCTCCTATGTTACGCGCGCGAGGCAGAGCAAAACCTGCAAAAGAAGGGAAAAGCAAACGAGAAAATTAATGGTAACGTAAAGGGGATCCAGAGCCAATGTGTCAATCAGATCGGTCAATCGTGAGCCTCACGTGATGCAGCGAACCGCGTTCGGTGACGTGCTCGCCGTCAGATGATAACCTGCAGCTCTCTCGGCTCGTATAGTTGAGTGATAATGAAATGCTCAAGTCTACGCGTTTAGCGATCACATGCCAAATGTGCGATACAGCGATAGTGTACAGCGTTGTACGAATATGTTGTGCATTGTAGATCATTTTTTCGGCAAATATTACCCAATTTTAAACAAAATGCTTCGTGCTACATAAGGCAATATTTCATCCAAACATTTTTAGAACTACATTGAAAAAAATAATTTCTTTTTTTAAGAATTCATTAAAAATAAGATTTCAAATGTTATCAGTCTGTAATAGATTGTGTTTCTTAAACTGACAACCTTTCCCGAATATTGAAGGATCCATTTCATGCAAAATTTGAGCTTAAGACTATCGTATCGTTAAACCATGCTTCCTCTCTATAAAGGTTGCAAAATTCAGTAAACGCGGGATTTCCTGCAATTTACGCCCAAGCTTTATGCATTGATTCAAACGATACGAGCAGCTGTCGGGGAATTTGTTTGTATTTCCAACGGACAAGACATTACAACCCATCAGCATGATCTCATCGCGCTCGGAGTGTGACATTACACAGCGCCCGCGGGGAAAAGGTCTCCGGCATTGATTGATTCGGCAGCACTGCTGCAATCACTTCGCGCACCAATTAAATGCATTATTTTGTGTCCCAGCCCGGTCTAGCCCCAGGCAGCTCTATGCGCTTTGCCGCTCGACCCTGCACAGAACAATTGCCCACACACACACACACAGACACCCAGTCGATGGTTGATAAAGCGATGACTGTTGCCTTAAGGCACAACGAAGGACTTTCATTGAGATTTTGCTTATGCTAGGCATGAACCGGTAGCCGCGTTAATCCGATAGTGCACCGCACGTCGCACGTCGCTGCGCTAAAGGGCTGCGAACGTTGGCTGCTGCATTTCCTTGTTGGGGTTTGAGCTAGGGGTGGGTTTGGGCGCTGGGCAAGGCAAGCAACGCCGCCCCGTATCGTATGCATTCCAGCCTTGGTGTCGTTAGGGGCCGCACCAGCACACTCCAGCGGCAATCGGGTTTGCTCCGCACAGATAAGATACCGACGCCCGGACCGTACGACTCTCGCTGCTGCTGCTGTCTTCCAGCATGCTCTCAAATGGGCCAGTCTTGCAGCACTTGTAATCTTTACAACTATCTGGCTCTGTTCTGTTCGTGAAAACAATGTACCGAGCCAGGCGCCCGGCTCTTGTCACGGTCAGTCTAGATCGCTCAAGCTTTCCATCACTGCCCGGGGACAGTTTTACGATATTGTCGATGGGATAGGGTTTGTTGGTTTTTTTTTCACTCTCGCGAAGCACTTGTCGTAACCGGGACTGGGGCTTTAAGCAATCGCTTAGGCAATTGAAGCCTCCGGTTGGTTTCGATTGGCTTTCTGGAACGTTCTCGGGGGGATTGAAAGCAACCACTGCCCAAAGCGCATCGAAAAATTTACACCTCACTAACCTCAATTCCGATGCCACAAACAACAACGAAAACAAGACTAGCTTAGCCGGCGACTTGTCACCGGAAATGTGCCCCGGATGCGCTTATGAAACTTTCACTCCCGATCGAACCGTCATAGACCGCTGGCCGGTATTTACAACTGCAACTAAAGATCACAAACACACCTCTGTTAAGCGGAAACACTCAGCTCCAGCGTACACGGAAGGAAGAGAACAAAACCCGACCGCCCAACCCGTCCCGAAGCACACACTAATGCCAGTCAGCTGTTCTGCTTGTTGTGCTGTTTGTTGCTGCACGCGCACTCCACACACCAACACTGTTCGACCGACAACGAGCGACTCACTGTGAGCCACCCTCAGTGACGGCGACAACCAACCTCGACGACGACGACGACGGCTACAAAAACCACTACGACGACTGCGATGGGCATCTGTTTACATCGTTCCAGTGTCCTTCCCCTCTGCGCCATCCGCGCCTTGCTAAACCTTTGCCGGTTGTGCGATCCGCAGCTGATCAAGCCCGAGCCCTACTACCCTATAGACAGGCGTGCGCTCGTACACACACACACTCACTCACTCACTCTCGTGCAAAGCTGGCAGCCGGAACGACGACGACGACGACGACGATGACATTTGCCGGGTGAAGGGAGGGGGAGGTGACTTGATGGCGGGCGCAGTGTGATTAACACATTTTAACCACACACCTCAACGACACGCACAACTGCACAGAGAGAGAGAGAGATGGGACGGGGTGCGAAATTGGTCTGCTGCTGCTGCCAGGTGTTTTTTGGAGGCACACTTTCTTGGAAGAGGGAGAGTGAGAAGGGAGAACAGGTAAGACTAACATTGCTCGTTGGATTAATGGAATGTTTAATCGTTTCAGTATCGCGTTTGACACCCCTGCTTAGTAAGAAGGGATCGGACGACACATGGGTGAACAAATTGTGTTTACAAGTCAATTAGGTTGACAGAAAAACTGAACCTTTTCAGACATAATTCTCAATATAAGTGGCATTAGTTCCAAAATAAATATAAAAGGGATTCTGTAAATCTCAAATCTATTCCATTCAATCTCAAATTAAATTTCTTATCAAAATGTGTACCACCATTCGGAGCACCCAACACGCCAGACTCGGAACCGAGAGCCAACAGCCGATTAGACGACGACATCGACGATGAGATTGCCGACAGAGTTGCGGCTAGAGTGAGGCCAGACCTTGCATGTACGAGCGTGTGAGTGTGAGTTTGTGGCACCTTCCCAGACTGGGACGCTTATCACTGCAGCTATTCGAGCCACTTCGAGTCTCAAGACGACAGCAACAGCCGGCAGCAAGTATTGTTGATAGTGACACAGTACGACACCAGTACCGGGCAAAGACTGCCCAATCCAATGGTGTAGTATTATCCCGACGACCTATTCGCAGCTCTCCGCCAACAGGAACTCAGCAGCTACCTGAGTGAGGAATCCCAATGTGTGAAGGTTTCCCAGACGCGGTCGATTACAGCACAGACACAGACGTTAGCGACAGGGCGTCAAAATTTAAAGCTCATCAGGGATTGTGGTGCGAAAGCGGTCGTCCAGCAATGTTCAATGTTCAGATTTTTGCACCAGGGCCCGATTCTAGACATTGGTAATTCATTCTTTAATTCTTGCGGTGAAATGCTAAGGCTGTCACAGCCTGGCAAAATTAATTATTAATATAAAAATGTACCTTACACGTTGCCAATTACCGTAAATCATTCCATATCTGCAAGGCAAGGCAAAAATTAGCTTCCGGCAAGCTTCTAGCCGGGCTGTGGTTATCCTTGCCCCTCCCCTAAGCAATGCAATCTTGCTTGTTGGAGGCTTTATCAGTGGAGCCTTGTCCCGGTCATCCACCTCCAAACCAACCCATCCGCCCCAACCCCCGCTGGCACACTCCGATGAGGCTTCACTTTCTTTCGCTTCATGATGCCTTCGGCAGTTGATGTCATCGGCTAAGAAGCCTTCGGTTCGAAAAACAAGATCCACCCACCACAAGACCTAGCCACCACCCGCCCTCCGAACGCAACCGGGTAGATCCGGATGCTCGGGCCGGTAAGCACCGCAAACCAGTTTGCCCCGGACGTATCGCTGAACCGCTGATTGCTTGTTTTCGAAATGACTTGCGAAGGGGAAGGACGGGGAGCGGGTCAGAATTATGGGTAAATCCCTCAGGTAGGTCACTTATGTCCCAATCATCCCAAAGCGTAACCATGATGAAACAGTAAGACCGGTAAACCGGTAAACAATCCAGCTCTCCTGGTGTGTGTGTGTGTTTGAGGGTTTTTTTTTTCAACTTGCGAATTGAACCTCTTGAATTGACAATTGCATTGTTGGGGGGATATTTTACACACCTCAGCGAAGGTTACGGAAAGGGTAGGGCGGTACAAAAACAGTCGGTGAGAATCAATTCCCATGCTACCGGGATGGGAAACGAGACATTGAACATTGATGTGTCAAACTATTTGTCTTGATAAGGCCAAACGAAGTTCGCTAATCATTGGATCGGAGCGGGCGATTAGGCTAGATTATCGCGTTTAGCGTTAATTTACGCGTGCCATACTCGATCGATCGGCTCCGATAAGCACCCGCACAGTTGATCGTACCAACGAGATAGAAGCGGAAAATCGTGCAAATCGTTGCCTAGCAATAAATCGGGCTCCCACACGCAACTCGTCAGAACATGCGTTGCGCGTTGTGCCTCCCACGGTCTAGCCGGGGGGTTTTGCGAGAATGGAAAACTTTCCTCTCAATTTTCCATTCCAGGAAGAATGTTGCAAAACGAAGGCCTTTTAGATCGGTTACAACAATACAATATTTAAATAAAACTGTCTCACACGATCTCGGGGCTCTGGACTCTTTCTGGGCTGGCAGAATGCGGAACATAATTACCGCCACCCTGCCATGCCCCGGGAGCTATCTAGAGATGGGTTCTCCGGATCGCACCCACGGTTCCGCTCCGGTTCCAATAAGTATGATTCCGATTCCGAGTCCAGAGAGAAGGAATCACTAGTTCCACCGGAATCGTTCGGAATATTCCATAATCTGCCGGAATCGTCCGGAATCGTCGGAATCGTCCGGAATCGTCGGAATCGCCCGGGATCGTCGAGAATCGTCTGAAATCTTCCGGAGTCGTTCGAATCGTCTGGAATCGTCCGGAATCGTCGTAATCGTCCGGAATCGTCTTAATAGTCGGAATCGACCTGAAACGGCTGGAATCGCCCGGAATCGACCGAAATCGACCGGAATCGTCCGGAATCGTCCGGAATCATGCGGGCTTGTAGTCAATCGGTAGTAGTGAATGTGAGAGGCCACATTTAATACATATTTCACTTTCTCTGTCATTGCTTTGCATGCACCTCCGGCAAGTACGGCTTCCCCAAAATGTTTGGAGCGTTCATGAAACCTCTTAGTGTACCGGCATCAAAAGAGCTTACCCGTATCCCGGAACAAACGAGCTTAGGAATCAAACCTATAAAGAACATGTTATTAAAGTCGTACGACTTGACAACTGTGTTCATAATTGGAGCCGTGCGTAGCTTTAGAAATAAAAATAGTACAGCTATAAGAATGTTATTAGTTGTTGATTTACACTAGGTTTACGGAACCCGTTAATTTGACGGAATTTGAACTTTGCAGTGAAATACGAACAATACCTTTTGTTTAATTTCGTTTTTTTTCTTTTCGTAAATTGATCATAACATACTATAAGTTTGTAGCATAAATATTATTTTCTTAAGTTTCATAGATTTTCACAGATGTGATATGATTTTCACATATGATTTTCATTCTACGGAACCCGTCATATTGACGGGTGGGTTGATTACATTTAGTTAATTTCGTTTAGTTGTAACAATTTTTTTTTGACGGAAATGACAGAATGAAAGCGAAATAATTAACAAAACACTGTATCAAAATCGGGGAAAAGTAAGACACTGGCTTCTCGCATTAACTACTATTAATTGACTACGATTCCGCACAATTCTAGACGATTCGGGTCGATTTCGGTCGATTTCGGATGATTCCGACGTTTCCGGACGATTCCGGTCTATTCCGACTGTTCCGACGATTCCAGAAGATTCAAGTTCACGTTCCGACCGCCTTGCATATGTCAATGCTGTCTGTCGTACATTTAAGCCTGGAATATCGCGCACTGAGTTCCTCAATATCGTTCGACATGCACGCTAGCTTCGTGTGTTACTGTTTGTATCTATTTGTATTAGGTTATGCACAGAATAAATGACATGAAATGAAATGGAATTACGACTATTCCAACGATTTTTGTCAATTACGGCGATTCCGGACGATTCCGGGCGATTCCGGACGATTCCGGTCGATTCCAGACGATTCCGGACGGTTTCAACGACTCCGCACGATTCCGACGATTCCGGACGATTCTGGGCGGTTCCGGCTTGTCTGATTGAACCTATCCTTCGGAACTGGGTCCGAAATTTGTTGGAATCGTCCGGACCCAGTTCCGCTTTTTTGTGCGTTTTGCCCAACTCTAGAGCTATCACGTCACGCACAGATCTGGATGGCGTGCTGGAAACGCCACTGTCGCCCCCGGGAAGGAGGAGGTCTGTGGAAGCACGGCCGCGATACGATCTTTAAAGCAACCCCGTTGCCCGCCTTCTGTGTGATGCAATTTTGTTCCTTGCAACGAACACGGCACGTTCGCCGGCGGGGGTCTCTCTGAAACTGGACACCTCTTTTTGCGCGCGCGAGCACACACATACACCCTTTGCGAGCAGCGCGAGCACGTGTTTGCGCCACGGTACGTGGCGGTGCGTGGCGGAAGCGGCTGATCGCCTCAAGCGGTAGAACACTTCCAAACCAAAAGTGACACAAGTTCAGTGTCACACGCGAATTCTTCACACAACACAGCGACACAAACACACACACACACACATACATTAGTGAAAATCGCACTAATAATTACCCGTGCCGAGCAAGGGCAGGGGCAAGATGGGACAAGGGATCCGGTGCAGGGTAGCAAACACGCGGTGTGCAATTTTTGCTGCCGCCCTTTTTGTCCCCCCTCAGGCCGCTTTGCTTCCCTTGTTCTACGCGATCACGATCGTATTACGCTTACAAGTTGGTTCGTTCGTTTCGCCAGCTGATTTTGTGTAGCCGGCACATGGATGTTCGCATCGATGCAGCGGATCTAGCCCGCGCGAGGAGTCTCACTACAGAGATAGACAGAGAACGAAAAAAACGGCAGTCGATCCGCTATTTTTTCGCACCACGCCACGGTGCAACAATTAGCTGCCGCCGGTTACGGGTGCCGCAATGCCGGCTTTGACCGCTTCACCTTTTGAGAGGCATTTTTGAGGCGAGTGGTTAATTGTTGAGATGTTTTGATGCGGCTGGAAGACACACGATACGGCGGAAACAGATACGCAAAGAGCAGAGCAAAACTGGTTAGAACGAAAACATCCGAAACATCGCCCGGAAGAGCTTCTTCGGAAAGAGGGTCGGGAAAACAAAGAACGACGACGAGAATGTTCTCGAAGCAACAGGGGCAGCACAAACTAGCAAAGCGAAAGCATGTCCTAAGAAACAATAAATAAAGATGTCACTAATTAGCGGCACGATCAGATAAAAAACACGTGTGGAAATTTAACGCGAAACTCTCGCCAAAGTAGGGCCCGAAAATTGGCACAAGAACATGGCGGACGGAGGGCGACGAGAGCAAGACACTAAATCACCACCAGACACTCCACACACAGCGCTGCGAGCAGGTTTTCCTAAAATGCAATAAAACACACACAAAAACACACCGAGAGAGAGAGAGAGTGAGGCGACTACGCACCGGCGCAGGAACCACCGACCGCGATCGATCAGATCGAGCAAAACGAACCGATCGTATCGAAATGCAACCAGCAACTGAGGAAACTATCGCATTGATCGTACGCACCACCCCTAACACATACCCTTGTTGTTGTTGTTGTTACTGCTGCTGCTGCTGCTGCCGCTGTTTTTGATTCATGAAGACGTTCGTGCAGAAGAAGAAGGACAGCATAAAAGCAAAAGCCCACACCCCGCATAGGAGGCAGTGGTTGCTGACACGGTAGGACAGGTGTTGTGTTGCCTGTGTGGTACATACAAAAAGAGGCTGGAACAGAAACGTGATCGTGGCGAAGATGCGCGCGAGATGCTCCACTTTGTCCACCCGTTCCGGTTGGGAAGGTAACAAACACACCGCAAGCAGAATTGACGAAACACGAGAAAGAAAAGCAACGCCGAAACACACAACACACCCTGATCTCGCGATCGCGATGGTGAAAAGGAACGAAAAAAGCGGCGAAATTGCCAAATTAATGGATCAGAGTAGACATTGCTTCCGAACAACAGAACTACAATGGAAGGATGGCAGGATGCATTTGTAATACAGACAGGAGCATAATATGTTAAATTTAAAAAATAGTCATGAAAACTATAATTTCACAACGTTGTACAAGCTTTAATAGAAATGTAGGAAGTTTTAAAGGAGGCATTTCGATTCTCTTCCATCGTTTCTCTTTAAAGTAGTCACCAGTTTCGATTCGGTCCAGGTGGTGCTACCGCTAATGGGCAAATTGATGGTGAGATTATTATTTTACCCATATTAGGAACGATTTTTCTGGAATAATCGATTTTTTACGGGCGTGATCGTTGACGAAAAACTGGATTATGCTTCATTGTGACTAAAAAGCAACATACGCATCGCGCTACAACCTTATCGCAAATGGAGATAGTAGGTAAGACTCCTTCTTCAGAGTGCTGGCTCGTATCTCAAACCCATGTGCGATTCCTTATCACTGTACTATTGTCATGTTGTCATGATACAGCATGATCGATTAGCAAAAGCAGCAACCACCTTAGACGGCCTCACTGTCCCAAGATGCTGCAGACTTCTTATGCACATGCAAAGAGGTATGGCGGTAAACTGAATAAAGAATATAAATATTCATCGTTGTTTTCTTCCAGTTTATCCGCGCGAGAAACGCAAATGCCGGATCACTTTCAGCAAAGACGAAACTCCCGGATGTAAAAGTGATTTTCTTTCCCGAGGTTTTGCAGACCGCAACGCGGTATCGGTTTTTAAATTGGGTGTCAGTTTATTTACTCCATGCGGTTCTCTGTCGCTTCGCCTGCCACTTCCCCCTCCGCCTATCCTGCCACTTCCCCCTCCGCCTCTCCTGCCCGGCCCTGCGACGATAATTATTTCGTTGCCCGTTGCTCGCAGGCGCCTAGAGGGCAAACGAGGAGCTTTACTCTATTACCTCCTATTTCTCTCCCTCTTTCACGACGGATCGCGTTCACTATGTATGCGGCGGCGCGCTTGTGGTTTGTAAATTGTAGATTTTTATTAATATTTAAAAAATAATAAAGAATTACACTATAGCCACGGAGCAGAACTAAAAACTCCTCATGTTTGCTTTTCTGTGTGCTCGTTTAGCGTAAGTGTGTGTGTGTGTGTTTTTTTTACGAATTCCGTTGATTTGTAGATGCTGCTGCTACTGCCGGCTCCTCTGTGTTACCATATATATAAATTGAGTCGAGTCCTCTTCTCTTGCTGCGCGATCCTACCTCTTTAAAGTGTTTTTTCCTTAATAGCTATTACATTATCCATTCGCCATCTAGTTTTTCTTCAACTTTCGCGACACATGCAGAAGTATTAACATCTTTACCAGTACCACCACCACCACCACCACTACCACACACCAACAACGTCCGGGGGTTAGACTCTTACAGCAACTATTTGGCGCGTGGCTGCTCATACACACACACACGCGAAATAGAAATGATTTTAAGTGGCATGAAACACTCAAACCTCAAAGCTGCTCCTCCCAAGCACTGGGGCGCCTGTTGCGATAGACACTTGAGTTGAATAGAAGTATCCGTAGTCAATTGGTTTTATTTCCTGCTCTCATTATTCGATACTAGCAAAACACAAGGTGACTACAGAGCGAAACAGAACAAGCTGCTACCCCAACACAGGTGCGTGCGCGCGCGCGCGCCCCACGTCAGTGAATTAAAACAGAAAGTGTAAAAGATTTGTCATTCTATAGAGTTAAACGATATCATCTTGCCAGGTTGTTCCCTTGCGAGAAGAGAGACACACACAGACACATACATAAACAAGGTGGTACATAGACGGATTGTAGCAATAAATGTATAGAGTTGTAGGTTAATGCTTAGAATGGAACCGTAATTAGAACCTCCAGCGTCTCATTGCGAAGAGGAGAAAGCGAGCCGTCGATTGGAGGAGCCAATCCACACATACACACACGCACGCACGATTGATGAATGGATGAAAGTGAAGAATATGTGAAGAATCTCATCTTAAATCGGACTTCCTGCTTCGAGCGCACCTCGACGATCGTCGTCTTCGTCCCACCGTCGGTCTCATCAGTTAAAGTACTTCTTCGGGAACTGGCCGCCGCCCATGCCGCCCAAGTTGCCGCCACCGAGGCTGCCGCCGCCGATGCCGCCACCGCCGCTGCCGAACTGACGCTGGCCGGCAAACAGCTCAATGTACCGCGAGCCCATCTTTTCCTTGTCCTTGCGCATCGCCTTGATCGCTTCCTCCTTCGTCTCGAAGTACGCGTCGCCCTCGCCGGACGGGCGCTTGCGGCTGTTCATCTGCACCACACACTTGACCGGCCGGAGCGGCATGAAGAAGTCGTACATGTCCTGCTCGTCGCAGCTGAACGGCATGCCCCGCATGTGCACGCAGTACAGATTGGGCTCGTCGCTCGCGAAGTCATTGTTGGCGTAATTGTTCATGGAGCCGTAGCTGCCGCCGCCGCCGCCGCTGCTGCCACCGCCGCCGCTGCCACCGCCCGAGCCGTACCCGTAGCTGCTGTTGTTGTACGAGCCCATGCTGGAGTTGTTGCCGCCGCCCATGCCGGACGAGTAGCTGCTGTAGCTGTTGGACATTGGGCCGGACGTGCGGTAGGCCGCATTGCCGACGCCACCACCACGGTCCATGCCCATCATGGACTGCATGTCACCGCCGCCCGAGTTTCCGCCCGTGCCGGAACCGTAGCCGCCCCCGCTGTTGTAGCTGCTCACGCCGACTCCAACGCCGCCGCCACCGCTGTTCATGCCCGCGCCGGATGGGCTTCCGCTACGTCCCGAGCCGTAGTTGGTGCCGCCACCTCGCTCTACTTGAACGTGGGAAAGCAGGAAAGCGAAGGGAAAAGGGGGGACAGTTAAACAACATACGCTCACCAGCTTGTCCCGCCGACAGGTACGACCGTCGCAAGGAAGATTCGTTCGCCGGGCGTGGAACGCGCCAATGCAAGGTAGAAATTACTTACTTAGCTGATCCTGCAGCAGACGAAGGATGTCGATGTTGCCGAGATTGTTGGACATTCCCGATCCCGTATTGCCATTGTTTCCCGGCGAGTACATCTGTCCCATGTTGTTGGAGCCACTATTGTACCCGTTGCCACCGTTGCCGTAGCCGCCATTGGAACGGTCATTCCAGCCGCCGCTCATGTTACCGCCCGAGCCCATCGTATTATCGGAGTAGTCTGCAACGAACCAAGCAGGGAGTAGATGATGTCAGCATCCAACAAAGCTGCGTGCCCTTTTATCGTGCAGCTGCCTCCTTACCTTGTCCATACACCGGATCGGACATCTGCGAGTAGTTGCCACCGCCCGAGTTGCGATCGTTCCTTGCATACGGAGCCATGCGTCGCATGCGCTTTTCCGCGCGCCTCATCTCACCGGTGTTGCTGCGGAAAAGCTCGATGTATCTGTGTCGTCATGCCGTAACAGTGGAAGGCGATTTTTGAACGGATAAAAACCACGACACATTGTGGTGCGGAATCCGGGGGAAAGGGGAAGGGAATTATGGGATGGTAAGAGTAAAAGAAACAAAACGGTCCAGAATTAGAGCTACAGGAATGGTAACCCGGAGGCTGTGTTTTACTGTTGTTTGCTTTAGTTAATGTACTTTTGGGGTTTTTTTTGTTTGCTTTTGGGGCTCATTTAGTTCCATACTTCAGATGCTGTCGTCAAGGTGAATTCAATTTGTGGTGGTGGAGTGATGCGCAACAAAATACGCGACAGTTATGCGCGAAAGAGCTGTATTTGTGCGATAAGTTCGATTCGGTGTGTTATTATCATTTACAACAATATCATTTTAGCACAGGAACGGGATTCATTCGACGGTTGTGCGGGTGCTGCGTCATCTAACGGCTAAGAACTAAGAGAAAGCAGGAGTATTCTAAGCATCAACTTCGCACTTTAAATATCGTTTAATAGCAGCTAGGAGGTTGTAAGCTGCGAACATACAAAATCTTTTTTTTTATCTTACGAAACACACACACAAGAAGCTAGTTGTGCAGCACACTGCTGATATCGAAGAGAAATTGCTTTTGAGAGAAAGCACCAGAACAAAAAAACAAACATTTAATTACGATACAGTTTGCAACGGTTATCCCGACGAATCCCTTCATCAAATATCATCCAACAATTCCACCGTCAATTGAAACCCACTGTCGACAAGAGGCAGCGCCGTGTGCACCGCCGGAGGCGAGAAGCAGCCGATAGGACTGCAAATGCCCAGCGGGCAACACGGGCAAAGCAATCCAAAACAGTTTTGGCGTGCATCAGCATGACCCCGTGAGAGTAAAGGAAACCCTAAATAGTGCCCAATAGTGTTCTTAAGCGCGCAAACGTAGTCTAATTATTACTTATCGGGTTTTAAATCAAAAAGATAGCAGCAAATTGTATTGAGAGCATTCGTTAATGTATATCATCTGACAGAGCTAGTATCATTAAATGAGTTTCATCATTTTCATCGCTTTTCTACACACTGCAATGGCAATGATAATCGTAGACTAACAACGCTACGTGTGAAACATCCCTGCTTTAGTCGTATTTTGTATGATGAAATTCAAATAAATGTTTAAAAACTAAAAAGCAAACAAGGCAAAGTTTATCTAAAGTTACTTCTTTTGCGAGGGATGTAGAAACATAATATATATTAATGCAAAGCATTCTCGAGAGTTTCTAGACCATTGCTTCATTTTAATTGCCAAATTGTGATTTCCTACCGGGCTGAAAGCCACGCTGCTTCGACGCCGTTCGTTGCAATAGTTACGCTAACGTTTTCTGCTTATCTTCAACGGTTTTGGTTTCAATTTTTAATTTATAAAAAAAAAGAGTGTAACAAGAACGAACCACCCACCTGTTCCCAATCTTCTCTTTGTGCTTGCCCATGGCCGTTTCAGCATCGGCCTCGGTTGCAAACTCTACAATCGCCTCCCCAGATGCCCGTCCCAGGTTGTCCAGTAGCAAAAGTATCCCATTATATCCATTCTTAATCGTCAAGCCTGCGGGAGTGTGGTTAGTTTTTTTCGTTGATTTGGTTTGTTTTTTTCGGTTCGATTGTTCGTAACATTACGGGGTTTGGTTTTGTGGGTGGGGTGGAGGAGGGAGGATTTTTTAAGTTTTCGGAGTGCGGAAGGGTTTGAGGAGAAAAGGTGATGCAGGGTTTGATGTTCGAATAAATAGAAAGCACGGAGCAAGGAAAGGTGGGAAGGGGGAAAAATAGGAATCGATTTTACCAACGGTCTTCCGACCTCTACCCTTCGAACGGTGCAGTACCACTTCGCAGACTGACCCACACCCATAAAACCCATCCGCCTCTCCCATGCCGCGTAGTGTTTTGGACAGGCCTGTGCCGTGGTGTACCGTGGAGACAGGCCGACAGCAGGCTGCAGATGAGTGTACACACACACACGCACACACACTTGTATGGGACTACGGAGAGAACGGACGCTCTCCCCACCCGTCCAGTGCGAGCTGCCGTTACGTGTCAACGCAATGCGCGGTGTGCAAACGGGGTAATGTTGGTGGGGGGGTGGGCGGGTCAGGGGACACATGGGAACCGGCTCGTGCTCGTATACTTACCCTGGAAGAATGCCTTCACATCGTCCTTGGTGCTGGTCCAGGGCAGACCGCGCATCTTCACCACCGGACCACCGCTCTCGCCCTCGTCCATCTCCTGCAGCGCCATCTCGAACTGCTCCTCGGTGGCGTTGAAGAACTCGATGTACCGGTGGCCGATCGTTTGCTTGTTGCGCGAGAACGCTTTGTTGCGATCCGCCTGGGTCGGCACGCGGATGTACGCCTCGCCGGTTTGCCGCTTGGTCTGCGGGTGAAAGCAGATGTGCACGTGCAGTATGTTGACGCCGTGCAGAAAGCTGCGGATCTCATCCTCGGTGATGCTCCACGGGAGGCCGCGCAGCCGTACGTAGTGCGGTTGGTTGCCGTCGTCTTCCGGCACCGGGCCACCGCCGCCCTGATTCTGGTCGAATGTCGTCATGCTGCTGCTGCCGCCAGCCAGATCACCGTCTCCGTCGCCGCCGCCACTGTAGCTGCTGCTATCCTGTTGCTGTAGATTAGCGATATCCGTCATTGTATTGTGCTGCGAGTGAGGATTGTAAACAGAAAAGATTCAATCGCAAAAAGACGACCCAAACGACGCTTGTCGTACGAATATAGTAGGCACACACGCAGAGAGAGTAGGGCCGGCTGTAGCCAAAGCCCAGAAAAACAAATCACCACTAGCGCCACCTGCGGCATCGAAGCACACTACGGGTGCGAGAGGGAAACAACACAAGCCGCTATCGCGCGCTCTTTTTCGCCCTTGTTGCTGCGGGTCAGCGAATCGCGTGGACGCCATATTGGCGCTGGAAAAAAATGGGAAATGTATCCGTGACACGGTGCGGCACCAAGAAGCTGTGCAACGCACACACCAGGCCCCGTATTTGGGACCACTGCAAACAGCAATCACCGTGTGTTCAATCGCCACTTTCTGGCGGGCGGAATGCCGCGGATCTTTGGGACAATTGCTCGACAAAACAGCCATCGATACAACCAGCGTTCTTTTTCGCAAGCATCAGCGTAGCCACACCAAAAGGCTGCGATTGGGCGATGGAAAACATACCGTACTGTGCAAGCGTCACACTGAATTCGAACTCTTTCACGCACAACGCGGCGACTGCTGGTTCGGGAAGGGCTTTTTCACGAGTTCACACCGAAACTTTCACAAAATTTCGCACCAAAACGAGCGGAGGCGTAGGTATGTGTGTCGCGCCGTCTTCGAAGGTGTGTGAAGAACTGAACTCAATCCGCATGGCCTGTAAACATTCTGTAATTTGACAGCTTTCGGTCAAGGTTGTTAGCCCGAAAGCAACTCTCTCTACACACCTTGACCTTGTGGAAAACCCGAAAAAATTCACGAACTAGAACGGTTTACTACACTTTTTCATTTTATTTAACCGAATAGCGATCCTCATTCTAATGTGACCATTTAATCTTTGAATATGTCTTGCAATTTTACGGTTTTGCCACCCTCTTCAGGCACGGGCGTTTGTTTTGTTTGCTCTTGAGGGGCGCCTTCGGCTGGCCGCCGGTCCAGTCGCTGCTGGCGCATTTTATCTTCGTGCAGATCGATAGCCGTGGCAAACACTTGCTCCTCATCTAATGCCCCTTGGGTGGACAAGCTTTGGTACAGCTCAATGAATTGCTGGGTCGGTGTTCGATTGTTGTGATCCAGCAAGTTCACTGCAAACGTTGCCTTGCCGGATTTGTGAAATTTCCTACATGCATAAACAAAGAAACTGTGTTGTAGTGGAAAAAGCAGCAAAATGCGCACATCTGGCAAACAAACTCACGCTCTCACTGTATCCTCCTGGTAAAATATTTGTCGAACCGGTACCCTCGGAGCAGGGCGGTCGTAGCGAGGCTCCTCGTGGGGTGGAAAAGCGGTCACAACATCGTACCAGAGCGGTCGCTCATCGAATTTCATAGCACCGGACTTGAGAAGCCCCTGAGTTCTGAAAGAAGTCAAACAGTTCGTTAAGTAGGTCATACACGCGTTGTCTATGAATCTTACCTTGTAATAATGGTTCCTATTTTTTCGAGCCTGCTGTTTGCCATATTAAAGTCTTTTTGTACGTAAATGCCGAGAGTCTGGTGCAGCTGGGTTGGTGAATTGATGATGTTATGAAACCAAAACATGCCGCCATGTTTGGATGGTTTGACAGCACCACACATCAACTGTGGTAAAGACAGGGCTGCCAAGCAGTGCAGTTGTGTGTTAACCGTGTTGTCTACAACCGCCTACCCCAGTGAGTTTTACATTTTTGTTTCGCAATAACTTTGGACTAATAAGTCTTAACCAATTCAGAACTTTAAAATGCCTCACAAAAGTGGCGTTTCCAGGTGTCTGACAGAGGCTTTGTGGTGGGTTATTAAATATAAATCAATATCTTTAGTGGCTATATTACAGAGGGTATTGTTGAAACCATTTAAAATGCAACAACTTCCTATACAGTTGATGTGATGTTTATTCAATGGACTGAAAAGTACGGTAAGGAAGGTATACGTTCCTTGTTGGGGTAACGTTTGATAGTACTCGTGCGAAGATTGGAGGCCCCAGCATAACGGTGGAAATCGACGAAAACCAGATGTCCCTTTGAAAGCACAACGTTAGCCGGGTCAATCATTGTGCGTAGAATATACCGGGAAACGAAGACCATCTTCCTGAAGCACATTCAGAAGCGCTTACGAGTCTTCGTAAATCATCTGGTGGTTCGGAATTTTGAACCGGGCGCAACATTTATGACCGGTCTGTGGGGCGCTTATAATGAGCTGGAGGCTCTCAATGTTCCCCAAAAATAAGTCTACCGCTCCAAATGATAAAAAAACATGTTCACACAACGAGCTGAGAATGTTTGGAAATGGTTAAAGACATTTGCTAAAAACAAGGCACTAATATAAAATAAGCAACATAGACAAATACTTTGCTGAGCATACATCCAGGCAATGCAATGAAGATGTTTTTTGTCGCCTTGGCCTTGGAGAATATAACATTATAATTATTATATTATATTATATTTTGGCTGCCTGTCCTTATCTACAATCGTTTCTATCTTAACACCAATACCCGTTCGTAGGTAAAGATCTTCTAAACTCCTCAAGGTTGGGGGAACAATTCGAATAGCTTTCTGAATACTTTACCCCCCAGGTATGAGCTTCTCGGTTACATGAATCTTCCTGTTGAAACAACCCCTCGAATTAGCACGCGCAGCATTCGAACGTTCTCGAGAGCAAGTTTTGGACAGTTGACCTTCACCACCAGCATAATCGATCATACATATGTGTAGCATGGGATAGTGCGAGATGATTAGTATGCTTGTACCCGGGTGGTTGTGTTGTTTGTGCCACTGTTTTCGTCCAACATTATTGCCCGTCATCGTGTGCTCCTCCACTCAACGGCGCGTGAGAGCAGGTCCATTATCTCCCACAGGTCGGTCCAAGACGATCAGTCGCATCGATCGCGCTCGGCGTGAAGGATGTTCGTGTATACGCTCGCTCTGTTTGCGGTGGTGCTCTACCTTGCTCTGCGCTATGTCTACTCGTACTGGGCCCGGCAAGGGTTCCCGCATCTGCGCCCAGAAATACCGTACGGCAACCTGCGTGCGCTGGCCGAAAAACGTGAATCGTTCGGTGTGGCCGTAAACGAGCTGTACGCGCGCAGCACCGAACGGTTGCTCGGTGTGTATCTGTTCTTCCGACCTGCCATCCTCGTGCGCGATGCCCATCTGGCCAAGCGTATCCTGGTGGCCGACTTCCAGCACTTTCACGACCGTGGCGTGTTCTGTGACGAACATCGCGACCCAATGTCGGCCAATCTGTTCGCACTGCCCGGAGCACGCTGGAAGCGGTTGCGGGCGAAGCTCACGCCGACCTTCACGTCCGGCCAGCTGCGCCAGATGATGCCCACGTTTCTGGACGTGAGCGAGAAGTTGCTGGCCGAGCTGGAACCGTTGGCGGCGGAGGGCCGCGTGGTCGATATGCGGGACATTTCGTCGCGCTACGTGCTGGACGTGATCGCGACCGTGTTCTTCGGCTTCGAGACGCACTGTTTGCGCGATCCGAACGATCCGTTCGTGGAGCCGCTGCGCGATGTGAACAATCCGAACAGCTTCGTGAACAACATTCGGTCGGCGGGTGTGTTTGTGTGCCCGGGACTGCTGAAGCTGACCGGGCTGAGCTCGTTGCCGACGGGGATGCGCCAGTTTGCGACGGAGGTTGTGACGCACCAGATCGAACACCGCGAACGGCATCCGCAGCAACGGCGAAAGGACTTCATTCAGCTGCTGATCGATTTGAGGCGTGAAGCGAACGGACAGGATGCGCTTACCATCGCCCAGTGTGCAGCGAATGTGTTTTTGTTCTATGTGGCCGGTGCTGATACGTCCACCGGTGTCATTTCGTTCACGCTGCACGAACTGACGCACAACGGGGAAGCGATGGCTAAGGCACGGCAGGAGATCGATCACGTGCTAGAGCGGCACGGTGGTGTCATCAGCTACGAGAGCCTGCAGGAGCTGGCGTACCTGGATCTGTGCGTGAAGGAAACGCTGCGCAAGTATCCAGGGTTACCAATTTTAAACCGTGTTTGCACCGAGGACTACCCAGTCCCGGGTGCCGCTGACGTGGTGATACGGGCAGGAACGCAGGTGATCATTCCACTGCTGGGGATTAGCATGGATGAGAAGTATTTCCCCGAGCCCGAGATGTACATGCCGGAGCGGTTTGACGAACAGGCACCGAACTACGACCCGGACGCGTACTACCCGTTTGGATTGGGACCGCGCAACTGCATCGGTAGGTGAAATGCAATGCTATGGGCAGTTGAAGAAATGTTTTTAAATTTTGCTCTCTTTTTTGCAGGACTGCGACAAGGCATAATACTGTCGAAAATTGGGCTGGTGCTGATGCTGTCTCGCTTCGACTTCGAGGCCACCGTACCGAGAAAGGTGCGGTTCGAGCCGGCAAATGTGACGCTAACCCCGGACGGGGGACTGCCAATGAAGATTACTGTTCGCGGTGGTCGCGCAAAAGTACAATAATTTAGGTGAATAAGCAAAGGACATTATTCTTAGCCTAAAAGAGTGTTTAGCTGAATAAGCGGTTAATGCAATGCAATTTAAGATAAAATAAAATAAAATAAATTTACTGAACAACAACCGTCATCATTCAAATCGAGCGCACCAGAGCGCCATCTGTTGGAGCGTAGCGGTAAATAGATGGTTGATGCACAATAGTGTATAGCAGCCTTGGTTTGAGAAAAATGTTGGTTGGAGAAAAAGCCTCCTAAAACTACCGATTTTCCATTTATCCTACCGAAAATCACAGATATTTGATTTTTCAGTCGTTTAAGCTTAATCTGTGGCGCTTGGGATGCTGTTTCAAGGATTGATAACCTCATTTGCTACTTATCGCGCTGATGCACGTTTGTTTCCCTGGCACTTTTTATTTTTATCCGTTAAAATTTAATGTTCATAATAAGTAGAAAATGTTAGTTGCGTGGATTCCGAGAATTGTTCGTCAAAGAAAATCATTTAAATTTGAATTTGAATCTCGCTGTCGGCGGTTAAAGCTTACCCGACAGACAAAGAGAATGAAATTTTCAGGCGAGGGGTAAGTAGAAACACACGGTGGGGGTCCGGCCCAAGATCGGATCCGAAGTCCGTTGTTTCGGGCTCAAAATTAAAAATGGCGGATGGAGCGCTACCACAGAGAGAATGAGCTCTCTTGCTCCTTCTTCTTCTTTTTGGCACAACAGCCGCTACAGGTCAAGGCCTGCCTGTACCCACTAGTGAAGTGGGCTTGGCTTTCTGGGACTTATTGCTACCATAGCAGGATAGTCAGTCCTACCTATGGGGGGTCGGTCTATTCGGGGCTTGAGCCCATGATGGGCATCCCAAGCGCCACAGATTAAGCTTAAACGACTGGAAAATTGAATATCCATAGAAAAAAAATGAAAGCTCCACAGCTTCATTGGTTTGATCAATAGATGGCGTATTACAACTCATCATTATATTGCTATCCTTTTCTTGCAATGTGTTTCGACAAGTTGCATTTTATTATGACCTATATAGCCTTCTAACTTTCTGAGCAAAAATCTATATAAATGGTCGTGTGGTTAGATACGTGGGTATCAACACCAATGACCATTGCTCAAATCTCACTTGCTTCAGTGCTGGTGGTTTCCGTTGGAGTTTAGTATTTAAACAATCGTATCGCCGTTCTAGTTCTAGCGATGCATAACTTCAATGCGAAACCATACAACAGTACAGAGGAACCCAAATAGCCAGAATTGCTTAAGCAGCTCATTTTGGCACGCTAAAGATCGCTGCTCTAATTCGCCTTTTGCAGTAGATAAACAGCATCAAAGTTCTATGTGGGTCTTTCAAACAGCGCCTAAGCAGCTTCCTTATGCCACGATGCCAGGGATTATTTTTCTTTGTGTTTTATTTTCAAGCAAGCGTCATCGATGAAATAAACAACAAGATTTGTTTCGTTTAAACACATGTGTATATTTTTAAATCTTTTGTATTGATGAATTACATAAAATTTCACACAATTTACTGATAATTCACAATCACTTCACTCAAATTTCATTCTTCAATTAACGAATCTAACTTGTGCAGCAGCAATGAGATTATTGCCGGCGTCCGTCTTTGACACTTTGACAAGAGCCATCTCGTACCGATGTCATGCATTAAAAAGCTATAAAGTTCCACCAAGTTCGGTACGCTTTCTTAACAAGCCTTCAAGTTCCATCATGAACCCTACACATAGTGCTAATCAGCCGCAAAGTTCCAAAAAGTACCATGTGCCTGTTAAAAAGCTCCTTAGTTCCGCAAAGTACCGTCTATCTCTTAATCAGCCACAAAGTACGACATCGGAACGATTTTTCGTTAAACAGCCCTAAATCAGCTATAAAGTACGAGCTGGCTATTTGGGAAATGAGAAAGCTCTCCTCCAAGCGATGAAGCTCAACTGGTTGGGGTATCCCACCAACAGATAGCGCCACCAGCTTTTTTGCTATTTTTAGAATGCATGAGTCGTTTGGCGTCTGCTAAACGAAGTCTTTCTATATTCCGTTTAGGTAGAGAACTTGAGTCGTTTAGAAGCCGTTTAGTGGTCGTTTAGTGGATTTGTGGCACTTGGGATGTTATTAATTCGTTCGACTTGACGACTGTACCACCAGACCGGCGCTCTCTTGCATGCCTTTAAAATACACGAGGCGCTCTCACTGGAAAGAATGCTCGCTCGCGCTGTTTCATTGTATTTTCCTCATACCCTTTCCTTCCCGTTTCTCCCCGAACACGCTGCACTAGTGCGAGCGAGACACCGATTCCAGCATGCCGCTGCGAGAAAACTAAACTGAGTGCGCAGGCTGAAAGTGAACGCACACATTCACACATGTGTAATTGTGTGAGTGCAAAAACTGTGTAGAAACCAAAACACGCTCGCGCCTCTGCGTAATTCCGCGTATTTCCAACCGTCTCCCCCTGCTTCTACATGCCTCTTGCCTGAAAGTCGCACACTTTTTCATTCTCTTTGCTAGCGGGATAATCATTAAAATAATTGATTAAATTTAAATGGTTGCGTTCTCAACAGTGCTCCTGCCGAAATCTGCCAATATAATCTGGCCACACTGGTCCGCAGGGCAAAAGCTCGCTCGAAAGGTCAATAACCGTCGCAAAACGTCAAAAACGACCGTCGCCAGCGCCTCGAAATCGTTGCGAGTTTCGCTCGCTGGCGACGTCGCTTTTGACGTTTTGCGACGGTTTTGCGACGGTGGCCGCCAAAAAGCTCGCCTTGACCTGTGGGCAAAGTGACCAGAAATACCGATGTATATATATATCTAGGGTTTGAAGAAAAAAATCTCAATTTTTTTAATCATTGAACTACAAAACTCAGCCAAACAATCAAATCAGTCTAAATTATCCAGCGAAAATCAAATGACAGCACGTACGATAAAATCGTATCCGATGGAGCACTGCAGCGGCTCTAAGGTCGCGTGGAGGCCCGAGAAAAAGAACTTGCCACCATTGAGAATAAAATGTGCATCTTAGTCCTTCTTTGGCTTAGAATTCCTAGTACAATTTTCAGATCAACACTTCAGAAAGACCTTCATTTGTGTAACCGCTGAACAAAACCTAATCCGTATCCTAGGTAAAGGATGCATATTCTCTTGAAATGGAGCTTTCATTTTGCGCATTATTACTCCCCCCCCCCCTACCGCTTAACACTTCTTTCGCTTTCACTTATTTTAACTCGAGTTAAGTTTCGAGTTAACCTACCGAAAACTACCGATAAAATTTTGATGCGCCTACCGCCAAACCGCCAAAATAATCTGGCCACACTGTCAGCAAGAGTGTTTGTTTTTGTGGTAGCGTTTAGGAAGAAGTTCATATCAATGCTGTGTTTCGTGGCTGTGTAATTAATTTTGTCTACTTTCCGCCACTGTATTGCGATTAGGGAAAGAATACATTCAACGTAAATATGTCTTCGTGGGAGGAAATACAAGCGGTTAAAGTGAAGCGCAACAGCTTGCGCGAAAAGTTGGAGAAGCGCAAAAAAGAGAGACAAGACTTGCTGGGAAACAGTAGTCCCGGTGGGCCAGGAGCGGTTGCCGGCTTAATCAAAATCGAATCAGCCACCAACTTGAGCGAAGATAAGGGTAAACTTCTTCTGACTGCAATCAAATCGGATCAAACAGGAAGTGCGGGTAAAGCGGATCTTTGTTGCCATACAGTGTTGCATGTCCCCCACCCAACTCACACACATGCACATGATACGCAGGGATGCTAGGAGCACTTCCTTTTTACAGATTCACGGATGATCACGATAAATGGTTGTTGTTGTACAATTACTGACAAATAGCTAAATGTTGTTTCCTCTTTTTTTGTTTACAGATATTGATGCAGAAGTGGAAAAATGTTTGGTGCAGGTGCTTGCGGACAAGAGCTTAATACTGCCCTCCAACTCGGCCCAGATAGCGGAGCTGGTAGAAAAACACGTACAGAAAGCAGTGCTGCGAGACTCCATTGCCTATTACCTGCACAAGCTGGCCGGACAGAAATTAATCAATGTTAAAGAAGTCAGCATCGGTGGAACTGTGGGCTACGAAGTGATTTCAGCGGAGCACATCAACCTGCAAGCGCTACACGATGACATGGCTGTGAACCATGGTCCCGCCGGGCCCGGCAATCGAGACGGACACAAAAGAAAAGCAGATTGTTCCAAAGATCTGCCCGACGGGGGTAACAAAGTGGCCCGCGGCAACCTGGCTGGAGCAAAGGATGAGGGAAAGAAGGGAAACTCGGTAGATGCTTCGCTTTCCTGTAAAGCGTCGGATATTTTGTCGCTTCTCTCACTCCCATCGACGAGGGAAAAGCAGAGCAAAAAGGTTGGGGAAGAAATTTTGGAACTACTTTCGAAACCAACAGCCAAAGAACGGTCACTGGTGGAAAAGTTCAAATCTCAGGGCGGCGCTCAGGTGATGGAATTCTGCCCGCATGGCACACGCATCGAATGTATGCGCTCTTCGGAAGCGTCTCCCGAGAGCAAAGAGGCAAGCGATAGTAAAAAGGCCCACGAAACGGACGATGAGCGAAATCACGAATTCGAAAAGGATAAGGAAACCCCCGTACCAGCGGAAGATGTATCGAACAAAACGGACGCAGTGGGGCCTAATAAGATCAAGCTTGAGCCAGAACCATCGGAAGCAGCGTCTGCCGAACCGCGGCTAGAAGCGGAAGACACTAAAACGAAATATCAATGCAATAAGCTACATTTTAAGAAAATTATCCAAAACCACACGGATGAAACGTTGGGCGACTGTAGCTTCCTGAACACTTGCTTCCATATGGATACGTGCAAGTACGTGCACTACGAGGTGGACACGTATGTGGACCAGACACCGAATACTGTACCAGCGAAGTTTGAGACGACAGACGAACACGTTGCCGGACCAAAGCGTCCCATTGCTGATGCGAGTGCTACGCTTTATCCTCCGCAATGGATTCAGTGCGATTTGCGCTTCCTGGATATGACGGTGCTGGGGAAGTTTGCGGTAGTAATGGCCGATCCACCGTGGGACATTCACATGGAGCTGCCCTACGGCACTATGTCCGATGATGAAATGCGTCAGCTCGGCGTTCCGGCCCTGCAGGACGATGGTCTAATTTTCCTGTGGGTTACGGGGCGAGCGATGGAGCTGGGTCGTGAGTGTTTGAAACTATGGGGCTACGAGCGGGTGGACGAACTGATCTGGGTGAAAACCAATCAATTGCAACGCATCATACGAACGGGACGCACCGGCCATTGGCTAAACCATGGGAAGGAACATTGCCTGGTCGGCATGAAGGGCAATCCACCGAACTTGAACCGTGGACTAGACTGCGATGTGATTGTTGCTGAGGTACGGGCCACCAGCCACAAGCCGGACGAAATTTATGGCATCATCGAGCGGCTAAGTCCAGGGACACGAAAGATTGAGCTGTTCGGTCGACCGCATAATGTGCAACCGAACTGGTAAGAGTGAGATTCAACCATTCAAATGGTGATGCAAATGGAACTGATGTGTGCTTTTTTACTTTCAGGATTACGCTTGGCAACCAGCTGGACGGCATTCGTTTGGTAGATCCTGAGTTGATTAATTCATTTCAAAAGCGTTACCCGGATGGTAACTGTATGACACCTGGTAAAATTCCTTAACCGGTACGTTTGATTTAATATTAGATAACTAACAAAACTCCGGTTAAGCCAGTCCCGTGGTGTACTGTTTGTCAGCTTGCAAGACTTAACAACATGCCCGTCATGGGTTTCAGCACCATGTGCGTGCCGCGAAGCACGAAGCACTGACGATGGGCAATCAACAAGTCACTGATAGCTAAGCCCATTTGTAGTAAAGGTCGGCCTAGAGACCGACAGTGATTGTGGTTGGCTAAAGAGGAAGGATAAGGCAACAGGCATTGATATACAATAGCGGTGTATAGCGTCATGGGGACTTGATGATGACTGTTCGTGTGTTTCGCGTTCGCGAGTCGTACAAGATGACGACTGTACCACGGGACCGTCCATTAATGCATTAGATAAGGGCATTATTATAAGCTAAACAGAGCGGTTAGGTATTAAAGAGATTAATAAAGCACAAAAAATTAATTAAAATAAGTTTACTGAACTTCGTTCAAATCACGTACATTATGGCGCAATCTAATGGGCAATAGCTGTGGTAAGAAAACTGAAATTCTTCATTTCGGTTGGATGTTTGATTCGGAACGTTTCCGTCAAGTGTTCACGTTTACGATCATTCTTTATTTGCTTCTTAAAATTATCTTTCGAAAAACAATCTTTCTAACGGAAAACACAGTCGTAACACAAAATGGCACTACCGTAGAGCAGATTACCCGACTTTTCTCACATTTTCCCACAAGCTAACGAGCCTTTCCTTCAACATCATTCCGTTTCGGTTTTGCAACTCGACCCATCCCTTCAGCGCATAGAAAACAGTTCCTAATTCTCCTAATTTTGCTACAACACGCTGCTACGATTTCAAATCGCTAGCAGTGCCTCGTTCATTACCCGCCCCACTACTCACTGCTTGCACTTGTTACTAGCTGCTAGCTGCTTGTGTGCCAAAAATCAAAGTTTAGAGAACGAGTTTTTACTTTTAAAGGTTTTGGTTTTATTGAACTTGTTTTTTTTTTGTTTTTTTTTTGTTGCTGTTGCTTCTGCCTTTAAATATTTCCCGCTCTTCCCACTTTGCCTAGTTTCCCAACCACTCCCTGAGCCTGAGCTCTCTTGCATGGGGGTGTGTGCCCCTATCCCCTTAATTTGCCACTTCCATCTTCCAGCACCCTACAATAATTGAACTAATTCCGGCCGTGTATGGTTGACCACCGGTACCGGGCCGGTAAACGCTCACTCTTGCTAAATATATGTGGTATGTGCGTGTGTGATAGTGTGTATTTGTGTACGTTTTGCGATGATTTGATCGCTGGCAAATAGTTGGGGAAAGGAGGGCTTCTTTACCGAGTTTTATTATTTTTTTTCATCTTTTTTATTTGCTCTTTTTTCTCTCTTTTTGTTTGTATTGGTTTTGGTTTAAATTTCTTTACCTTTCATTATTTATATTTAACTAGTTTTAAATGTGTTTTCTTCCACGGCCGTGTTTATGTGTTTATGTATGGATGCATTTTAATGTTTACCTAACACACAGTTTTTTTCTTCTCAATTTTCCTTTTATTTTTTTCATGCTTTGTTTTATTCTAGTGTGTTTTAGCGTGGCGTAAAGTAGTTCTTCGTGTATGTTTGAATCGGTTTGATCTTTTGGTTTGTTTAGATGCTATTTTAACATGTGTTTATTCTGTGGCTGCACGTTTTAAGTGTTCATCACTTGTATCGTAATGTAAAAATATGAACAATACAACGTTCTGTTTTTTTTCTGCTTCTTACTTTTCTTTCTATACTTTGCATTTTAATAACTGCACAGTCTATAGAATAGAAAAGTGTCTTCCATACTGGACAATGCTGTTGACCTTCTCTCTCTCTCTCTCTCTCTCTCTCTCTCTCTATCTCTCTCTCTCTCTCTCTCTCTCTTTCTCTCCTTTTCTCTGTATGTGTTGGTTGTTTTGTATGTTTTTTTTTGTTTTTATTTGACGGAATAGGTTGTTTGTTTGTTTGTTTGTTTTCTTCCACTCCATTCGCGTTGCGTTTAAATGTTCCTTTAAGTATGAGATAGTTTGAACTTTCTGTTTTTTTCACCCTTTTTCTTTCCTATTTTTGCCATTATCAACTGTATCTTCTCAACGATTCATAATAAAAGAAGACGGTGAACCATTGAACGTGGACATGCGCCAGGCGCATTGATGGAAGAGAACGAATGAAACGGTTTTTTTGGCCGCTACCAGCGCTTAGCCATTCGCTCATTCGGGTGGTGAAAAGTGGATGAGCTCGAATGTGAAGGAGATTCGCTCGCGAAGCAAGAGGCAACAAGGCAAAGGATGGGCGAACGATGACCAAAAACGGGGGAAAAAGTGGTAAAGTGTGCAACGACGAGGTAAAGCTTGCGTCTTCGACTTCGGGGCCGGGAATTTGGACGTTACCCGTTCATTTGCTTCGGTCCTGTCATCGCGTTCCGCTCCACACCCACCATTGATTTGATTTGTTAATTTATTAATTTCTTTTTATTTTACCTTTATAGTACTATTTGGTTTTCACTCTTTTGCACCTCCCGTTCTCCGTTCTACAAACAATTCTCTTGACACTATCTATTTACTTGAAGTTTGTCCTATATATGTGTAAGTGTGTTTTGTGTGTGCGTGTGTATTGTTTTTGTTTGTTTGTTTTGTTTTCATTTACTAATGTACTTTTTTTTTGCGCACTAGAATGTATTCTTCATTTCGATCTTTCATCTTTGCTTCTGCTTTAACATTGTTTCAACACATTATTGCATCCTATTCTACACTGTGTCACATTCTGTTTTTGTTGCTGTTTTTTCTCTTCTTTTTCCTTCTTTCAATTATACTTTCATTAATTTGTATGCTCTACAAACTTGCAGAAATTTTAATTGTACTGCTTCGTTTGCGAATATAGAAATCAAATCTAAACAAACCAACATATTTTTACCTTCTTTGCCTTCTTCCGTAACCCCCTTGGCAGCGGTACAAGCAAACGGAGCAAACGGTAATCGCGTCTAGGTGTGATACTATACCGTGACGCGACGTTAAGACGGTTTTGAGAACGCGATTGAAACACACCGACTACTAGTAGTACAACTATCCCGCGTTGTGCTCTGCCTTTAATCGTTCTTAATAATTTGTTACTTTGTTTTCTTTTTTGTCTAGGTTTGCTTGCTTCAATAAAACAGATATATAAGTAAGGAATAAACGGTATTACACTATCTGACGACGAGAACGTGTGGAAGTGATCAGGCCAAACATAACACGTATCGCGCCGTGCGCTACCCTTTCTTTGCTTTGATTTTACTAACCTGTTCTCCGGTTTTGTTTGTTTGTTTGTTTTACTTATGCTTGAGTGTATGTATGTATGTATTTGTTTCGAACAGCATAGAAATAGAAACGTGAGAAAAACGGTTCGTAACTGTGCGCGCTAACACTAGCGTCCATAGAACTTGACAATGTGTTGAGGATCATGCGGATCGTGATCATATGAGGGTGACAAGTGGTGTTAAAAGGTTACTACAGGAGGTGTTGGAATTCACGAGGGCGATTCGCGGTTTCATATATATATATAATGCTCTATCTTACAAACGAGTGTTTTTTTTTCTGCCTCCACCTTCTCTGCTTAAGTTTTGGTAGAGGACGAAGAAGGATGTGCTTTGAAAGGTTTTGCAGAAAATATTGTCTATCATTGGATTATGGTAGTAGTAGGGTTAATTTTCCTATACGTGTTTCCTTCCTGCATCTGTATCGCTTTTTTTTTGTTCTATTATGAATGATTTTTGTTCTCTGCCCTATATCATATCGAACAATGGGAGGGGTTGGCTTAAGGTTTGAAATATTTTAAATGATTTCTGCGATCACCACCACTTTCCTCCCCTGCTTTGCTACTTGGCATTAGTTAAAAAGGGGTTTGGTTAAGGAACTAGTGATTTTAACAACGGTAATTGTCTAAAAACAAGTAACTGGGAATGAAAACAAAACAACGCGACAATGGTTCAGAAACAACGATCGTTCAATTCCTTCCTTGGTGAGTAGCTGTTCTAGTACTCTTTTAAAGCTTAAACGAATTCTATTTAATAATAGTTTAAACAAGGTGTACTCTAAATATAATTTGTAACTGACTTTGTAAACATGTTGTATGAAAATGTGGTACGGCAATGTGAACCACAGTGAGGGAAGTGGAAAAGTCGATGCTTGGGTACACGGTACGGTACGGACAATGGTAGAGGTGTATTGCTGCAAAGTGTACGCGCTTCTTAGTAGGCTATTGGTATATTGAAAGAGATATAAACGTGCTGGGAATTGTGTTTAGTATAGTGAAAGAGATAATGTTTGCCTTTCTTCTCATTTGCACCAACCGTAGTAGTTGTAATAGTGCAAGAAGAGTAAGAAAAAGAATGGAAAATTTACAGTATGCATGTGTTACAGAGTGTGTTTGTTTTTTTTTTCCCCTATCGCTGCGCAAAAAGTGCCACTTTGGATGAGATAGCTGGATGAAAAATTCAAAATTAAAAACCACAGGATTCGTCTTCTGTGCACGCATTGACATCTAGCGTTTGATGGGGGAAGAAAAGGGCTCCGCATTGTTTCGCTTTGTTTCACTACTTTTCTTACACGCTTTGCACACTCACCCACTCCCAGTGTTGATGATGAATTTGCTCTTCATTCCTGTACCGCTTGTCTTGATTAAATGTCTCATCAGTCTACAAATATCATTTTCACTACGGGGAAAACTTTTAGAGGGCGGGAAAGGAGAGGGTCCTGTTGAAACGGGGCCTTCTTTTTCTTATGCGGAGCGGCTCGGTAGTAGAAAGAGAGAATGTTTTAGAAAGATTGCAATTACAAACGATGTTGCTAGCTTGAACACACCTCGCTTCTTCTTATCCTCCTCATTCTCCCGTCAGCAACTCGATCTACACTAACATCAACAGTTTCTGTGACCGCCCGTACTTGTACCAGCAACCACACACACACACACACACACACACACACACACACACACACACACACCACACACACACACACACACACACACACACACACACACACACACACGCACACGCACACACACACACACTCGCACACTCGCACACAGAGCATATTGAATTACTCTTAATTTTATTCTTAAGTTTCAGTTGCGCTTTTAGAAAAATATCTGTCTATAAACTTTCATACCTTACATATTCACTACTGTAACGGACGCGCGCGCATTTGTATATAGATGTGTATGTGTGTCTATGTGTGTCTGTAATTCGATTAATGTATGCTTATTTGTTTGGGTTTAACACTTTCTTAACATGTTTGTTGTTGTTTTTTTGTGTTTTTTTTTCTTCTGTTGTCTCTTGGTTTCTCTTCTCTGCCTATGTATGTATAATGTAATTTGATTCGTTCATTCGTGCTCTTCTGCTTCATCTTGGAGGCTTCTCTTGTTTTTTTTTCTTCGTTTTCTCAATTTTCTTCACCGCTTTCCTTTATACTTGAATGACTTAAATACTTTTGTTTCACAACACTTGTAGCCCGCTTCGCTTCGCTTTGTAAATCGTACGTTTGCAGTAAAGGTACAAGGGGAGCTTTACCTCGTCGCTTTTCTTGCACAGTGGAGTGTTTTGCTTTTTTGGGGGCACCTTTTGGGTGCGTTTTTTTTAACACACCACAACACAATGCGGAGACGTATTATGGTTATGGTGTGTGGGATAAAATTCGTAGAGTAGCGTTAGATTTGCTTCTAATGGTTAGTTGCACCACGTCGTACGGGCGCACGGTATTTGTGACTAAACTGTGACACTCTACACGTAATTTGAAAACTGTGCTTTCTGTCTGCTGCTGAAGAAAGATAGAGAGAGAGAGAGAGAGAGAGAGAATTAACATGAGTATATGGTATTGTTTTTTTCTTCCTTCTTCTTTTTCTTCATGATGAAAGAAGCGGTTTCATTGATTCGCTTCGTAGGTACTTAATTTTGCGGTGACCCTCGATTGGTTTTTTTTCTATCATTCTACCACAATTATCCTAATGAAACTGAAACACAAAAGGACTTTATAAACCAGATGAATGAACAACACAAGTTATCAAACCGGTAAGAAAGGTATAGCCCCTATAGCACGTAACGTTTTGTTTTTTTTTCTCCTCAATGCCAGCGTTCTCGTTAACCAGCAATTGTTGTGTGTGTGTGTGTCTGTGAGTGTGTGCTGTGTATGTGTGAGTGTGTATTTATTCTATCCATTCAACAAGTAACAGCAATAGAATTATCTACCATCACAACGTTACACATAATGCGGCTTTCTAAACATTGCTCGTTTGTTTGCTGGCATTTGTCAACCGTCTTTTTTTGTTTCGTTTTGCTTTAATTTTTAACTCTTGCTCTCGGTCGATAACACCGACAGCAAATAGGTTGCATATCGTTCGGCTCTACCAGCGTGTTGTACTATCGATTGCAAACTTAAATCTTCACTCCTTCCGACGACCCATTCACGTGCGGGTGGGCGGTGCTATAATTGCGGATACACACACTAAAAACATAAAGAAACTTAAATTAATAGTAAACATATGATTTTAAATAACAGTAAAAAAGTATAAATAAAACATACCTTAAAAATACACAGGGGAACCATAAAAAGAATATAAAAAGAGCAATAGACGAACGAAAACGACACAAACAATACAAAATAATTGAATAACAAAACAACAAAACAGAACAACGACGAACAAAGAAACCGAATACCATACACATGAACATATCTCACCAAACCACGCAACTAACACCATACCACTGGGATTAATTTGTCTCGTAATGTTCTGTGTATTTTCGCTTAATTTCATCCTTAAAACCTTCTACCATTGTGGGAGTGACTCGCTTTTCATTTCCGTTCCTCTTTTTTGTTTTGTTTTGGGTTGTTTCCTCGCTCTTTCCTCGTTCGGTTGTTTCTTCACTTCACCCATCTTTTGTTGGCGTGCTGCTTACGGTTGTTATACGGTCCCCACGCGTCACGTTTTGCAAACCCCCAAAACAGCGCTTTACTGCTCATTCAATCCATTTCAATTTATTAATCTTCTACTTCCGCCCGCGCCCTGCCTTCCTTGCTATCTTTATTTTCTAGTTTTTGTTATCTTGCCACGTTGTTGTTTTCCTGTCTGTTTTTTTTAAACTGTAGCACTTTCGCTTACTTTCACCTGTCCGCTTATTTGTTTTAGGGTCTTCCTGTTTTGTTTTGTGTAATGGTTAATCGATAGGGCCTAAAACCCATCGTGCTTGCCCCGCTTGCATTTGCACTATAAATATAGATAAACTTTGAATAAAACATAACACAGTAGTAGATAGTAGTAGATGGGTTACGAGTGTATGCATGCACATATAATGGGGTAGGAAAGGTGCGGGGGACTGTGGGGAAGGTTTGTATTATTACGTTTACGTTTATGTGTGCCATATGTGTGCCACGCATCACAGGCGTTTGACTGTTTCACTACTACATACGGGGGTATTTTGTAACGAGAAATCTTATGTGTCGATGTGCTGGAGCTGTATCGAATACTACCACCCCATTAAGAAGAAGAAGAAGAAGAAGAAGAAGAACAAACAAAAAACTGTAAACCCGTCGTAAGGACTCCTACACTAACAATTTGCCTACCCTGCTCCCCCGCTAGGAGCATCTCATTCGCTTCTTACTGTCAAGCGGTATGGTAACTGAATGAAGAAATGTATCAATGTTTGCGTTTAATAATTATTTTACAACATTATAACAGCTTAACGTGTACGATGTGTAGGTGTGTATATGGAACCCTTTTGCCCTTACATTTCCCATCTCGGTACCCGTGTCTTTTCAACGTTCGTTCCGTGCTCACTTTCCCCTAGAGAGCACGGGTGTAGCCCAAATGTAGAACACCATACCATACCACATTCAGTTGCACAAACCGTGGTGGCGGTGAATGTATGAACAGCAGTTTGCGAATTTAAATAGTGCAAAACAGATGTTACAGATGCAACAGAAACAGGTAGCCTGCACACGCACAGGAGATCCACCCAGACACAAAGTAAGGGCAAAACACCGCAAGAGAGGCTAATTTGGGTCACACGAGTGAGGATATGGAGCAAGGCTTTTTGAGTTGATTTACCAAAAACAGACGGCACATTCAGTGGAAGATGGCCCCAAGCATACAATTCTCACGCACGTACAAACACACCTTAAACGTGTGTATCTCGGTATAGGTGGCACATAAAAGTTCGACACCTCTTATCTGTTCTCACACTTTCCTCTTCTCCAGCTGTCTCCTTTATAGCAAACTGTTCTCTGTTGCTTTTTTTTGTGATGTTGTCCTTCTCGTTGCTTTCTCCTTGTTTGAGCGTTTTCCTACTTTGTGTCCGGGCAAAAGAGCACTTGTTTCTGTGCCAATTGGTGATGGTACGTCTTTCTTTGTCGGTTGGTCTTACGAGAGAGAGAATTCTTTTGCTTTTCTAAACTTTTCCCTTTTATTTCTAAACGCCTAGCATTTGCTCGTGAAGCTTCATCTAGTTGCTGCCACAAGCAAAGCGGAAACAAAGTGAGATAAAACATGCTTGTTTGTGTGATGGTGTGTGAAAAAGAAATACACATCTGTACTAACGCATATTAACAAATGTAAGATAGATATGAACGATTGCATCGATAAAACAAAGGGGTAAAACCTATTGCACGCGCGCGCCCTACATACACGCTAGGAAAACGGAAGCGGATCCTCGCTACTGTTTTGATTAAACGCTCTCCCTCCTCCCCTCATCTCCCCTTTGCTGCATGGAAGAACCAATATCCTTTTCCTACGCCCCTTTCCTTTCCTATCTTTCTAAGCTACGTTAACTAAACATTACGGTAACGGTTATAAAGCATGCAGCAAATCGTACACGAGCCGTTGGAAGTGAGAAATAAATTCTTAGGCCTGGATCACCGCTGGATTGGTGGGTGAAGTAAAGTAACAGGAATAAATGATGCTTTATCCTTGACCAAAGGATGGACTCCTGCGTAAAAACAAAACACCGCGTGTTCCGTGTAGATTGCGACATTTAGGCAAAGTTGCGTATGCGTGTTACGCGGTAAATAAAGAATGAAAGCAACGAAAAAACAAAATTAAAAAAAAGTATGCTACTGTTAAACTTAAACTGCTAAGTCACTAGAATAATGTCCCGACTAAAAAAAAAAACAATCGATACGCTCAAACCAATCCGTACCACGGCATGCGGCATGCGTGCTCGGATACCATCGCGCTTGTACAGGCTTGTAACTTTCCTTTCCCATTCCCTATATTCCACATGTCCCGACGCTTCCCTTGGAGCGTTCTAATAGCGTTCGCCGCTGCTCTGTTTTTAGAACGAATTAATAAGAACGATATAGATTAATAAACGTAACTACCAAGTTACAAACAAAAACCCGCTGTACTAGGTGCTAGTGTCCACACTAGCTGGTTGTTCTGGGTGGGGGAGATTTATGACTGCGGGTGGCTCGATGCTCGATCGAGCAAAGAATCGAGTGTGAAGCAATTACGGTATGACGATGGTCTGCGAAAGGGTTGATGATGTGGGATGTGGGAGTCTTTACAATTTTCTTAAAACTCAGCGAATGGGCAACGACCCACTGTATCAGCGGGCCCTTAACAGTGTCTTCGAATCGGGCACACTAGGGAAATAATATAAAAGTGTAACAAATCAAAAAATTAAAGTAACAGAAACAACCCTGGCGCGCACTGTATGATGTGTCTCGATCCGCTTGATCGATCGGTGATGTTTTTTTAAATGTGTTTTTGGTATTGAATTAACGGCCTACATTCTATTAAAAAAAAAAAAAAACGTGTATGACTGGCATCGTAAGCGGCGATCAGCAGAGATCGCATAACGAACAAACAGGAGAATCCTTTGAAAAGTATGATGCAAATGAAGCGCTTTTCGGAGGGCTTTTCCCCCCATCCCGCACGAGCTGGTTGGTACGCTTTGAGCGAAACTTGAACGGAAGGGATCCTGCCCGATCGGCGCAAACCAAACTAAAAAAAGGAAACTTGGACAGGGGTAACATGTTTAACTACTAATTAAATGGTCCTTCTTACTACTACGACGGGTGCCTTGCATTGTGGCGTACCACGCCTTAACCACACATGCATTAAAGTGTTCATCGATCTCTTTGCCCTGCGTCCCATCCCATCCCGTGATCGCAATCCGATGTGTGATGCTTATGTTGGTGTGTGATGTTATGCTTTGTTTTCGTTTAGTTTTATCTCCTACACGGGAAGTTGCACATGATTAGGGTGAAAGTTTTGCTTCTAACTTTTCATAATGTGTTTTTGTTGTTGTCTGTAGCTCTTTCCTTCGTTAAAATTTCTTTATACATGTACGATTTCATGTGTGTGTGTGGGGGGTTTTCCTTTAGACGTTTTTTTTCTTATCCCGCGTCCATTCTAGCGCGCAACAAAATTTATCTAGTAAAATAACAATTACACAATCGTTTACCATTCACATTTCCTAGAGCTGTAGTTTGTAATAAATTGTGTGTATGTGTGAGTGTGTGTGTTTTTCTTGCATTGTGTGAATGTGTATGTTTTTTTTGGGGTGTTTTCACCCATTTCATATTTACCTAAACGCTTTGTTTTTGTTACCCAGCCTTTCTACTACTATCCCCAACTACGGTTTCAAACGACCGTGGCGTTTCTCTGTTCGCTATCACAACGCGAAATCATTTCAAGTTTACTCTTGTTCTTGATAATTTGTTTTTTTTTCCCAACTGTTACTTCTTCTTCTTCTTCTTTTTACGCCCATTGTACGATTATTACTGTGATTTGTTTTCCCCTTTGCCTTGGCTCACATAATCAATTTGAATATTAACGCTATATATTATCCTTTTTGTTTACCTTGCTGCCCGCACTGCCTTCACTCGACGGAGCAACCAAGCCGCCCCATCGTAATCGAAACGAATGAAGTGGTAGAGCGGGCGGTGGAGCCGCAAAAATTAAAATCTAACAACAAAGTGTACGAATGAAACGATGTACGTGTACAACGAGAAACAACTTTTTTTTTTGCCCTAAAAACGAAACACACACACGCACACGCAGACATTCACTCTTCGCCCGTTCTGAAACTGAATTTAGCGGACGCGTCTCTCTATCTCTCGCTCGCTCGAAGAGTGGATTAGTGGTTACACTAACGTTAAACGAAACTCGCTTCTAATATGTCCCTACACTGTAATATGTCTTCCTTTGCTGTATTTGTTTTGTTTTTGTTTCCTTCCTCCCTCCCGTGCACCGCACGCGCACACACACATTCTCTCGCTCTCTTCCACGTCCTCCTCTTCCACATATCACACTTCTCCTATACTCCCAGCGGGTTCTGGCGCCCTCGCAGTGGGCGCAACGCTCCCATCGCAAAACGGGGATTCAGATTGAAGGATGCGCTACGTACAGATGAATGTTTGCCTTAAACTCGTCGATCGCGGACTGCAGGCGGCTCTTGGGCGGAGGACTAGCGAACGCGGCTAGGCGGCTGGGCGTGACGGTGGCGGCGGCGGCGGCGGCGGCGGCGGCTGCAGCTACTACTGCTCCCGTTGCCGTCCGGCACCCCTATTGCGTTACGGTGGCGACCGACGCGGCCGACGTTTTGTTGGTGGCCGCCGCATTGGCCGCCGTCTGGCACGCCCGCTTCGTCTCCTCCTGGCTGATGCGCTCCTCTATTAGGTACTGCGCCACGTTGATCGCGTTCTGCTGGCCGGTGATGGTGACGATCCGGTTGCGCGTGCCCGGCGCAAAGATGCCCTTCTTCGAGATCTGAATGTTCGCGCCGGATATGTGCTGAATTTCGACCAAACTGCGCCCGGCCGGTCCTGCGCGCCGTGGAAAAGAGAAAAGCGAAAGGCGAGATTAGTGTCGGTGCGGTTCAGTGATGTGATGCTCGTGTTGGCTACTGTTCCATTGCTGGATTGGAAGCTTGTTTTGTTGCTTAACGATAAAATGCTCAAAAAAAAAAAAAAAAAAAAAAAACACCGGTTAGTAAGCATTGCAGCTGCACTGTACAGCGTAATGTAGTTAGTGGATGTGGCGATAGACGATAGTTTGTGGCACAAAGGGACACAGAAGGCAGTAAACACCATCACGGCTCGGAACATGCGACTGTACACAGTTCGGGTTTCTCGCTTGCTAACTACCTTTCTCGAATCACTGTGACATGAGGCCACGTCTTTAGTATCTGGCGCATGCTATGTCACGCACTGCACAGTTCCAGTCCCAGTGACTCAAGCAAGTATGTCAACTGTTATGAATAAGGTGATCAGTGTTTGGCCTGAATTTCCCAGGATCAATTCAAGGATGAGTTTTGATGTATCAAAATGTCTCGACGGATGAGGTGCATTCTCCAAACTTTCTTGGCTACATAAAAACCATGTTGTTGATACTAATTGGACAAGAATTTGGGTGCAAGCAATGTTCGGAACAGGCTCTCCCATACTACCCATACCATTTCTACGACTTCCTATTCGAAACCATCTCCACTCCAATGAGAATGCAAATGTACAATTGTGATAGATGAATCCTTCAAAGTTCACTACTACACACATGTTACAAGACCAGGTACGAATGAGTATGTATAGTATCCAGCAACATGAGGCTTTTTAAAATACCGAATTTGTTCAACAGTTTCAAAGTTTCAACCAAAATACAGAGAGTTCCCCAAAACCCGTATAATGAGAGTGGCGTATCGATCGTGCGTATTAGTTGGCGATGGAAGCGATTGGCACATTGGTTTCGTAATACACAATGACACAGTAAAGCCGGATGTACCAGTCAAACGGTCCAATTGCTTAGCTTCACCTGATCTAAGTTAAACCCCAATTATTATGTTTTTAGTTTGCATATTTTTTTTTAAACTGTTAGCAAATGGATCGTGCGAAAAAAAAACGAATGATAAAGCATATAGAAAACAGATGGAAAACTTATAACCGGTAGATTAAGCAACCCATAGAAAGAAAAAGGGAGAGCGAGGGAGAGATGAATGGGTAATGAAGATGACTTAACAAAGTACAACAAGTTAAACCAACCGAGGAAGTAAAAGAATAAAAATAATAAAAACAGTGTGTGTTGTATATACTTGGGCTCGAGGGGATGGGAGTAGGGGGCGTAAAAAGCGGCCAGATTCGGTCCCGATCGATCGTTCGTCGTACAACGTTCTGTGGCGCACAATCGACGCTCGCGCACTCTTCTTGGCTCTATCTCCAGCGCGCTTCACACTGGCGAAGGGTTACAGCACCACGGCCCAGCCGGACTTGAGGAAGGGTGGTGATAGTAGTAGTAGTAGTGGTGATGGTGGTGGTGGTAGTGGTGATGTTGATGCGCCATCGTGCCGGTCGCTTTAATGCCGAGCATTCATCAAACCACCAATCGGCGCATCACGACGTTCGCGGGTTCGTGTCCTGGTGTCCTGGTGTTTTGTCCGTAGTGAGTCCTTTATGTGAGCTATTTTTTCCCCGTGTTTAAATGTTCTACCCTCTACAATGCTTTTGTACTGTGTTGGCAACGATGGGCTTCTAATCTTCTTAGGCGCTAGCAGTGCTATTCTTTCGGGCAATTTAACAAGTGGAGCAATAACACAGAACCGCACGCAACTAAATGTCTACAAACTAGCCTCTAATAAAATGGTGCTCTACACCTACATTACTGGTACAGCTGCGTACCTGCCGAATGACTGGAAGTGGCCAGTGGGGGAATGAATATGGCAATATGGCAAATGTTAAAACAAAAAAAAAATAAAAAAACTATTCCTAATTACGAGCAATGGCAAGTTAATTAAAAGGAAAAATAAAGAAGGATAGTCCATCCGTTTGCTTGGCGCTTTGCTGCCCCTACAACAAAACAAACTAGAGCTCAGTGGAAACCGTTGGTCTGCTATATCACATGTACTAACAGTGAACTAAAAGGCACATGTTGCTGTTACGTTTACTCCTTTGGAACGTACGAAATAGTGGAAATGTTTGTGTCGGTTTCGATGAGTAAGATATGCCCATTTTTCGAGCCTAGTCATTATTCTCAAACCTTGCGCTTGCAACTCTTTTTTGCTGCCTGTGTGGGTAAACATAGTCTGTAATGTTTGTATGTGTAGGTGTGTGTGTGTGTGTGTGTGTGTGTGTGTGTGTGTGTGTGTGTGTGTGTGAGTCTAGGTCCTTGCACTTCGGTTCCTTTGGTCGCGAACGAGGTCGCTTAATAGTGATGATCGATCACGTTTTCAACCGAGCCCATGGGATATGCGCATTGCAGAAACTGCGTGTATGTCGATTGCAGGTAGGGATTACCTGGAAGAGTAAAGCGTTTATTTTGGGTCAAATCGGTGTCCTTTTTTATTACTGTGACGGTGACGGCAGAAGCTGTATGGAGAGCAGCAGAGTGCTCACTTTAGTTTGATTTTGAAATTTTCCACGTGTTTCCCGTTGCTTCTTTGGTTCATTTGGTTGCGGATGATTTGAAGTTGTTATTGTTATTTGCTGTTTAGCAATACATGATGCGACGTTGAATATGATATCTGAAGTTGTTGTTTGATTGTTTTGTTTGCTTTGCTTTTGGCTAATTTGTAAAGTTATGTGAAGTTCCTTTATGAAAACTATTGATACTGTTGCCAGCGATCGATGAGGTAGACAAGCTTTGCTAACAAAACTTTGCTGGGCTTGTTTGCCCTCCAGTTTACGATTTTTACGTTATAGATGAGTGTGGTACGAAGGTGAGCGAAACATGATGAACGCAATGAGACACGGGATCGTGCAATCACTTTAAGTTTGTACAAAATATTTACATTGGAAAAATCGAAAAAGCTAATCAGTACTTGATCTCACTTCCTGCATTGCGAGGAAAGAACCTATATGTTTGACATATTTACATGAATGATTTAACAAGACCTAGGTTTTGCGCACACAATAGTGCTCACCACAAACATAGGCGTGTGGAAACCTTAAACCATTGTACAAGATTTGTACAAAAGAAGTTGAATTTGAGCAATGCATAGCAATCATAAGGGGGAAGTTGTTTCATTGAAGACATTCTCACAATCCCGTTCGCTGCTAATTTATCAACGATATCTTCATGTTGATGGAAAAACATAATTGAGCTTATTTGGTTGTTTTTCAGCAGATTGCTTTTTCGGTGTTAGTCTGTGATGGCTGTTGACTGATTTGTTGTTTTGATTGAAGATGAACGAAGTGACGAGTTCGATGACGTTGGTTGGGTTCCTGAAGAATCCGCGACGTACATGGTTTGGTGGAGAGCGCATGATGAAGATAGAGAGAGAGTGTGTGTTTGTGTGTGATGAGACAGAGCAGAGTGCAGCAGCGTTAGATCGGCCAGCAAAACAGATCGTTGCGGACACGATCGAAAGAACGGCATCGATGTCGCCGAAAAGAGTATAATACATCAGGGGAGTGAAAGAAGAGAAACAGATGCCAAGCCAAGGAAGTGGTAGTGTGTTTTTTGGGAAGATGAAGCATCGGATGCATTAAACGTGATGAATATGATCGGTTAGGTTAGTGCGAGTGGTATGAAGTATGTGGCGATGCAATGGAATGGAAAAATGCTTTCAAGGGGTTTTTGTTGTTGTGATAAATCCAAACATATTGATAAACAATGACTAAATGTTAATGGTAAATGCGTGAGAATGGAACCGACGCTAACGGTGACCCAGTGTAAAACACCGTGTAGGCCATGTGTTAATGGTGTAGTCTGTGTGCGTGTACGTGTACTGGTAATCGAAAAACGGAAGGTTTCTTTCGCCTAAATCGCATGGCTGTTTGTGGCCATTTTGATGTCCCACCCCAGAGCAAAAACTATTAAGAAGAAAAAACCACACACATCTTGCACACACGCACACATTCTCCTACATGCACACACACACACACACACCCTTGTGGCCTTAGTTGTCGGAGGAACTTACCGAGGATGGCACCTACGATCACTTCCGGGATTTCGACGTTCTTCTCCTTGCTCGTGGTCATCTCGGCCGGGGTCGGGCTCTTGCTGAGCGAGCCGAGCGTTTGGGCGGCCGCGTTCAGGGCGCTCGGGTTGCCGAGCCCGAACGCATTGTTGTTGATCGAGATCGGGGTCGCCGCCTGCGTGCCCGGATGCCGGAACGGATCGAACGTGGTCGGATCGTAGCGATCGATGGCGGTAGTGCGAGGCGTCGCCGTGCCCGCCCCGTGCAGGTACGAGTCGAGGTTGAGCTGACCGACGGCACCGTACACGCCGGTGGCGGCCGAGGCAGCGGCCGCGGCCGCCGCCGACGACTGTTGCATCTCCGGCATGCCCAGATAGCCGAGCGTGGTCGAGTGCGTACCGTTCTGCAGCCCGACACCGATGCCCAGGACGCCATACTTTGCCAGCACACCGAGCGCGGCATGCACCTCAGCCGTGGCCGTGTCCGAGTAGCCGGACTGTCTCATGGCACTCTGTCATGATCGAGGAAGGCGAAGAAGAGAACAAAATAGAGAGTTAGAAGAGAAAAAAGGGGAAACATGTTCCGCATTAGTGGCGACTATTAACTTCCGGCTCCAGGCTTTATAAACGCATTGTACATATTAAAAACAAAACAAAAAAAAGTGGGAAAACACTGAGAAGGGATTCACAAAACAAACAAGCTGTGGTGGTGGGTGGGACAGGGAATAGTGTGTGCACACGTTGACAGCTGTCAGCTAGATGCACCAAAAGCTGTACGTCAGCCAGAGGTGATAGGGAAACGGATACCGCGTTCCGATTCCTTCGCCAGCACGCAAGATGCCAAGATCTTTGAAGATACCGTGAGCTTGGAATGTTTAGAAGGATGTGCGAGGGCGCAGCATCCCATGAAGATTATCATGTGGTGCTTGTCGAAACTGAGGCAAATGGTTGGATTCAGAGATATGTTTCATGATGCCGCAGAATGAGCAAGTTAATGCACACGAAAACGGAGGAAAAATTTATGGATTCACCCAGGACAGAATGTAAGAACGGATTACAGTGGCGATTGATGAGGTGCTTCAAAACGTGTGCTCGATCTGCCGATGCGTGGAGAGCAAGGGCCACATGTACATCTATACATTGGTTTTAAACATTTAAGCACGGCCATTTTAGCGCTACTAGTCCCTGTCGATGCGTATGCGTAGTGATGCTGCTAGCAACGTGATTAAGTTTGGTTAGATAGAGGGATAAAAAGAGAGTGAGAAAGAGAGACAGAGAGCAGAAGAGAGGTTTGGTGGCGGCACACGAAGGTGAACTGAAGATGAAAACTAAACAAGAGCACACACACATTCACAAGAAAGGGAAACTTCCCTCCCTATACAAGTATAGCAGCAAATATGCTTCGCCACCCAGGGGCACAGGGACAACGCTTCGAGAGGCGCGTGAACAAAATGAAAGGGATGGAAAACGAATGGCAGCTGCGCAAAAAAAAAAACAATATAATGGTACACGTAACAGTGGGTCGCCGAGGGAGAGGTGGATGGGAAGGAATGAACGCAAAAGGATGTTTATAAACAGGAGCCGCAGAAATAGTAAACACAAACAAAAGACTATACAACAAAAAAAAACGAAAGAGGTAAACGAATGAAACGTTTGATTCTACCTTAATATGATCAAGCAATTGTGTGGTAACGGTAGGATTAGTCTGTGGTGATGGTGCACCTAGGTTTAATGACAGATTGAGCCCGGTGCCGTTGACCAGCAAACCGGTGGCCGCCGCATTCGGCAGCGGCCCGCTGATGGCGGAGTTGAGTGAGGCGGTGCTCGAGCTGAAATTGGGATTCTGTGAGGCGGCGAATGGCGAACCAGTGGGGTTGAAGTTGGCCACCGGTCCGTTGATGTCTGCGTATGATACGTTCAAGCAGGTGCCGGATGAGGGATCTTCGACGATCTTGGCCAGGATCATCTTGCATGCAATCCGGTTGTTCTCCTTCTCGCCGATGATCGTGATGCAGCGCTCCTGCAGCGTCAGGTCTTTCGGCTTCTGCGAGATCTGCACGTAGGAGCCGGACTCCTCCTTGATCTGTTTGATGTACGCACCGGCCTTACCGATGATCATGCCCGCGGTCGTGTTCGGCACCAGTATCTTGACCTGCTTGTCGCGCTCCTGGGCCTGCTTCGCGTCCGCCTCGGTGAGCGCTTTGGTAATGTCGGGCTTCTCGCGTATCTTGTCGGTGATAAAGTCGAGCACGGCCAGGATGCCCTCGACCGTGCCGCTAATGAGACAGATACGCTCGGTGGTACCTTTTGGAGATGAAGAAAAGTGAGTACAACATGAGAGAGAAAGAATAGAGAGAGAGAGAGAGAGAGAGAGAGAGAGAGAGAGAGAAAGAGAGAGAAGGAGAAAGAGAGAGAACAGTTGATGAGCCTGAATGATGACAAAAGTACTTTTTACAAAATGGTTTGCCCTTTCCTTATCCTGTGTGGAATGCTAAATGTACTGAATGGTGAATATGGAAGAAAATGAGAAGGGGTAGAGAAAAGGAGACAGTTGGTGAAGGTGTCAAAGCGGTCCTATCAACCGCCTTCAATGGTTGGTGCCTGCTGTCGAACATGATCGTTGAGCATGATGACGAATCAAACCATTAGTTACACAGTATGACATCATAGCAAAATGCAGCAAAATGGCACTTTTCGTCTGTTGTTTTCCAATACTACCAATTTATATCTAATTATTCCAAATGTTTTACATTCATGAGCCGCACATTTAGCATTCAGCGCATTCACTTTCCGACGTCCTGAAAAAGGTTTCTTGCGAAGGGTTCGTTTTTCCTCCTTGTGCAGGCTTAACGATGCGTTGATGCGTGATAAAGTATACACATACATTTGAAAACGTGATACGTCAATTGAATAAAAACACATCAATAACACAATACTATTAACACCAAAATGCCAAATGACAAATGCGATAGGAAGGATAATGTAGGCTCTCGGCGGCTTTGCTCAACTTGAATGATGTGTGTATGCGGCTGTGGCAATGTGTCGGCGACGCGCAGAAACGCAAAAGAGTGTAAGTACAGTACACATATAGTTTGAATGAATGGAATGGAGCGAAAAACAAACATTGCAAAACACTGTTCAATGGGTTCGGCATGGCAGTACAAATATTATTATACGCTTGAATGTACAACAAAACTGGAAACAAAACAAAAAACTGTTTGGTCGCTACTAATTAATTGAATGTTTTTATCAGAAACATTTCATTACGACGTCACAACATGTTATTCAATCTTATTTCCAATGCGCCAGCGTTGCAAAACAACGGAGTAAGAATGAAAGCGCGGACACAGAATAGGAAAAAAAACACACGAAAAGGTCGGGAAAAAGTAAGCAGCAGTCGGTAACATAGAGAAAGAAAAGGTGCGAGAGGGTGTGAGAGGGGTAGAGATAGAAAAATAGGGCAGACAGCAGAAGGCATGTGTGGCTGTATGCGAGCGGAATACATACCGGGGTAGAAGTCGTGCGCCTTGGACATCTTCACCCGGGCACCGGCATCCTTCTGTAGGGAGGCGATCGTTTCGCCGCCCTTGCCGATGATGGCACCGGCCGCGACCGACGGTACCAGCGTCTTGAAGTGATAGTTGTCTCCGCCGCCATTGGTAGCAGTGGTAGTGGTGGCGGTGGTAGTTCCCGTAGCTGCAAAGGAAGCAAGATGACATATAGATTATTAACGGTGTGTGCAATAGTGTAGGGTGCAGGGGTACATCAAAGCAAGGAATGTTCACAACTGATCAAGATATCAAGATGTTGAGACGCGCAATTGCTGTACTTCTGTATGTTTGAGCGAGCACTGTTTCATTGTGGTAGCGGCAGCGTTGTCCATTCTCAAGCTGATGACGTTCGAGCACAAGGCACAATAAGCTGCAAACATTATGCCACAGACTCTTTGAAGTTGGTTTCACTTTTTTGGTAAAAAAACAAATAATGTTCAGCGCTCCGAAGAATGTTTTTACGCGAGATCTTTCCCCTTTCGCTTCCAAAGCTCCCCCTGGTAGGTGGGATAGAGACGATGGCTGTTTACGTTTTACTTCCTTCTGCGAATGTCACGGTCGCCCCGATGACCTCAGCCGCAAAGGCGCAAACAGAACGAAATATGCAAATAATATACAAACGGGGGGAAACCTGTCGTACGTGTTCCGTCCTCTAACAGCAAGCTAGTAAGCCAACCCTACCACATACGTCGGGCGTGTAATTTGACATTACGCTTGGAGGCGACAAAAAAGCCAAACCAAACTTTACTTCAAACTAAAACACACACATACAGCGAGCGATCCATGTTTTAAATCTCGCCAATTCCTACTGGGCCCATGGGGTGGGTGTGGGTTTGCGTCGAAAAACCGTCGAAGACATAAAAACCCACTCACCCACATTATTCTCCCGCAAGGTGGAGAAGTGGGCAGAGAGTGCGTGCAGTGGCAAAGATTGCGGAATTGTCAACTGCTCGGCGCTACTAGAAGGGGAGTCTCTACGATAAAGAAGTACACAACAAGGTTTCGCTGCACAACTCTTACCCACCAACGCCCAATGGCACAATCAGTTGACGGATGGTGAAGCAATCGGTGGGTGTGTTTCGAACCATGGGCTACACGGTTTCACTTTCGCGACTCTTTTCACTTTCGTTTGGTGGGAAAGAGGGAAGCGGGATGAAGAAGAGCGGCAGAGATACGAGATCTTTTCATTGATTGATTGCCGTCACGGTGATTGATTTGGAAGATGTTCCCCAATTACGTTAGCATCGTGCTGGAGCTTTCAAGAAGATGGTAGTATTTACTGAAAATGAACAAACAATGTGCTAATTTCTAGAACTGCACAATGCTCTGACTACCCCAGTACATAAAGCTCGCAGTAGCTCCAAGTTACTTGAAAAGATTTCCATTGGCTACAAACGAACTGACCGAGGCAGAGGACGATAAACAAGCACCATCAAACTTCTAGTTCATTTAAAAAACACTGTAGCAGATCGTGCTCTATCAACGAGTTGCTTTAATCTCCATGATTCACCACTCCAGCTCCACTTCCACTGCATGCAGGGCGAGAGCTTGGAGCGGAGGCTTTAGCGTTAGAGCTGCCTTTCCTCTTCCACTCCTGAACGGTGGACTTTGCTGGGTGCCGCTGTTTTTACGCTTCATTTGGTCCTTTTCGCTATGTTATGTGTGTGTGTGTGTGGGTATGCCTGATGTTCTTGTATTCTGTTTTGGCACACTAGCACATGTTTCGGATTTTTATCCAAACTGCAAAATCCCAGTCACGGTGTGCTCACAGCACACTACTAGCGGGGCAGGCAGGTCCTCATCATGGCTAGGAGGCAATAAAAGTTAATTGTGTTTTTCCATAGTGGACGACCTGCTTTTTGCCGCTGTCCGTGTGTGTCTGTCGGGGTGTATGATTGTGTTGCGAAGGTAGAACTCGGTAGAACATAAGCTGTATCCAGTACGTGCAACATTATCTAACACACTCTGGTTCAAACAATCAGGTTCCGGGTGAGACAGATAGCAAAAAAAAAAGAAAACCCGACCTCCACTAGCAGCCCCACGGAAAACTGTTAATGTCACGTACGAAAACTAACGTTATCCTTCCTTCCGGGGCGATTCAAGCAGCGAACTGTTTTGTTGGAGCACTGTGAACTCTCTACGGATTTTTGCTTTTCATTTGCGAACAAACGGTGGGTGCGATGCACTGTGCACGTTTAGGAGGAAGAGAGAAACTTTTTCCCCCACATTGTGTTGTAGGGCAGTGGTGTTTTAAATGAATAATAATGAAGTTTTTGGAACATGAAACAGATCCCCTGTCCGGAAAGTATGGCATGCATCTCGTCGGGAAAAGTTTAGATTCAATTTCTGCTTTCGTGTTCTTCAAAGCGAACTATGTATGCAAGTGTATCTATTTATTTTATAGATTCAGGATAATGATATTTTATATTTATCAGGTATTTTCTAATTGCAATACTAAATCCATTAAGTGCTAGATCCTCTCTCGCAAACGTCGCTATTTATTACACGTGCCTCATCATGCAACCGACGGGAAATTCAATATAATCACCATAAATAAGGCAAAGCGAATGGAATAACGATACCATTAATCATGAAGTAATGGAGAATAACGAAAATACATCAACAGCAATCCACTGCACTCGGCTCTACCGGCACCCGCCCCCATCGCTAGGCATCATCTAGTAATGATTGTAATGACCATAATGCTTGCACCAACGTCGCCCAGCCTGATGGGACGCGTACGGTGAAGCATACGATCGGAGAGAGAGGGCGGAAAAAGGAAAGAGCACTAAATTACACCCTCCTGTTTCGTTGGGTGACACATCTAAGACCTCGGCTGGTGCTCGAGACCCAACTAATGATAGTTGCTTTTGATGTACCCCTTCTCTTTCTCTCTCTGTCTCTTTCTCTCAAACGATTGTCTGGCAATGTGAGAAGTTAGATGACGAGGCTGCGACAAACGACGTGCGGCCGGTTTCTCGGTCAGGGTCAGCACGATGACAAGAGCCACCGAGCAGGCCCAAGCCGTTCTAACCTACTAGCCTACTGTCTTGAAGCTCGACCCGATGACTAGGTTCGATCGAACGGCCGTCGATGTTGGCGCAGCTGAATTGAAGGTTGAAGTAAATTAAGTTAAAGCTGTTCAACGGCAACAAGAAAACAGTTCCTCTTTCAATGTGATGATGGGGTTTGTTGTTTTTTTTTTTAATTTTTATTATTATTCCAATTGTGTGTTAATTGCTGTATTACGTATAATGTGTGCAACCGATCGTATAAACAATCAAGCAATCGTTAGAAGCAAGGTTTATATAGCAAAAGTTTTTTTTTTAAATAAATCCAACGTTTCAACCACCACCACCAGCGAGTGTGCGACATTTTCAGATGTTCCTGCAACAAGTGTCAAAAAGAATCGAGCGTTGTTCTCGCAGTCCTTCGCAATCCGAGCCCCAGATATTTCTTGGGTGTCGGACTTTGATTCGATTCGATAATGAAAACGAACAAAGCGTACCGTTTGTTTCAAGCGCGTTCCGTATTTACATATATGTAATGGGGACAGCAATCGGGGGACGAGCAATACGAGCAAAGAGAGAGAGAGAGAGGGAGAGAGCAGTTTTTGGGAAAGGGCGAGCCTGAGCGGTGTGTTTTATTTATTGTTCTTCTATAGCATTACCTTGTTGCGACACTATTTTTAGTACCGAGCAGCCCGTCGGTCGGGTCGAGAAGGGCATCGGAAGAAGATGGGCAGTAAGATGAACAGACCGCGGGCGAGCGCGCGCGCGCGTGCGATTGTGACCGGTACTAATTGCGTTTGTTTTCTGATATTGCAGCCGTCGTCAGCATGAAGATGCGACGTGACCGAAACGACAACCGGCGCTACATTCCGCCCAAGGCAGCCGCCCGAAACCGGTCAGCGAGTCCAAAACGAGCACGAGCACAGAGGGCCCAAAAACCGAGGTACGGCGCGGGCAAGAATGAAGCAAAAGTAAAAAAAAGCTCCTTCTCGACGCTAATAAAATTTGAATAAAAAGAAAAAAAACACCCGTAGCCCTCTCCGAATCAAGTCCAAGGTCTCGGTGGATACGGTCGCGACCGTTGATTGCGTCAATGTTCTTTAGTTTGACGCGTGGAGAGCTCGGGAAGGGGAAGGGGGAAAATGCATGGAACAACAAAAAACGTGATTCGGCATGAGCACGGCCAATGCACATTGTCACCGGGCTAAAGTTGTGTTTGCCACGCTCTCGTAGACGGTGGTGCTGCACTTTTCGGAACACCGGTAGAAGCCAGCGGAACAGAATGGAAAAAACCCCGCCGAAAGCTTATCCGTCACGTGTACGTACGCAGGATGACTGCTGGTCGTTTGCTTTTCAGTGGAAGGTACAAATGCAGCCTTGCAGCTAACGTTCTCGATTGGGATGGATGCGTTTGTAAGCATTGGAGATGCTTCTGGTACTGGGAGGGCGTTTTGTTCTGTTTGTGCTCGTTACGACGGTTGATGCCTGATGGATGCTTTATGACTACAGCCTAAAAACAACTACAAAAACAACTACAAACAACCATTTGCTCAACATTAAGCAACACAAATTTTTAAAACCAATTCAAAACAATTTGTCAAACACTTGGAAATTGAAATCAGTCTCACAGTAAAGTCGTTTCGCGAGAGGGATTTAATTGCAATTTACGTCATAATCTGGGAGAAGCAATAACATTGAAACCACATCGGTCAATTGCTTGCCTTAAACCGTTCTCGTAAATCCACCCTTTTGTACAACTCCCAAACTCCCGACAGACGCTCTTCTGGCTTCTGTTTTACGCAATGGAACACTCAATACACCGTGCCCAACCGTGGGTGCAATGTAAAATGCCATAAAAGTTATGAGCAGATAAAAAACACACATAATCATACCCCCAAGCAAGCGTATGTGGTGCATGCTGTTTTCCCCTTATCCATGTGGATAAAAACATCACCAGAATCGATATTACCGGGGCTTGGGCGACAAACGATCGCTTGAAAACGGGGAACCAAAACGCGAGGAGAAAAAGCTTTTCGAGCCACCAGGAACGCATTGGAAACGGAGCGTTATCAAATGATGGCTTGAAACTGTTGATCTTCCGTTTCCGCATCAGCACCCATGGTGGGTGATGGTGAGTTGAAAAGCTCGACAATAAAAGTTACACACACTCTGTCCGCGGTTCGGAAGTTTTCCCAAAGTTCTACTGCGCCCACCAAACCCGTTCGCAATCGTTCGGCTGTGTCGCTGTGCGTTCCAGCGATGCTGATAAGAGATCGTGCCACAGGAAGGGAAGGGCAGATTCAATGTGAAGGGTAAAAAATAATGTAAGGTGAACACAGCATCAACGCTAAAGTACGCAATAAAATTCATTGCAAGAGTCATTGAGACAGTGGGAGGAGAGAGAGAGAGAGAGAAGTGGAGAGATTATTATTCGGTGCCGGTGGTGAGCTCAACCAACCGAATATCCGACGATTATGATTATTATTGTGACCATACGAAGGGGTAACCAGGCACTGCCAACGGGAGTGTGAAACGGTGATAATGGTGCTGAAGTTTGGAAAATGATTGCCATTACCGGAGCATCGGGGGCGAGTGTGTGTGTGTGTGATTGTGGCCTTTTGCCGTTGATTTGTAACATTGAGCGACTGGCTGGCTGGCATGTTTGCACTGGCGGCAAAGTGACACATACGCGCGTGTGCGTGTTCGGTTGATTTTCGCTTTATATTGCGTTAGTGTGTGTGTTACAACTTTCTGCCGCTTGTTGCAGATAGGCGGAAACGGAAAAACTTTTACATGAAATTCTCTGAATCCAATGAATTGAATAGCATAAATGAAAGGCACACTGAACCACAATTATCTGCTCGACATCATCTTTCTACCATCACCGATAATGATTGCGACAAAAGTTTCCCTCCTTTACGGGTAAAGTTGTACAAGCTGATGTGTGTACATAACTTCCATTGCCCGAAACGTCTGACGTTAATGACAGCAAATTAAAAGCATTTTTTCACCGAATACTAAGTTACGGGAACAAAACGCAACTTCAATGTACGGTGTCACTTTGCGAACCATGCCAAGTTTAAGTAATAACTACAAGCACGTGACACAATTGTTGATTGGGAAAGTGTTGGAAACATCAACACGATTTTTTTGTGAATCAGCTCAATGCACTCGACGACTAAGTGTCTGGCCGGTGCACCTTTTTCAGCTCAGCTCTTTGCTGAAATGCTCATCGTTTGCCGTATGTTTATGTTTCGATTTCTCCCAAAAATGAGCCTACCATTTGCGATCGAACGATCGATATTGCATGCACACGTTGAGCGGTGCACTCGGCACAGTTACAGGGAACAACAAAGCGGAAAATCAATTGCCAGCAATTGAACTCAATCTGCGTGGAGTATAAGAGGGCAGAGAAAATAGGCCACTTGAACACAAGAGACACACTTAATTTAATAACAGTGTAGCTTCAAACTAGTCATGAAGAAATAGGGAGCAATTTGGTCGCTAGATGTAGAGATGTAGCCGGAAACACGATTTAGATGCCTACCGGTGAGGCTCACTTCAAAGACATCATTTCTATTCTTGACCAGTCGCCAAACCATAATATCGAACCAAAAACGCTGCATTAAGTGATCACATGTAATCAGTGAAACCAAATTAAAGTAAAAAGTTCAGTCAACGCATCGCCGCTAACCAAATTGCTAGCCATTTCCTACATACTTATGCTTTATTGCAGTGCCATAAAACGTGCCAAACCGCTAAACGCTGCTTGCGTCGAATCTTGCGCCGCACGAGCGCAAATTTCATCGAAAGATTCGCCCGTCCCCTTAATGTTGACACGCCATCAAAAATTAAATGCACATGCAAATTCTGCAGCAAACGGTGCGAAAAATAAGCCCCAAACATTTTTCGACCGTGCCGCGTCGTTCGTGTCTGCGGTGGTCTGTGTTTGCATTGCTGTTTTTTTTTTTGTCTGCGGACAGTTTTCATCTTTTCGACAGCTCAAATCTCCCAGCACGACCGACTGGGTGGATCCCGCAGGTGAGGCGATGCTGATGTTTCGACCATGTCGATTCCATTTGCCTGATGGCTTTATCGCGAAAAACTCCAGCGTGTACGGGACACGTGAACTCGCAAATGCGAAATGCGGTGCGCGAAGATTAAGAATAAAAAGCAACAAAATAAAAACATTGCCAATACCCAAAACACATAACCGAGCGGCGTACACCTTATTTTTTATGCGCTCGTAAATGTTACTGGTTGGGCGCGTTATTATTACTTTTATTGCACGGGCCCAGCGACGGGGTTAGTGAGTGAAATCACGCAGGGCGCCGACGGTGGACATGCAGATGGAGAGGGGAATAGGAAAGGATGGACCCAAGTCTGCACACACCGAGAGTGCTCCCGACAACGAGGTGAAGAAAAATCTGATTTTATGCTCACCCGGCCATGCTGACGACGGTGGCGGCAATGGCGCTACGCGCGTGAGGTGCGGTTAGAATTGGATGGATGTTTGGGCATAGAAGAGGGAATTATTTTTAGATCGCACTCGAGGGCAACCAGGGTCCGTGTGGAGCGGTGAAAACAGCGCTGCGAGAGTGGCGATCGTTCTTGTCCTCGTGGTTGCGAGTGTCCGGTAATTGTACCGATCATAATGCAGGGGGGGGATGATGGGGCGAAACTCATCAGTTCTGACGGGTTGACCACGAGATGGTGGCGATGGTTTGGTTGTGATTTTTCGTGCTTGATCTGCGATTTTATTCGTGGCATGTAATTACGGTGATAACTGTTCCGCGTTTTGAAGCGGAGGAAGCAAGCACACCCTCGCCCGCAAGTGGCTTAACCGGAGTATAATCTTAATACTTGTAAATCGCCCGTTCGCACGTTTTTAAATCCACTTCCAACCATCAAAGCAAAAACTGCAGTTAATTACACTCATCAAGACTCGCTCGGTTGGAAAAATATCGCTTTTATGAGCATCTAACAGGCAGTAAAAGTGCCAAGGGAGAAAACAAAAGGGAAAAATGTACTAGCCCGTTTTCTGCCCCGTTGCTCGCTATGGTATTTGGGCAGTGTGTGAAATTCTAACCCCCCTCTGAACTTAACACCATTGGAAGCAAATCAAACAAGAAGAGCGTTACATCCTCCACATCAACGCTCGGTTGTTGTTGTTTTTTTCTCTCTCCCCAATTCCTGACAGCAAACCTACTTCTCAAGACTCTATCAGGCAATGATGTGCGATGCCCCTTTCTGGCCCATATTGTGTGGGCGAAGGTGTCGGGCACTTGACAGGATCGCTTCAGCATTTTGGGGGGTGAAGAAAAGTTAGATACGGACGTCTGCACCAGCCGCTTTCCCTCTTGAAACCTTAGCTGCACAGCGATCATGAAATGGTGTTGCCGAGGGTAAGTGTTGGTTCGATTGCAACCGTCAGTTTGTTCAAGTTTCCAGATGCCCAACGGGTCCAGAAAACGATCAGAAAAAATAGAAACCCTTTCGTTCGGGCGTGTGGTGAGGAAGATCAGAGAGAGGTTTTCATTTTATTCATATGTTGTTGTTGTGGTTGGCTTTGCTTGAGAGTGAGCGGTGAATGAGTTTAAGCATTCGTTTGATGGATGGATGAATTGCACAAGACGAACGGGAAACCACCCATCAAGCCGGCCGATGAAGCTATCATACAGGGGGTGAGTCCATGGGATGTGTGTCATGCTATTAAAGTATCTTTAAATGTGCGTCACTTCTGGTTCATCGTATTGCCTCACGCCATGCTCGGGCGTGTCGTTTGCCAGCCGATGGATGATAATTGAAATCACATGTTTCTACTATGCTGCCGTTTGAGCAGTTCATTTCGATGTAAAGTGTGTGCTCCAAAGAGTGGTTGGTTTTGTTTGATTGGTCACAACTGAATGAAGTTAATTTTTTATCAAATTCTTAACGTTTTAGCTGAATGAGACCTTCTGAAAACAGCAAACAAACACCGTGCGGAAGAAGCAAAAATGGTACCACGTTTGTAGGTACGTTTTACCAAAAGTTTGACCTTTTCAGAGCCATCAAAGTGTGGTAGCTGTGCGGATTACCGGGGCGCCCCTGTGACCCATTAGAACACCTTTAGAGGATTAGATGATGGTCTCAGAACACACATATATATAAGGCAAGAGACTAACAAGATGACGTTTTACGAGCCACTTCCGGCGTATCCCAGATCTCCTAGCGATGTGATGTCGGAAGGACAAATCACAACCGGTTTATTGCACTGACCGGCTCATGACCATTGGTGAACTCTCCTGTTTTTTTATGGCGCTTCGCTCGTAGCGCGTAGAGCATATGACACCAGCATAAGATGTGCTTCCCCTTTGGGGGTCAGTTGATGGACCGTCGTTTTTGCGAGATTAGAGTGCGTGCCGGACCGGGGACACTTTTTTACTCACTCTACTACTCTCATAACGTACGGGGGATGGATCGTAAAGATTTCCCGCAAAGGTAAGAGTGCGCGCACAGACGCACAGTTTCCCGGCGCACCCGACCGTAGCTGGTGAGTAGGTGTCACTCGAGGGACCGTACGGGATAGGCCGTCACACGACGCCACTCGTCGAAGAAGTTGCCGAGACTAATGATATGAAAATATTTACACATCATCAGAACCGAATGCCACTCCATGGGGAGCTGCCGGCGGTGGTGGTGGATGTGGTTCGTCCGGTTGCTTAACAGCGTTGTTTCCCTGGGAAAGGTGAGGACAGGTTACTTTCTTCGGGAGGGGAAGGTACCAAAAAAGAACACACAAGCGCGCGCGCAAACAAGGATGAAAGTAGTGGGGCGCCTCGGATACGCAACTTCTACAGAGCGGTGTGTCTTCCCCGTGTTTGTGTGCGTGTGTGTTTGTGTCACACGTCAGGGCAATTCGCTCTAATTAGTCTCCCGGTGGGGTGTAAGTATTATGGTTCAATGATGATGGCTGCATGTTGTTTTCGTTTGATGGATCACCGTGCAGAACGTACTTCGGGAGATGCTCACGAGTAAGTATGGGCTGAGGGTTTGTTCCGTTTTGATCGATTATCAACCTTTATTGCGATGAATAATGAGTGCGTTCGAAGAAATTTGATACCAATCCATGAGCATTACGAGCCTTTGCTGATGAACCTTAGCAGTGTGTATTGATTTACCATCATCCCATTATAGATATGGATGTAATCATTGGAGAAATCAGCTTTAGTAAAATTCAAAGTTTTAATTACAAATTTAAATATCCCAACCGTAAAATAATATTCCAATATGTGTAAATAATACAATAATAAAAATATAATGTAATGTAATGAGAAAAACTGTATTCTTCAAAACAAACTCCAAACAAACTCATCAAACAGCGAGCCACCTAATATCATGCACGTGCAGCGTTTGGTGAAAAATTATTGCCACATAAAAACCACCATTAAGCCACGCGCAGGTTACAAAGCCAACCAGCGACAGCCGGTCCTGCAAAGCAACGAGCCTCTCTCCCGACAGCTGTATTCCGTTTTTGCATGTGAGGAGAAGTAAATTTATCGTCGCTTTCAAAGCCCGACCAACACTACGGGGAGGCACGGTGTGTACAAATTTCCGGTATCACTGTTGCCTGTCTCTGTCCTGTCCCTCGCGCAAGGACGTCACGTCGACCGATCCAAACCTTTCGGCACGATTCGCTTGTGTAGCATATTCTCAAGCACTACTTCTCGGTTGAAGTCACCGTACCCCATCGCACCTCACAAGGGGTAGCAGGTAAGAAAGTACACCTTTTGCTCAGCGAGCTAGAAGCGAGGACGGAAGTTTGCTCTAACGGAAAGCTTCCGACACACAATAGCAGCACAAAATGAAGCCGAACGCCTGTGTAGCCTGGGCAGAAATCCCACTCGCTCTCTTGCTGCACCGTTTGCCGTGAACTCACAATCATTGATCCGTTTCCGAGGCTGTGGCTGAGCACTGTTCGGTGCAGGGTTGGTACGGGTTATGTCGGCAGGCATTTTTGGTTCGCTTTATTCATGATTTACCACCGGCAGCTCCACTTAAAGCACTCCTGGTGGGTGTATGGCGGGTGGCCGGATTGTTGCCCGAGCAAAAGATGAAGGCTTAATAGTGCAGGACCTTCTTCTTGGCCTGGACTTGAAAGGACCCGAAGGTGATCCATCCCGTTCAAGTACGACGCCACACCGACACATTCACGGCTGGCAGAACAATTGCACACACACACACACACACACACACACACACACACACGAAAACGCTTTCTCTAAAATACAGGAAGTGATTAGAAGCCGTACGAGTGGAAGATTCCGCACAGGATGAGCTGACTGCTGAGATGGGTTTCCTGCAGCATCTGCGAGCCATGCGAAGGTTTCGTACCGTGCCAGGTAAGGCACGACCCAGTTCGGCAGCAGAAAATAGCAGTAAACCACAACAACCACCATCTTGCCAGTGCCGATGTGCCAATCTGAACTGTGTGGGAGTGGGTGTGTGTGTGTGTACGGTGTGGAATGGGTTCTGTGTCTATTTTTAAATCCCTTGTTGGTGTAGACGCCTGATCTCGCTTGTGACTGGCGAGAGAGTTCCTACGTCCAGGAAGTTAAAGATGCAAAGGTTCTGGAAGTGGGAGCTCTTAGTGTTAACACTCCGATCGGTGACAGCTATCGTCAAGCTGTCAGACTTTTGCGAAAGAGAATGGAGCGCCAAGAGAACGCATGGAGGCAGCTGTAACCGATGGGGAGGGCGGCGAAGTAGGAATTCGATCAAATTGTTTTTCACACTACATCATTCGAGGGGTACGCTTTTCTTTTTCACTGCAATAGAACATCTCTGGGGGTTTTCTTGGTGGATTTGGAATGGAGTATTCATGTGCTACTTTTCATACCACAAAGAGAGAGAGAGAGAGAGAAAGAGAGAGAGAGAGAAAGAGAAAGAAAGAGAAAGAGGGGGGGGGGGGGGAGGGGGAGTTTAAACGTCACCGGAAACAGGATTCAAGCAAGCGGAATTAAATTTCCAATATTCACAACATACTTCCGTACATCCGTGTCAGAAGACTTATACGAAGAATAGGGAAGAAATGCTGGAACCTAGATATAGGACACTTTCAATTGTAGGAAAACCCAGCAGGAAACAAAACAACATCCAAAGGAGACAGACAGGAATTAGCGTCTCGTTTTTTTGGTGCTGTCAGCGAGCAATGGAATCGACATCAATTTCATCAAACGAAAGCCACCATTTATCGCTAAAGGCAACCATCATAAGCGCCGTAATGTCTTCCCCTTCCAAACGCAGCCTCGCGCGTCCTCGATGGAGTGGACTATTTTTATCTATTTGTTTGGCAATCGTGTAGCACATTGGCGTTTGATTTGCCCACATAAATCAGCGAACGAACGAAGCGCTCGTGAATGGAAATACCTCACCGAAGCACTTGCCCCCCTAGTTTGTGTAAACAAACGCAACGCCAAAGACCATTACCGTGGGCAGGGCGGGGGTTTCATCTGCACTGTTCGTGATAAATGGGCACCCGAAGATACTGCAATTTGTTATCGTTTGCGTTTGGGTTCGGAGTGAAAATATGCTCATTAATTTATGCTTCTTGCAGTACCAGCAAGTGGGGCCAGCAAGCGTTTATTCCCGGTTAAACGCATCGTTAACCTAGTGAGAGCAAAGGCCAAACCATATCTTTTTGTAAGCAAATTTACACGGTTGTTAAGATGAAACAGGCAAGATTTGGTCTTTCTATAGTTTATTGCAAATGTGTAAGAGTTACTCCTACAAAAGATGTTGGTTTTTGTCGATACAAAAACTCGTAGTAATATCATGAAAAGAGTATGGTCGAATCGCATCCTGCACGAGAGTGTGTCGCACTAGAACAAACACTCTGATACGATTGGTAAGCAAGAGGAATGCTTTCTATTACCTTAAGCCCAGTAATCCTAATCCTTTGAACAAACCGATTGCAGCGAACGAGCGGCCCATGAATGTTTGATGATTCAATTTCATCGTACGAAACACCGAGTCGTACATATTTGATATGGTTCCAAGAAGATGTGGTTGGTTTCTTTCCACAATCTGGCTTTACCACTGAGTATGAGTGCACTTGCAAAGGAGCTATACATCTCTTTAAGGAAGATATTGGTCAATGACGAAAAGAGTTTTGATGATGTCTATTTCTGGTGCCTTTTTCACCAATTGCATCAAGAATTGTTAATACTTTAGGGTACACAATAAAACAGCATTACTGATACCTCACTTTTACAAATCAAGTGGACAAAATAAAGCAAATAATTGCATTAATAAATCCTAATAATGCTGCGGATGCAACGCAGTTGCGCAAGTTAACGTGATTCAATTATCACTAAACCAGTTGGACTGCCACGTGTGCTGTGCACCTACAACACAGCAGTGCGCTAGACGGTTGGCTCAAACATGAAACTAATGAGCCGCAGCAAAAACCGGACCACACCACAGCAATCGCTGTCAAGGCGGACGGGGACCATGGTGCCACCACACTGCACTGCACCGCACTAACCAGACGTGTTGCAGTAACACACCGATGAACGACGATATATTGACCATCGGGGACAAGGCTACACGGGGTGGAAAACTCTTGCCGTCGAAGCTTTCCGGCAGGTCGGTGGCAGTGCTTCTTTCTGCGGCACGACCAAACCGACCCATTCACTGGCCGAATAGATCGAGTGTAACCTTCAGCGGGGTTGGGGAGCTACAGCGGGTATGATGCTCTGCTGCTGTTGCAATGTGCTGTGCTGCCTGCCGAGTACTGTTTGCAGTGAAAAGCTTCATTCCTTCGTGTCAGGCATTAAAAACATGCTATCGTCGCATTGGCTCAAACTGGCAGTTACTGTAGCAGGATTGGACGGGAGGCAAGCTGTGTTGAGTGTTTGGGTGAGTGTTTGAGCCCTATCCTTAAGCACGGTAACGGATAGCTGTTTGAAGCTTTTTTGGTATGGTGCATGGTAGAGCCGTTTGAAGTTATATTTAACTGTGTGGTTGGAAATGTTTATTTACAAATGTTACAGTACAGTGATTTAAGCATCGTGGAAGCCTCTTTTCCTCAAGAGACTATAGCAAGAAACAATTTAGTTGACTATCCCCCTTCGTTTCGGCACACAGAAAATAGGTGAAAGATAAATACCAATTATCGCGTCCGTCCCCTAACAAACGCTTGCACGGTGTTTGCTCAGCACTGTTGAATTTTCACCTGCCACCGCATCTAACAACGTGCGGTGTGGCTTTAAAAACCACGCATCGGCAATTAGTCGCTGGTCGCAGTTCATTGAGCATCGTAAAACGTTCAATGTTTTATTGAAGGGCAAGAAAGCAACAGAAAGAAGAACCGCCCTGCATGAAAGTGGTGCGGTATCGCACGGAAACGAGAGCACGAGAGCGAGAGCGTTTTATTTAGTTTTGGGCCGCGAAAATGCGTACCAAGGCCAAGTGGTCTCTGCCACCCTTTTGCGGCGTCGCTTCACGGTGCGTGTGCGCGGGCGCGCACTTAACCTTCTCCTCCCCGCGCACCTTCCCGCACCGAACGAACGCGTTACGGGCAACCGGAGCGAGGCAATGCTCGGCGGCACTTTAACGGTTCGCAGCACATACTTGAACTGTTTCGCAGTTCGTTTTACCAAGCATTGGCATGATCTGTGGAATGATGGGCAGGGGTGAATTGGGTGAAATTCTTTTGCCCGTAGTGCTTTTTGTTGTTGTTACATTCTAACATTGTTTCTGTGCGCTGACTAACGATCGATGCGCAGGAATGTTGTTAAATTGAGTAAGCTGTCTAGAATATTCTTTTTGTTTTTGTTAAAGATAACTATTATGAGATTTTCAAGATGTCTTAAGCTTCAATCACGACGACAATTGTGATTTTAATTAAATGTATCACATCTCACCTTGAAACAAAACTACAACCATACATCGAAGAAGGTGCTGAAGCACTGCAGCTCGATCGTCGCATTGCGCAAACTGTAATTGATAGACAAACACGACACACACACACAAACACACTCAGTGTGTCGCAGCTGTTCTGTTTGGGCTTCGGTGACATATAAGACCGACAAGTCGGGCGACAATGTGAAAAATCAAAACCGGCACTTGTTAGCCGAGCCGAATTAGGTGCGCACAATAGTTGGTCGACCACAAGCATAAATCACCGCCGCAGCAGACAAACGGAGCCAACTAATCGTCAATTTATGGGGTTGATCTCGACCTTAGGCGTGCCTGTATCGACGAAGCATGAGCGAAGTGGAATTCGTTCCACTTGTTCATGCCGAATTGGGGTCATTAAGGAATAGTACACGACACACAATTTCACTACAGACAGTGCAAGCAGGCGACAAACTGCCCCGTCCTGTGGGCCGTAGTTCTGCCGTAGTTCCTGCAGGTGCAGTGAGTAAAAATGATCCGGTGCTAATGTATAGGTTGTGTGTGTGTGGTTGGGTTTGCTCAGAGAAATTACGCCTTACACGCTGTGAACACTTTCCCAGACCTAGACGTACACAAAAAATAGCGATGCTAAACTCTGCCGCTGAAGCAAAACTGTCCCACGGCAAACGGGGAAAGGTGATGCTCGCGTTCGCGGTATTGACCATTACAAGCCGAAGGTAGCAGAGCTTCTATTTTTACAACAGTGCGTACGACGAAATTGCTACGTCTCGTTGCCATGGGTGATCGCCGCTCGGCTGTAGGTGAACCGAATTCCAAACGCCCGGGAGAAGAGACCCGCCACCCCAGACGGGGGGGTTCGACAGGAATGGCCGTTTTCTCGGTAATGCTGTTATAATAATTATTTCACTCTCTTTTCTACCTTCCGCCCAGACGAATGCCTTCGGCTGTGCAGCGCTCACGGTAGACGGAAAGGAATTTCACATTGAAGGTGAATGAAAAGGGTGTGTGTTGTTGGGTGTGTTGGGATCTTGGGCGCCCTGTTTGAAGCACCCGAATAAATTGTGAAGCGGGCCAACGACAGCGGTGGGACAGCGATGTGACGGTGGTCGAATAAATATCGCTTTATCGCACACTTGTTTGATAACGTGGAGGAGAAGAGATTTTTTTTTGCTGAAAATTGCTGGCAAACAGTGTTTTAAAATTAGAAGTCTGTTTGATTGGTTTACCCGCGTCTTGTGGCGATGTTATGCAACTTCAACAGTCAGCCCTTGATTTTGATGATAATTTAATTGTGACTAAGCGTCAACATCCGTTAGCAGCTTGATCGCTGCATGAGTGCAGCTTGTTTGTTTGGAAAACTTATGATGATTTCGAACGATTAATACGTGCTACGTGTGTCTCACGAGGGGCCAAAATTGCCGAGGCGAATGGAAAAAAGTGTGTTGATAAACAACATTACTGTTTGTTTACACGAATTTATGTCGATTGGCATAACTTCTACGTAGCGAAGGCTTCAACAGCTGCTACAGTGAGGTTTTTGTCTCTTATTCTACTCATTTGATAAAACAAAAGCTTCAATATTTCACACCAGTATCAAGCAATTTTCGTCTGATTATTTGACTCTTTAAGCCACTTTTTCCTCGTTTTCAATCGTACCGACTAAGATTCCGATTTTTCTGACACCACGTTGAAAGCAGACCATTTTTCATGTCAAGCGTGCGTAACATCTTCAGCTAGTGCGGGCGGCAAAAAGTACCACTCGCATAACCGCGGCGTGGCGGCTACACACCCGGATCATTATAACATCACAAACATTCGTCCGAACCAAACCAAGCACTCCAAAAGGAAGAGTAGCGGCAAAATCCAGCCATCCTGGCTCTGTGATGCTGATCTGTACAGCCATTTCCATAATCTGCGATATTTATGGCCTGGCATAGGTAGCAAAAGCCAATGGCGAAAGCCTTTGCGGGCGGCCGGCTCTAATGCAGTGCGTGGAAGGTTTATAGACGCCCTTCGCCCATTGCACCCTCCGCTCGTTGCAGAACGAAAAGTGAAAATAAAACCTTTTGCTTTTTCCACCACGAGCATCTTGCTCCTGCTTTGCGATCGTCCTACCTTCGAACAGTTCCATTGCGTGGTTCAGTTGTGTGACCGTCCTGCTGGGATCAATGTGCGCATCGGGGGACTTACCTGTGCGGCGGGGGTTGAAAAGAGAAAAAGAAGAAGAAATGGAAACATTAGACTCGTTTACGTAATCTGCTCGCGGTATTCCGTGTCTGCTCTATTTCTTCTACATCTATGCCACGGTTCGGTTTACAAAAATAGCAGGTGAATGAAAAAGGTAAGGTACGCTCTGCTTGTGTGCTACTGTGTGGTTTGTTCCCCGGGAATGGAATGTGTATCGGATGGGGTGCTGGTTTTATTCTTCCTCTTCTTGCTGCCGCTGGACCACCACACACGCACCGTAGACGCAAAGTCGCGCAAGAGAACGACGAGGGCGGAAAGCAACCGACATTGCAGCGCCCGCGGGGTTGGATAATCTTGAAAAATCTCACCATAACGGGGGGGGCTGAGCGGAAGAGGCTTGAATGAAATCTACTAGGGACGGAGCGGGCCAGGAAATGGGCGTTGTGCATGGCATGGGAAGGGAAATTAAGGGCAACTTTTCGGCACCATGATCCACGTCCTAGCCCACGGGCGACAAGGTAGTGCTTTTGTAGTAGATTTTCTTCGGCTGATGGTTTTTTCACATTTTTTGACCATGCTTGCTAGGCGATTCCTTTTTTTAATATGTGCCTAAACAAAGCTCTGTTCTCCAAAGATGGTCAGTAAGAATGTCATGTAACTCAACGCAAGTGAAAATATAAACGTTCGTTTAAGTATTTTAATCGAACCAGCTATTCAACTATTGCCACATTATACAACGATAGATCTGTTAAATTAAAGCTTTAAAGTACTTTAATTTCTTCGGTTTGAACAGGAAAGCGTAGCAAACTTCCTTTTCCGCTCACAAACGACACAGTTTACGTGGTTGGTGCGAGAAGAGAACAAAAATAAAACATCTCAGTAAACGAACGTCAAATGAGACGATGAGCAAACCATCAACAATTTTGCTGAGCTCTAAGGTCAGTACGCAGCTGCCGTGCCCAATGGAGCTGTTGTTTTTTTTCTGCATTATTTGCTCTCTTACTCCGCCTTGGCCAAATTAAATGCATAGTACCAGCGGAATGGCAAAAGTAAAGAAAAATGTTTTCCCTGCCTCGAATGCTCAATGCTTGTCGGTAGCATCATAAACCATTTCCATATTTTATCAACAAAAAGTTGGCCCATCCCAGCAATGTTCCTGTCACGGCGAGCGAATTCCTAAATTGTGTGCAGAAAAATGCTCTTCACGAAACATTGCGCCGACACGGTACACACGGTAAATGGTACTTTCACAATACTGACAATGGAATAATATAAGCAAATCGTATGCGAACGGCAACCCGGCTACAGAATACCCACGGTACGGCAGTGATGATGATGATGATGGTGATGATGATGTTGATGACGATGATAATAAAGCCGAGAGGAAGTTTCTAGACTTTTATTTTATATACCGTACACACGGCGTATGTAAATGAAGATGTAGCAGTACAACCGGCGGCACCACCGTTTGGGTATGTTTTCACTTTCTGTCCTGTAAAGGAGAAAGCACAAAATCCCCCCCCCCCCAACAAGATGATGTCAGTGCGTGGGGGAAGGAAAATATATTTCCCAGGAGACTAATAAAGCACTAGGACTTGAAGCTAAAACTGGTTTATGGTTTTGTGCTAAGAAATAAAGCCAAACTAATAATGTAGTTTTTGTATGCAAGTTACGAGCAGTGAAATGGTTTTGCAAAACATTGTTGTATTTAAATGTATAAAATAAAGCACAGTGCAGCAGTATGTGTGTTTTTCGATTCAATCCGCACTGGTTTCACGTGCTATTTCACATCACACAATGCGCTGCATTGTAGCATCAATCATACAGTCCGCAGTTTTAGTTGGCTAAATATCGATCAAACGTTTCCAATCACAAACATTTTTGGTCAACACTAAACAGCAACAAAAGGAAACAGCAAAAGCACAGAAAGTTTGTTGTGAAAACAAGAATTGCCTATGAAAAACAACAACATCCATAACGGACAGCTGCAGCCGCCACTAGCGCACGTAACAAAACCATCGCAAACTGAAGTTGTATTTATTACAGCGCGGAAAGGCAGCACAAAAAAAAGCGCAGCAACCAATGCTCGATTGACACTTGTGTGCAGGCCAGTGTATGATGGAGATCGTTTCCCCCAAGTTCATATAGTACTGGGGGGTGATGGGTAAATTGATACGACAGGCGACAGCGTTGGTGCCGACGGCGTATCAGCAATTGATATGAATAGCATTTTTATTGGGCCTAGCGGAGTCGCATCTTGTGCCAGCATCCCGGTGGTTCGGTTGTGTTTGCAATAAATCGACAGCAGCACCTCCTGACCTGAGCCAGTGGTGTACTTTTTGTTCGTACTAAGCTGTACACAATGTCGTACACATCGCTCAGTGCTGGCCTATTGTTTCGGAAACCTGAACGATCGTGACCAGGCGTCTCCATGGGCTGTCGCGTAAAATAAGTGAGTTTTGATTGGCAGGTAATTGAGCATGTGTTTCCACGTACGCCAAAATGTTAAAATTGTGTTTCGGACCTGCTTTTCTAGAACTTTTAACGACATTTAATATACTTTTAGATTGAAATTTTACCAGGCACCATGCGCCTCCATGATATGAAAGGTGTATTGAAAAATAGTACATTGTGCTAACAAGTTGAGAGTTATTTACGTTAAATGACACATGCAATACAAGCAAGCTCAATCTGTTGAGCAACAGTGAACCCTCTTCAGTTTAAGAATAAACAAATAGCAGAGTCATTCTCTAGCGAAACAAAATTTAATTATACACGAAAATAAACGAACGCATTCTAACCGTCAAGTTACAATCAATCAGTGCGCGTGAAAGCAAAGTTAAAACTGTCAGTAAAACGACACTTTACGCCACTCAAAGTGTATGAAACAGGGCGTCAAAATCTCTGCTTCTCTGCTTGAATTGCATTACCATGATTTCCAAGCAAACATAAAAAAAACAAGCGTGAAACAAGAAACGCAAAACTGAAAAAATAATCATTTCAAACAAGCTAGCTACTGGTGTATCGTTTTACCGCTATGGTCCGGGTTTTGCATGATACCCGTGCGTTGCTTCATAACGCGTTGCAATAGCGTGGAATGAGCGATGTGACATCTTCACCAAGAAGTCAGCGCCGGGCAGGCAAGGTGAAACAAAAACTAGGCCATCGTGTTCGATATTCCTGCAGTTGAGCTGATTGAACCATGCTGATAGGCGGTGGCGGGTGTTCAGCCAAACCCGTAGAGTGCACCAGAGTGCGCTAGTCCGGTCGAGAGACAGTGACAGATAGGCACACGCAAACGCACACATACACACACACACACACACACACACACACACACTCATACACACAGAATACCCTATTCCATGTGTGTGGGAATTTTCACCGAATCCGAGATCAACCATGAGAGGGAGGTGGGCGGAGAGGTGTATTTTTGAACTAAGCCTCACCTTGTTACCGCTCGCCACGTGTTTAAAGCGCATGTGCCATCATTTTGTTTGTTATCTGTTTTGCATGGAAAAGTTAAAGTTTTTGCACGAAGAATATGCAGATGTTGACAGTTAGTTTTGTAGAAACGGTTTGTCGAAGCATACACAAGAATAACTTCTTTTTTTAACGAGAGAACAACTGCGAATGCTCCGTAGACTATGTCCTAAATTTGACCCCAAATAAGCGACGTGTGTTCTGGAGGCACTAATTATAAGCCATACTTGAAGCAGTCAGTACAAAGTGCTAGCCATACTGTTTACTGCATCGTTTACATAACCGAGCAGGGCGGTGTGAACCTCTCAAACATGCACTCAACACACACACATACACACAGAGACATGTAAGCCGGTCGTTTATGGCCCTAAGCATGAACTGTATCTATACCGGGCTTTATAATTCACCAGGAAAAGTATGCCGTGACCTGAGTGTCCTGGTCACCGATTTGGAGCAAGTGCCCTAAGGGTGGTACGATGGTAAATGGATTAGCGCAAAGAGGCGCACACTCGTACACGCCCAGCTCGCTCGCTTCCTGCGAGGCACGACACTTGCAGCAAGACGCTGGCAGCATTGTGGTTAATGAGCAGATTGGACTAAAGGGCCCACCAGCACCAGGGTGGATTCGAGTAGTGCATCGTGCATCGAGAGCAGCATCGTAAAGGGCCATTAATTATGCTAAAAGGAGTGCAGGATGATTACAATAAAAGAAGTATGGCAAAAACAGATAAAGCACATACACGCTGCTCTCGATGGAGTGCAGCTGTTGGGAAGGAAGCGTAGCCTTTATGTTGCGTGAACCGCACGTGATGGGATGAAACCATTCATCATAATGCTTTCCATTCAACGGAAATCTATTAGAGCGTGTTCAAAAAATTTAACAGCTCCCTTTTAAAAGAGCTGGTGGTATCATTATGGCAAGCACTTTTAAGCTTTAAAACGATTAGTAACAACAGTGCACAGTGTAGTAGTGTTGCTGCCATTTGCTCAGTTACTGTATACGCAAGCATACGCCACTGTGATTTGTGACGAAGCTTCGCTGGAAAATGCGTGCAAAATGTGTATACAATTTTATAGCAATCAAAAACGACCGATTCAGAAGAACACTTAGAGCACGAACGGTGCATAATAGCGTGAATGGAAATAAAATGAGTTTTTAATGGTAATCGAAACGATGAGTTGGGCGATATTTCATGAAGTAAATGTAAATTTTGGAAGCAAACGAGAAAAACGTCATTATCATTAGCATTAAAAGTAACAATATAACGATAGGCATTATAAGAAAAACTAGTTAGCTGATGCATTATGATTCTCCCGTCTTACAAACTATCAAGAGAAATTTGAGAAAAAACGGAAACAACTTTTTTGTTAAATACTATTTTCTCATGTTTAAAACCGAGGATGAAAAGCATTTTCATTTTGGCTTAAGTGTGGTCTTATGGTGTCCTGTTTTCCCCCCAGAAGCATAGTAAGATCTAGTTCTATGTAGTGTTCGTTCTGTTCTCCACCTTGCCCCGGCCTTTCGGTATGAGCTTCATGAGCGTAATAGTATATACAAGTTGAACAACAGCTGTTCCTCTTCTCCTTTGAGTACACACTTGATAGAGGATGCAAAGCGTTTGAGCACACAAGTAGATGACAAGCGTATGTAGAAGAGTAGTCATTGCCGTTTCGGTAGTAGATGTAGTTTGGAGATGCGATAGTAGTAGTAGTAGCAGTGGTGTTGATCGTATCTTTCCTGTACCGTGAAACCGTGATGATATGTCTGTAATCTGTCACAGTGGCAGTGGCAAGTATGCTCCTCCTTGCTGCTTTCAGTACTGGCCGACCCAGCTCTCCAGTCTCCCTGGGTGTGTAAGTGCATGTGTCTATGTGTAATGCGTTATTTTTTTCCGATGAAGTAGACCATTGCACTGTGTTTCTCCCGATCTCCCGATTGCGCAATCTTTCTCTTCGTGAACGATAGTCGTGATAATATGGCGATGATGTGGGTTTGCTGTGCGATAGAAGTAAGCCTGTTTGTCTGATTGTTGTACCTTGGATTGCGGCAGATATTTCATGAGGTTTGATGAGCTTGACATGCATATGGGGGCGAATGTGCGGATGATCTTTCGGAAGGTGATTCCACACACTTGTCTCTAGGTTTGCTGCCCCTTGTGTCTGTCTTTCTAGCACCCGCTGCGACCTGGTTTGGCCCCCCCATCGTTGGTTGTGTGTTATGTTAATGTTTCTTTGTTTGAATGCTATTGAGATGATTGTTCGCGGGCGGAAACTAAACAACAAAATTTCACGTACGAACATAGGATAATAGGGGAAGCAACGATACAACGACACCACTGTACGTGTGCCAGTGGAAGAGGTTCTGGAAGAGTGAAAACTCACCGAAACCTGGCCTCAGTTGTATGTTCTGCTGATGGTGAAGATGATTCTGCTGGTGCTGCTGCTGCTGACTTTGATAAAAGGCCGCTTTGTGCTGCTGCTGCTGCTGCTGATGGTGTCCAGTATGTGCAAAACTGTTGTGGAACTGTGGTACACCGGCACCACCGCCACCATACTGCTGTTGCTGGATGCTCGACGTTGTGCCATCGGTGGCATCAATCGGGCCGCGTTGCACAAAGGATGCACCACCACCACCACCACCACGGCCCAGCGCGACGGACGCGGCAAGCAGGTGCTGGTGCTGTTGTGCAAGGGAGTTGCTGACCGGTATCTGTTGCTGACCGGTATTTGTGGGCGAGGACGCCACCACTGCTATTGTGCTGCCGTCGACCGGCACTATTGCACCGGTCGGGGGTGAACGGGTTCTCCCGCCACCGTACTGTTGCTGCTGCTGCTGCTGCTGATTGAGCTGATTGATTCGTGCCATTAGACTGTCGCCATTGCTTAGCAAGCTGTTGGTGCTGCCAGAGTTGCTGGAGCTAGCCGGGCTGCTTCCGTTCGCAGACGGCGACGGTTGGTAGTGGTGCAGCGGCTGCTGCTGCTGCTGATGATGATTGTGGCCATTGTTTCGCTCATCAGTCAGTGCCGAGCTGAGCTCGTCGAACATGAAAAAGTCACTGCCCGTCGCGTTACTGTGGCCGGGCGAGGTTTCCGCCGACGAGTGGTTTCCGCTACCGTTGCCACCGGCTTGCGGTTGCCCACTGTCCGGCCGCTGTCCGGCCGCATACTGCCGCTGCTGCTGGTCGCTGCTCAACATTTGTGCGACTAGGTTTGGGGCCGGCTAGGTCGGACAATCGGGAAGGCCACACAGACACAGGCCTGTACAGGTGCAATCACACGCGATTTCGTTACTTTATTTCCGCACTCTTGCAGCACCCGCACAGCCCAAAAGGCCTCGGGTACGACGAATCTAACAACCTCGCACAGCGACACGCAGGTAAAGGCACACACGGTGTGGGGTCGTAGCCGTATCACGCTTGGTTGTTTGCTAGTTTGGCTTTGCGGTGGAACTGGAACGACCGCAACAGCACCAACCCGTCCCGAGTCGGGGTTAACGAACGAGCGGCGATGGCGGAATGAGCTTTTTTTGCCGTTCTGAAACCAAAGGGCAATCCGTGCCCGGTTTATGTCTGTGTGTGTCTGTGTGTATATGGGTGAGGAGTACAAAACTTTCAGCTCACTTTCGGCTTTCGTGATGCAATACGCCCGGCCGGAAAACAAAGTAATTGCACTTGCTGGTGTACTGGAACGTTGCCCCTTTTGCGATTGGGGGAGGAATTTTTGAAACCACAACTTTGTCACATTTCATTTACTGCCATTTCATCATCGCTGCAGCGCGCCCAGGAACACCTTGTTGAGGCCGGGGAAGTTCGCGTATCCTAAAAGCCAATCGATTATTTACGCGTGATGAGGGGAGGGCTTATTAGAGCACGGTAAACAATACTATGAGAATGGTGAGAAATCATGAAGCGAGACGCATAAAGAAAAAACGAACGAACAAGCAGGACACAGTCAACAAACTGTTTGGCTTTTTTTCGCTATATTTAAAATACGAACGCTACAGGTTTGGTTTCTATTTCTTTTGCTTTTCTAGTGTAAAACCTTCTCGAGCCGGGGCTGTTTCAGATGGAACGATCGAATGCTAATCGTATGGCAAACCACCACACAACTCATATACATCCCGTTCGCATGTGTGGGCTAATTAATGCACGATGAATAATTTATGTTTCGTAGCATAGAGTAGAAGGCTCAGCAGCAGGTCTTTTGCGTGTGTGTGTGTGTGTTTGTGTGTGTGTGTGTGTGTGTGTGAATGAGTTTTGTTTTCTTCAAAAAGGCGCAATAAACCAAATTTCGTAACAAAATTTGGGAACGCGAAGATCGCATCGAAGACATAGAAACATGAACCGAACCATTCAATACCGTATCGAATCAACAGGTTTGCTGCGCAGCAATTTTCAGAATTATTTGGGAAACAACATTATTATTAGGTGTGATTTTTCAAAGAATAGCATAACTGCTGTTTGTGCAACGTAAAGAATTGTATTAATGTTTATATTTATTGATTTTTTTTAATAAACGTGAATGTATTGTAGAAACAGTGAACAAAGATTTGGATTTTATGCAACCTTGTAACTCTGATAAATCCATTACAAGTGAAACTTATCAGAGAGTAGATATGCAAATGAAAGCTAAAGTAGAATTGCGCATTTCAAGCCAAAAGGGGGAAGGAATTCACATCACAGATGAACAAAAACAAAATGCAGATGACGCCTGAGACCAGATAATTCAATTCATTTTTCAAATATAAAAGACATTAAATGCCCACAAATCAATTTCAAACATCACGTACACCCCATTAGGCGCTTGAATCAATAAACCAACGAATGTGACTCAAAGCCTTCCCTTTTGCAGTGCTGGAATTGATAACAAACCAAGGTTTAGATTTATATTTGAGGAATAACTTTCATTTTAATGATCTGCAAAAGTCAGCAACATATCGCACTGCATTATAAGCATTTCTAGAGTGCAAGACCTTCAGCAGACTTTTTCCATTGTTACTAATAAAAGGGATTGAACAATAAAGAGAAACTGCCTTCTAAACAAGCACGCGATAACGCATGCACACTCCTCAAACTTGGAGGTTTCTGGCTGTCGACCCGGCTGCCGAGCACACAAACGCGCACGAAAAGCAGAAATTCCGATCGAAAAACCTTAATCGCTTTCCATGGGCTTGATTCCTGCGCTGCGCTCTGTTCCACTGACCGGTTCGGGCGATCGGCCACATCGGCCCGAGGAAGCTTCTAAACATTATCGCCGTTCGCTTTCAGCACACTCTATCTCGAAAGCCTGCCCCACCGAAATGATGCCTCCCGGGGTCATCCGATCTTCCGCTTACTGTCGCTTCATTATCACTTTATGCTACGGACCGTGGTTGCTTCCCTCCGCCAGTGCCACCGCCAGATGACAAACTCATCTGGCGGATGGAGGACAGCACCAACATCGAGAAGAAAAAATATATATATCGCACCAACCGAAGGTACCACGAAAGGGGAGGAAAAATCACTAACCAAGCGAGAACAGTATCGACTGTGAGTTGAAAAGAGACACCGCAAATGTGACAAATGAGAAGCCAAACCATGCTAACGCGTTTTATGTCTTGCTCGGTGCGGCAAGCGTGCGGGGAACCTTTGGGGGAGGAAGACGCATGGTTTGAATATTTAAATATTCAAATAAACCGGCCTCTGCAGATTGCGTTTGCATTTTCGGTGGCATCTTCACGATGGGTCATGCAATGAGGGAAAGGGGCGAGGGGGTGATCGAAGCAACTGACACCGATCGCGGAGCAACTTTGGCTTATGGATATCCACAGACACACACATGGTTTTTGTGGGACGAGTCGAGCAAGGCGCGCGACCCAGGCGTGCCTTATGACGGAACATCATGTGTTTGGCTTTTTTTTCTCTTCCCCTCGGGTAGGCCACTCAAAAAACGATCGAATTTGGGGAACGGGTTTTTCTGTTTGTGTGTGTGCGTGTGTGTGTGTGTGTGTGTGTGTGTGTGTGTGTGTGTGTTGTGCGCGTTTGTTTGATCGTACGAATTGTCATTAGCACTGTGCGGAGGCAGCTCCAGCGGCAGACGTTTCGGTGATCAGATTTTGTCCGACGCCACACCAAACACCGAATATGTTGTTGACAAACCCGACTTACTGCGGTTGCGAAAGCAGATGAAACATTGCCTCATTTTAACAGCAACTCCTCGAAGCTATGGCACGAATGGTTTGCGTGGGCCGAAAACTTCAAATCTGAACAAAACCTCACCTCGCAAGTGATAAGTGGTTGCTTTTCTGCATTAAAACAAGTACCAATTCCCGCCCAGTAAACAGGAACTACGCTCCAGAAAAGGTATGTAATGCCTGCTTGCCACCGCGCGCTGGACGGAAATGTGATATTAGTTCCGGCACCGGGCAGCGTAATTTGTTAATACCTCCAAAGCGAGCGAGCAATTGTGTGGTTTGCTGGTGAAAAGTTATCATTATTATTTACAGCTCTAGCTCTAGAAACTTTGATGGCAATCGGGACTGCGGACAAACAAGCCTCTGCACGGGGTGATGGAGACAAAAAAAAAGTAAAGATACATTTCCCCATCGCTATCGGCAGTGTGGCAGCGCTAGACGTGACGAGGGCTACGAGCTGTAGCGCACACATGTTGGCAAACAAAAACCCCTCGATCGGCGAGTCGACAAAACGGGCACCATTCAACATGGCACTTTACCAGTAGTGTGTACTGGAATGGAGAAAAGAAGAGTACAAAAACAAACAACCGGGTGCACATGAAAGAGGGCTGTTTGAAACGGTTTTCGAGGCTGCGGTGCTGTTTTTCTTATCATCGCTAACTAACGTGGGTCCCAACATACACCACACACAAACGCATGCACGCACACACGCCGCAATAGCACCATTAGCAGCGCCGATTAGAATGAATGTGCAGAGAACCAGTTGCCAGTGTGTGTTTCGCGTTTCGGCTTCCATTCCGGGCTCGGTTGGAACGGCAACGGAAGGGAATAATTGCGTGGCAAACGCATGTTGGATGGTAATGTCGACCTCCCCTTCCCCCATCAATGCTCTTAAGGTAATATGAATGGAAATGATGGTTTTATTTTGTAGACAAAATGGTTGATTTTATGGCATCGAACTCACGTTGAAGGAACATTGTCAGTAGGTGCGCATCCATTGCCTTGCTTTCGTTGTGTTCCGGCGGGTACCCGTAGGGCCACATCGCACGTGTATGTGTGTGTCTGTGTGTGGAGCTTGCAGGCAATTGATGTCACAGCGCGCAGGTTTGAAGAAATCACTCCCAATTTTCCGATGCCAAAAGTAATGGGCGAAACACAGAACTTTAAGTACTCGCGACTGTTTGGGCGTAAACCCTGCACACAAACGATCAAACCAAAAACACTACACATGCACGCCTACAAACACAAGAATAAAAAAAAATACGCGTCAGCTGGTTGTAAAACCGTCTCACATTACGCACGGTGCAGATACGGGAGCCCGTTTTTCTGCCGTTTAGCGAAGGAACTAATCCCGCGGACGTGTCACCAGCTGAACGGCACCCCGCGCGGAGCACGATCGGAATGAGTTCTTCTTTTTGGATACGAGGAAAAAAAACACCCCTACAATCACACACAAACACACACACACACACGAGTGTGCGAGCGCGCCCCTCAAGAACGTTTGCGCTTCACGATCGCGCAAGTGTGACGCCTTGCTGCTAGATAAACAAACAATGGCTGTGCGGGGCCGTTAGGCAGGGAGGGATGGTTGGGGTTGGACACAATGATCGTGTAGGCTTTTCGCGCGCGCATCAGCACAAAACGCACACATACACTCACTCGTGTGTCATCGCCGGATCGATCGCTCTCAAAGCGGGCATGGAAAGCAACCCTGCACCGCGCGTTGACACTTGTTGACGTTGACGATTCGCTTCTGTGCGACTCACAAACACGCACTCTCTTCTCCAATTTGGACAAGTGCTAACAAGAATACATATGTGTATGTGTGTGTGTTGTTTTTTTTTTTCAACGAAATCCAACCAAAAAACCCGGGGACGATGATTTTACACTTGAAAGCTGACAGTTGTACTAATGTGACAACAGCCTGACGTGGACAAAATTATGATGTTAAACCGAGTATCAATAGAACCTTCATCAACCCCTGCGCAAACGCTCACACTGACCCACTCCGACACATGCACAGGAAAGGGGTTGCCTGTTCTGAGGCTACACTGTATACCAGCGTCTGTCACGGTCACACGACGGTCACGGGGAAAGAAGCTACGCTGTGAAGCGAACGAGCGCGAGAAAGATGGAGAGAGAAAGAGGGAGAGAGAGAGACAGAGTTGGGGCCATACACACACATACACTAAGTGAGTCGCGGTTTTAGTCAACAATCCCGCCACATACACACTACGGCAGCAGCAAAGACTCCTCGCGTACGAGCACCGTCAACCGTTTTTGTCTATTTCTATTCACGACCGATATTGGACTGAAACTGACACGCGTTTGGTGGTGGCGGACGCCCTCATCGCCGATTGTCAGCGTGGTCCAGCGGGTTCGGGTCTCTCGTTCACTCCTCATACGAATTCGATCGGTTCATCGGCTTACGCTCCCTCACTCTGTCTCTCTGTCTCTCTCTTTCTCTCTCACTTGTGCTCTCGTTTCGGCCTTCCAGCTGCCCAGCCTCCTCGAGCCTCAAGCACTCCGAACAATCATAGAACTGGAAAGCGCACGGAGGGTGGAGTCGAGAAAGAGTAGTAGCGATCGTGCGGCTCCACGCACTACTATACTCGCTCTCCCTGTAGCACGCCCCGCATTGTTTTGTCCGGATCGTTATCGGGTGTCACTTCTCCCGGTTGGTGAGTTTCGGCCACAGTCAACGGTTCAGCTGTGTGTGTTGACTCAAAAGGATGGCAAGCTGCCATCACGCTGCCAACCATTGCCAGATTCTTCTGCATCCAATGGAATGATCATCATGGCGACATTTGCTCTTAACGCGCTGGTTAATCTGTGCATTGCGACGAGCGTGTAAACGAGTCTCCGATAAGCCGAAAGAGAGGAAACAAACAGTGTGGCGGCGAGAGAGAGAGAAAGAGAAGAGGAGAGATAGGTAGAAGAAGAGACAGAAAAGGAGAGAGAGACTTCAAGCAAAACGCGATCGTGCAATCGAAAAGGGGGCCGATCGATACCGAAACCGTTTGAAGGCTGTGTGTGATAGTGAATACGAATGAGGATTTTGGGCGATACATTTGAATTGCTTTAATTCGTGGCTGAGTGGCAGTGTATCTAAAACCATATGCGAGATGCATTTTAGTGGGACCCTTTACATGATTCTAGTTCCTTTGACTATGGTGGAAGTTCAGTTCTCCAGCAGTTGGAGGAGGTGGACGCGTAGCCATGAATATTAATGGAATACAAAACAGTTAGGAGTGTAACCAAAACTTTAGCAAAACTTCAGGTTTTAGTTCCAAAAAGCCTCTAACAACACTGATTTTCGAACGTTTCCACTTTCGCACGAATCGTGCATCGTTGAGGTAGTGTTTGGTTACAAAGCAAAGCAGACAGACGACCATCCTTTTCCGTTTAGTATTTTAAAAAGCTCAAATTTGCACTGGCTATCACCGACACGATCGATTGCACAATGTATGGTCGGTGCGAAGCCAATAAATGAACAAATAATTTGCACGAAACAATAGAAAGGATTGACGACGGACCTATGCGTGATTGATTTAACGATTTAACGATTCATTGGAACTGCAGTCTGCGTGTGTTTTGTGCGGCAACATGTCGAAAGCTTAAAACGTTTTCTCTTTTGTGCAGCCATTTAAATGGTTAATTTTCTTATATACTTTTCGTGTACTGTTTCGCACGCTTTGATTATTACTAATTAAAGACTAGTTGTGGAAAAGCTTTTTTTGTTTTAGTGAACAGGGTGTAATAATTTAAAATCACTGAAAACTGTTGTTAAACCGGCATGCAACCACGCTGCAACCATCTTTAACGTCTTATTCTAAAGCACTTCTATCGTTCTGCAAATCAGCACGTATCAATCAAACTAGCTCTTCGCCACCTCTAACGGGGCAAGTAGAATTAACCGCCCAGATCACAGATCATTGCGACCTACAAAACAACAGCCGTCACTGTCCATTCGCCTGCACATCGTTGAAATCGTTGTCGTCGAAGGCTGACAGGTCGGCCAACACCGACTACCACCACCGTCAGCGCTTGGGCTGGAAGGCAAGCGATGCAATTGAGCAATGCTCCAAACGCTGCCAGCACGAGACACAAGCGGGTTTGGTTCGGTTTGCACAATTGCATCGTCGCATCAAGTTGCACCTTTGGAGGTGAGCCGCGACCATTCGGCCGAAACACAGTGGAGGAGGTTTCCTTCCTCCGCCGGCACCACCGCGGTTATTCAAACGCGGGAGAGAGGAAGAAGCAGAAGGAGGTACAAAAAAAAGCAATAGACAATAGCACAGTTTGCTGCAAAGGCAGAATCTTATTGGTGGCACTAGAATCAAACAACAGTCGGCGTAGCACAATCGAAAGCATTTATCAACCGGATATCTTCAACATTTAAGCGAGCGTTAGGTTGAATAAGAAGAATTACTTACAAAACCTGCTGGACTGAAAGATTGCTAGCATATTACACCACCATCTGACAGTAGTAACAATATGGCCAGTTGACGCAAACATTCGTTTTCATTAGATTATGAACAAAAAAAAAACCCCTCACCCAACGGTTGGGAAATCCTATCTTTCTCCGTTCTCAACTGGCATGGTCGGAAACCGTATTTATTCGTTCATTTTGAGCGCCCGCTATCAACTGGTCGGGCGATTACCGATCAAGGTTCATAAATGGTCGAATAGAGGATTGATTTATCGAGGGAAAAGAGGCCCGCGTACCACAGATAAGCTGTTTGGGGGTTGAGCTGATTTTGACTGCTTAATACCTTCGTCTACATCACATTGGGTTCCGCATTCACAAACACACAGACACAAATAAGAACGTGTATATAAAAAAAAGAATGAAACAGCGGCAGTAGGCTAAAACTGTGTAACAACAAGCCGATTGATAAGAACGTTATCGCCAGCATACATACGAGGTGTACGAAAAAAATTGCTCTCAAACGGCCATTTACAAACCTTCGTCGCAGCACAAGAAAAACATTTTCTGGTTATCGTTACGTTAGACGAATCTTTTTACGTTGGCAAAAAAGGCATTCAAATCTTCAGTGTCGTTGGTACATATTGGATGACTGTGGAGCTGTGTACAGCCAGGGAGTGCTGGGGCAAAAACCTGGTGTACCATTTTTGTTTCTTATCAATCGGTTGTAGAGTAGTTGGATGGAGCGTTGTCGCTTCGAAAGCAGGCTTAAATGTAATCATAAATGGGGAGTCTGACTTAGTTTTTCGTTCGCTCCAGAAGTGTACAACCATATATTTTTTATACATTGCTCCTTCGTATTCCATTCCATCATATAGGAAATCCGTTCTTCTTTTCTAGTGATGTAATTGTTTAAAAGGATGCATACGCAAGCCCGTTATCGAGAACGCTCACATACACAATACCGTACATGCTTTTCAATCGATAAGCAAGGCAATAAAATTTAACAAGCCACCCTTTTTCGCTAGATAATCTGCACCATTATGTCACATCCGGCCAAATGGACGATCAATGCCAATTCGACGGGAGGCCAGTGCGCTTCGCCAAACAACATCGAAGCAACCGAATCGCCGATCATGGCGCATGTGGGAGGTAGCCCAAACAAAGGTAAGCTCGCTTGTGTTTTGAGAAAAGGGGAAAAACAGCTCAAAAAACCACATATCCCCATCCTGACATCTGACATATGGAAGCAAAATCTAGGACAATGACGAAGTTAAGCGACACATCGCATGGTGCGGGGAGGGGTGATAGAGTGGGTACAAGGATGGTAGTGTCATCAGCTTCTGGGGCTGCCCGGAACACGCTCACAATTGGAAACCCGACACCAAAGCGTCATCATCCATTGATAGTCACAAAAAAGCAAAAAGCCAGCTAAAAGGTTAAGGTATGTGTCAGATTAAACAAGTCGTATCAATGTGTGTGTGTGTTGGGAAAAGGATCAATATCGGGGAGTGAGAGAAGATGTGTGGTATGCGTCGATATGTATGAGTGTCAATCGAAGCATGTTGGAGTACCAGAGCGTACAAAAGAGCGAGAGTGCGCGTGAATGAGTCTAGAGTTATGGAAAGGTGGTAAACAGCTGATAAACGACGCCCCCTCTCGACAAGTTCTCGTTCAATGGAGTCGAATCCGTGGAGCTCTGGAAGCATTCTAACTGGCATCAGGCAGATCTGTATTCCAGCTTCGTATTCCCAGTACGTAACGAGAACATGGTGCAAATTTAAACAGTAAACTTGCGCACACAACATTAATGCCCCAGGGAAACAAGCGTACAAGAAATACCTCGTGAGAAATTCGTAATGAGTTACCACGATTTGAGCAAAACATCAGCAGTGAAGTTGAAGGCTATTTTTGGAGAGCACTCTCTACACCAACACATACACACACACGTTATTTCTGGGAGAGATTCCCGAGAAAACACGTGCTTTGTCGTATGGGAGCACACTAAGAAGAGAAAATCGTACCCCTGTGCCAAGTACAATATCCTTAAATTGAACACTGCCAGAATTAGAGCGAATATTGTAAGAGAGACAGAGAGTGAGAACTTTTTTAAAGAAAAAAAAAGGAGAGCGTGAGCATCGCTATGCCTGACAAGGACACGTTGGCATACCTTACTCTTTTTTTTTTTCGTTTTGTTCTGTCACAACTTTGTTTTTTTCTTGATTTTGTTTCTGCGAGAGGTCTCTCGGCAAACGAGAGCGAGTGAAAAAAATTGTGCGGTGTTTGGCTCTTGTTTCCCCAGTCCCTCATGTATGGTTGTGTGTGCTACCTTCTCTGTTAGTTTATTGACAGCTGTGCAAATGCTCCCCGTGGAGTCCGCCCTAGTATCTCAAGGGAGGAAGAAGCCTGAGAGGGAGAGCGGTGGTAGCAGAGATAGCTCAAACTCAAACGTCCTTTTTGCTGCCCTTTGCTCCAGCTGGAGCGTAATCGGCCTAGTTTTGTTTTTTTGTGAGTGTTCTATCTTTTCCAATCCATTCTCTCGAACCAGAGCAGCTCTGAGGGAATGTTGTGGACGAAAACATATTTGCCGCAATGAATGAATGATTACAGCACTGGAACAGATACACACATGCAGAACTAAACAACGGTACACACTAACACACACAAATCTTGATGTTCAAAATGTTGATTGTGTGTAGATTTTCTTGGCTTAACATGAATGTGTGTTTCGTTCGTGTTGTTGCAATGATTGTATAATTGGATTTTAGAACCCGAATCTCAATTTCAAGTTGCGCCATTCAAGTGGAAACCTTTATCAATCACAAAAACAGTGCGATGAATATGAAAAAAAAAACAATATCAACCCAGAGGGGGAAAACAATGTAAACAATCAGCAAATTGTACGGTGCAAAATGAAACAAAAAAAAAAACACGGAAGTAATGGAAATAAAACAACAATAAATACTGCTTACGTTGATTACCACCACCGTTGATGATGAAGGAATCCAGGTTGAGGCCGCTACTGCAGTACTGCGAGAAACCGTTCCTATCGCCCAAAACTGTTTCGAGCCCAGCGACGACAACGAACCTGCAGCCTTAAAAGCGCCCGCAGTACTGGTACTGGCGCTCCCGAACCAAAACCGCCGCTTCTTCTTCTTCTTCTTCTTCTTAAGCTTCACCACTGGCGGGTGCGCGCACGTGTATCGGTCAGAAGTGGGAGCCCACACACGCGGTATATACAAGGGAACGTTGCGGTGGAATCGATTTTCCCCCGGCGACGGCGGTGGCAGAGATGAAGTAGCGCGCACCTTTCGTCGCTTTGCGGTAGGCAATCTTGGGCTTTCGTGACCAGCGATACGGCTGGCAGGGACATTCAGCTATCCGGACACTGTGTCGGCCTCGGCCTATAACTGCCGTGCGACGTGTCGCAACCGAACGGACGATATCCCTGTGCACAACACACTGAAATTCACTGCACCGAAACACACACACTCGGGGATACAAAGAGGGACACACAGACACACTTTACACTGTGGATACAATAAACACGGACTGTTTTTGGAGCCAGAGCAATGGTGAGCTTTGTTGGAGGTGGCTTAGCTAGAGGGTGAGTTGCACATCATTAGTAAGAAACCACCACGTACAGGACGAAAGGAGCAAGCAAGCGAGCTCGAGCTCGATCACTCGCGGAGATGACAGTTGAAATCCCCGGGCAACTTGGATCGTTTATCCTGCGATGATGGCACCGAAACGCACGTACACACCAAAGCACAAAGCTGTCCTGTCTCCCGCAGTACACAGTAATGACGTGCGTCCCGTGCCCGTATGTGTATGTGTGTCTTTGGTTCGTTTTGCGGGATCGTTGGAGGTGCGTGTGGGAATTTGTTTTCCACCACCGTTTCAGCGGACTGGTTTCGCTTTCTGGGCGAAATGCAACGTATCCGTTGGATTCTATTATGCCATCGAGTCGTGTTCACCCACTGCTTCCTCGGTCTGCTCTCAAGGCGGTCTCTCTTTCGAGTGGGTCTTCCGTTTGGCTTCTACTGGCAGGGTTGCTGTAGCTCGCTATCTCGCTTGCTGTAGGTGTTACAGCATACACACTAGAGCTATTTCCCCCACAGGATGCCTGGATTACCGATATCCTCCGAACCATCCAACCACACACTTGCGTACCCACCCCTGCGTTGGAGCACCAATATCGGCGAGAACTGCGGCAAAAGTACAACACACACCACCACCACTGCGCCACTGAAGGACGTGTTTGGTAGGTTGCGCTGCTTCTTGCTTGCAACTCTCTAGCCTGCTCGTACTCTCACGCGAACACGGTGTATTGTTATGATGGTTCTATGGTATGCGGATAGTAGAGGACGCCCAACTGGAAACTGTGGTAGAACTGTTTATAATGCCCGCACACCCGCGGCTGACAGTACAGTAACAGCAAATGCCTAAGAAGTAATCACTTTTTTGTCGAGGACGATCGTAAAGAGGGAGGAGGAAGCAAAAGGACTTGGGGTAGGGAAATGGCTCCTTTCTGAAGGCTGATATTGACACCACTCCCGAATGCGCCACATTCAGGGTCTGGACACTAGCTTGAACTACACTGGAGCACACTGTCGATGGGCCACTCATGGACGGGTTTAAACAAAATAATGCAAAGGACACACACACATACACACCCGTAAAAAGTCAAGCACGCAAACGGTCAATAGTGAGAGAAACAGCGAGCGAACGTTGCGAGAGAGTGGAGTTTGGTAGGCAGCAAAACCTTGCTCACTAATTTGTATCCCCGACCGTGTGTTTCTTCACAAAACTTCGGCACAATTTACTCAACTCAACTACTGTACGCGAACTGTGAACATGCGTATCTGTCAAAACGTCACACAACAGTGTGAAGTTGTTCACTTCTCAAACGTCATGCTGCCCGCTGCCAGCCTAACGAAGCTGTAATGTAGTTGACACAGTGCGCGTGGTGCAAACTCATGCCGTAATTAAACTTTGTCTCAGAAAAAGGCACACATACACATACGGACCCACACACACACACACACAAACACACGAGCACGCAAAGTGTTAAAGTACACCCACACTCGCGGAGGATGAAATTGACAGCTAGTGCCGCGGTCGACAAACAACCGAAACCGACGGTATGCGAATGTCCCCGCGCTCGAGAGAATGACCGGCTAAGTGCGAAAGGCTCGAGACCGCATTAGGAGGGAAAGCGCACTAGACCCTGGGCATCCGAGTTCTGAGCCGAGCCTGTGCCGGGAGTGTCAGTTCTCGCGACTTTCTACCCCTTCCGCTTGTATTTCCCGTATTTCCATCACACACACACACACAAACGCGCGCGCCAGCAAAAAGCACTCAGCACTCAGCGGGCATCGAGCTCGCAGCACAGAGCTCGTTTGCTGCAGTACCAGCGATATAAAAAAAATCGCGCGCGCTGTCAAATGGAGAACTGTGCTGAGGAGGGGTGAAAAAAGGAAACTGACACCCCGGTTTAAGGGGGTGTACACGGTAGTTGCGCAACTGTCCGGTTGGCGCAGTGCTGCGGAGACCATTTAGGTGAGAGAGATATTGCATGTGTGTGTGTGTCTGCGAGGGGTGCGAGAAAATCAACCCTCCAAATGAGTTCTCTCATTCGCAGTCCAGGTAGCGTCAGCTGGAAAGAATCGGAGAGCGAGAGCCGCCGCGAGCGCTCCCGAGAAAGCTCCCCCACAAAAGCGCTAGTCGCCGCAGCCAATTGCGACTGTGCGTGTCGCTCCGCAATACTGTGTGCGCTCCGGAATACTGTGAGGTCCCGTCTCTTTCGAGAAAAAAAAAACCCCTACAAATCCGCTCCTGCCGTCAGCTGAGCCCTCGCACGGTCGGCCATTATCAGCTGAAGTTGCTGAATGGGAGCGCTGAGATCAAAGTTGCTTGCACGGTGAGAGTGAGATCCATTCCGGCTCCGGGCACACATCGTTGGAGCTGACCAAGGTTGTTGCGAATGCCGATTTTTGTCGCACTGCGAGAGCACACACACACACATACATACACACTCTTTCGTGCTGTCCACGTGGTTTGTGGACTGAGCGACCCAGGCGGACACATGCTCTCCATTGACCAACCAAACAGTAGATGGAGAGAGGGAGAGCGTTTGCCTTAGTGTTTATATAATGGTATGTTATGTGCAGTAGGGTGACATTCCTCGAACGGCACAGCAGTAGCAAAGCAGCGCAAATATGTGCCATGACGTTTTGTTTTTGGAAAGTTGGAGGGAGGAGGAGGAGGGTAGGTTGGGGTGGTAGAAGCAGGCTGAAAATGGGAAATTCGTGATGACACCGTGCGCTATATTACACGGGCAACTGATGCCACAGTACCGAAAACGATTATTCGAACATCCATCACAGCAGGCAGCAAGCGCTGTTAGTGAGAAATGAATCCTTCGAGTAGATTTGTTTGAAATTTGCGTTCAATTCATACAGCTACACAGTATCTGCTGCTGCAGCTCCTTCCTAGCGCTTCTCATGGCAAAATTGTTTCTCCCTTCGAGCACCAAGAAGCAAATCTTCCTACTGCGGACCAACAGCCGAAACTAGGTCACTGGCACTGGTAAGAACGCCGTCGGCAGTGCCATTCGTTGCAAGTGTGTCGCATTCTTCCGGCCCACTGTCATCGCTGTTCCTCGTTTTTTGACAGTTTAGGCGCATCGCCCTCCGCTCCTGACAGCAAGCCTGGGCTGGGAGAGGGGGCAAGTTGTTTTTACACAACATATCGCAACAATCCTTTCGGTGAAGGTGCTGGGACAGAAGTGAACTATTTTAAAAACCAATCGCTAGAAATGGGTTCTGGACAGCAAAAGTCAATAATCGTAAATTTCTTTTTATGCAATTGCAGCAGGGAAAACATTACTTTCAATGCTACTGAGCATGAAAGCTCCGACTCAGAAACAGAAAGATGCAAAACCGTTTGCGGCATCGATTATTGTTTCGTGCAGAAAACGGATAACTGTCATTACTGATTGATTACAGTATTGCACCCAGTTCTGTTGCAGCCCCTTCTTCTTTGTTAACAAATTGAAAAATAGCTCCCTATTTGGATGCATGCTGCGAAACATTAATTCGCATGTTGTGTTGCATTCCACATTCTACAGACGAATGTGCATACTTAATCGAATGAAAGCGAACACAACGCAACACTAGATTGCGGTGAGGATGATTACGTGCACGGGTCCTATTTTGCAAACCATTAAAGGACTATTTTTTTATGAATCGTATCGAAAGTCACGCAGAGTGCATGATAAGTTTCATAAATGCATAGAGTTAACTAATTGCATTGCAAGCAGCAAATGGTAGAGTTTTGAGGGAGTTTTTTTTGTTTTGTTTTCTCAATACCCGGTGGTGGTCCGACCTTGCGGTTGTCGTCTTCAACATTGCTTAAGCAGCAAGAAGCTCTTAAGATGCTAAACACTACTAAGAGGCACCCCGTTGCGAGAGCGAAAGAGAGCTCAAAGACGGGCAGTGTAGTATGCGAAACAGATTGGAAGACACACACACAGACACACAAGCAGTGAAGATTCCTTAACCTGTTTATTGGGTGGACCGAAGCGATCTCCCAGAGAATTGCGTTGTGGTGTGGAGCGAAGGGAGCGACAAAAAAGCGCTATAAATATGACACAACCATCTCTGCTCGAAAAGGTAAACCAGACGTGTTTGTACGCATATGCGGACACCGGTGGCAATGGGGATGGCGAGGGGGGGGGGGGAGATGACCAGCATGTGAAAAGCAAAGCTAAACATAACGAGAACCAGCATTTCAAATCCAGTGAAAAAACATTCCCCCTCCTTCGCTTCGACGCAACCCTGCTAAGGATTAAAACCTGTCCCGCAGCTAACATTTGACACCGACAAACACACAAGCACAAAAAAAGGACACACGCCAAAAGAGTTTGAGCAAACATAAGCGAGCAAAGTGGCGGACGAGAACGAGTCGCTGAAAAAAGCAAAAAAAAAAAACACTCACGAAAAAAAAAATTTAAATCGAACCGGTTGTGCACGGAAACCGACCACGAAATCGGAATCCGAAGGTTACTCCAAGCTCGGAAATTCCTACCCTCCGTTCCTCACCATTTCCTCCGTTTGTCATAAATACCTTTTATACCTACCGAGCGCTTTGTGTGTGGGTGTGTTTGACAACATTTTATGTTGAACAACTTTATTCCTTCCACCCAGCTACGGCTTGAGTTGGATGCGTGATCTCTTTCCCTCTCTTCGCTGACCAACCGAGCGGTTGAAGTAGCGCGCAATTCGCGAATCATCGATTAAACGATCAGCCTCTAATCAGGTGTATCTTGCCTGGTGTGGGACTGTGTAGGTTTTAACGGCTGCATGCCATAGCACCACATGCCCACCAATGACACTGATGGTCATTTGAATGAGCTCGCACGAAAGCTTTTGGCTCGCGCAAAGAACATAAACGTCAAGGTGGATGCGTTTGGAGGCAGCTTTTATGATGGCTTCCCACGCACCCGAAGTTTATGCTGAGCGAGAGATGGGTCTAAATTGGTAGAGAACAACCCAGTCACCACCAAGCGGAAGGGAATGTCAAGTACTTGCCGGGTAGGTGTATGTAAATTGGGCTGCGTAAACAACACACACAGCACTATTTAGATTGAATGGAATCGAATGGAGCAAGTTGCACCCATCTGCTTCATTCATTTGAAAGTCTTCAGCGAATTTATAAGCCGCTATAATACGTACATTTATCAACTCAACGCTTGTGAGTTTGGACCAGAAAAAGGGGTCAAAGAATAAACTAGCCCATCGGGAACAAATCAAAATAGAATTACATTAAGCGATCGTTCCGGGAGAAACTTGTTTAATCATCTTATTACCCGTTTCTGAACTGGAAAAAAACGCTCCAACATTCGCGCCTTCCATTCCAATCTCTTGAAAACCGTCCCAGATCCTCCCCAAGTAAGGTAACCGTCACTGTAAAAAGCGTCCACCGCATTTATAGCATCCTCCCACTCCAATCGGTCTGCCGGCAAAAGCCACCGGTGCCTGTATCCTTCCATATTCTAATTAGCAAACGAGGCCCGAGCGCTTGTGCCAAAAGTGCCAAAGAAGCATGTCTCGTTCAATGTCAAATTAGGTCGTCCAGATTCATGTAGCAACTGTGTATGGGAGGATATAGGGCAGAACGGCAGGGTAGAAAGGGACAGACAGGGGTACGGATGCACACGTTAATAAGGATGGGCAGGCTCGGCAGGCCCAGTCATGGGACGCGCACGGGAAAAAGGGACGCACACTGGCAGCTAATTAAAATTCATTCAAAATTCTCATTAAACTCCTTTTGCCTTTTGGCAAGCCTTGCGCATACACATTGAAGCCTGAAACACACCATACAGACGCGTGGGTCCTTGCCAATGGTTCGACATACTGTGAGGTTATCTTTCTCTTTTTCCTTTGTCAAAAAAAAAAGAGAAAATCCGGTAGCAATTGAACTGCTGTTATGGGCAAAGGAACAAACAAATCTAAAAAAAAGTCCCTTACGATCGAACCTTGGCCTGGGTGGTTTCGAGGGTTCCGCTCAATTACGGGCGCCGACAAGCGCGACAAGATGGTCGGGCGGCGGGTGGGATTCGGTTCGGGTTCGGGCGTTTATTGGATTTTAATTAGGCCTTGACGCCCAGGTCGTGCCCGCGTTGGCGTGAGGTAGGGCGCAACTCTTACCGGGAAACCCTTTTTGCGCTGCCCAGAATTAGGCCGATTGATATGTTCGATTTTTTCACCCTTGCTGTGTGTGTGTGTTGTAGAGTGTTGCGTGATACAAGACGTAACATCCCGCAACATATTGCAATGTTTCAGTTTTTGTGTTGTTGCTTTTTGCTGTGCTTCTGTCAGCCTTTTGCTGTCCTTTTTTGGCGTTGTGGAACAGCGGGAACCCATAGATTGTGCAGTGACCACAGAAGCGAACCACAGAAAGCGAAGAAGGATGGTCAATTCTGCATTCTGGTGTGGCCTGCTTCTAATTCCCACGAACACAGCACAGCGGAATAGGGAAGCCGTGCAATGATGGTGATTACAGCTCGTAAAAGACAAAGCTATAAGACGGTGGTATCGGTGTAGAAATAAATTCAATCGATGGAAGAAGAGAACAATGTGTGTGTATGTGTGCTATTTTTAGTCCAGCACCTGAGAGAGCTTAGTATATAATAGAGGAAGACGATAGACATGCCACAAAGAGAAATGAACGCAAATTGGTAAGTTGTTTTGTTTTCTAATACTATTCTAAACTATCATTGTGATCGTGTTTTAAAGATTTTCACATAACTGGAAACCATTGCTTGACTACAAAATGAACCCCATATCTAGGGTTGTTTGTTGTTTCTTCCCCTGATAGCATTATCGCCTGACCTGTAAACCACACACAATAAGGCAACCATCAAAACCACTGCGGCAGGGGCCCTGTAGAACTGTGCTTATCATCGTGACGTGCACGTATTACGTGGATAAAGAGCCATTAACCATGCATGGGTAATGTTTAGCAATTAACAGCCCATTCTCCGATAAGATTCTTGAAACACTTGTATAAGAAAAGCATATTTTTAAACTGATTAGCTGTTGGGTATCGTTTCCGAAGCGGTGAAAAGGTGTTAAATCTTATCGTAATAATTCATGCCAATTTTAATAACGAAAGAGGATAAGAAACCAGCTAACACACTGCTAAATTGTGCTAAATTCAACACACCAAGCATTACCAAGCGATCAGGAAGCGAGCGATTTGAGGCGTTACTGGTATTGCTGTGCGTCTGGTTTAGTTAACATATAACAAAACAAACCAATGGATGATGTTTGGAAGTTGTTTATCGGTCAATGGTTAGCCTCTTATCATGTGGTGGCACGATTAGGATAACGGGGTAATGATTGAACGTTTTGAAATATCGTGCATCACTAACACGAAATACTGCAGGGCTTGAAATAACGAATGAAAAGGGAATATTGAATAAAGGGCAACTAAAAACTAAGCAGCTGGTAATGGATAGCTGCAGTTAAGCCAATGTTTTCATCAAGCTGTTCGTTTACATTATCAAATATTTGATAATACTTTCAAAGGCAAACGATACACAGTACATATGTTTTCCATTATGCTTACATCGTGAAAAAAAAGTTCAAACCATAGATAAGGAATAAAAAAAGATTGTCGCCCGCCCACTTAAAGTTTTCCCATCACACCCAAACTTGCTTTCGAAAGTGAGATAAAAAGAAAATAGTTCTAACCACAGAGATAAAGAAGGAGCGAGTACCAATGAAAAAAAACATCACAGCCGATCAAACGAAGCAACATAAAACATAGCTTTGTAATCCACTTCATCTACCAGCATCACTATCGCGCAACCATCCATCTCGGTCACATCGAACACGCTGGTGCTGCTGCTGCTGTATCAGCTCTTGGCACGTTAGGGCAAGCAATCGAAAGCCACGATACCACACGAAAGTAAGAAAAAAAAACCAACAACCACACGACTAGGGGCAAGTGGTAACTATTCGAGCTGCAAGCGATAATGGTTCTCCCACGATACCAGGGCAAGAAACAAAACCAGGGGCCAGATGACAAAGAAAAACTCTTCCCGTCAACGGACGGGGAAAATCATCCACCAGTAAGTGGACTGGAGAGGTCCAGGCTGTTCCTGTTTTCCGCCCCACATGGGTACGCTATTGTCTACTCTGCATGTATGTGTGGCTGTTGCTGTATGCGATAGTGTGACTCGGATACAAAGTTTTTCCCCTCCCACCAGCTTTTCCAGCAATATTCGCTTGGCATTATGAAGTGGTCACCGTCAGCAGAAAACGGTTCTGAAAAGCGGGGAGCGAAAGTTGCTGATGGCATCACTTACAAGTGGGAATACTGTTTCCGGATGCTTGCTGACGGATCGCTGTCAACTGGTTCGCTGGGTTTTCCGCGTGTTCATGTAGCGAGACGCGAAGGTTTTATCCCGTGTCCCGGGCGTCCAATGCCACTTGTGCTGGCGCAAGTAATCTTATAAAGTGACTTTGATGTTGTTGTTAAATGACTCAAAAATTGAGAAAAAACTGAACTTTTTTACTGGTTTACCATGATGATCTTTATGATCTTGTAAACAGAAGTTGTTTTTGATAGTAAGGAATCCCTAAAAAAAGCCTTTATTATCAAAATTTATCTTGTTTTTCATCTCACACTCTCACGTGCGTTCGTTTTAAGAGTTCAATAACGCGCCAACGATCGATCTGACGTCAGCCGTAAACAATTTATTCCATCAATCACCCTATACGGACGACAACAACAACAGCGACAGCAGCAGTAAAGCATAAAGCCATTGCTGTTCGAGCCCAACATTGACCAAATAAACGACCCGCCTTATGTCCCGTGTACCAACAGGCCCGAAAAAACAAACACTATATGCCTATGCTGAAGCGGGAAATAAATTGTTGTTAATTCAAATCACTTAAAAGTGGAAACATCCGGGCGCTATCAGCACTGCACCATATCCAGCAGCTGCTGATACCACCGATGTAACATTATCGTTTAACGTATCATCCCTTGGTCGACACCCCGCACCCCCCTGCTTCATACCATCCCATCCAAAAAGCCGTATTCAACAAGTATGCTAAATTGCATTCAATTGAGTCTATCAAGTGCTGCTGTTTCGGGCCGCGCAGTATAGGGGCGAACCATTGATGTTAGACACACGTAGACATGCATACACCAGCGCATACATTTACGGACTGAATCGTTCTCAGATGCGAGATGAATCTCAGAAGCCGAACCTCATCTCGGCGTATCTTTCTTCCATTTCGCCCAACGATCCATCGGAACGAAGTGCCGAAGTCTATTGCGGCACAATTGGTCAAATTGGATTGTCTCGGCACGGTTCCTTCTCGAGGAGGGGTTTCCCAACCACCATTAGATTCCTTTTTCTGTGGGTTTTGTTTTGAGAGTCTCTCTTCTTTCCCCAGCCCCTCTTTCCCTCTCCCCGCAAACGGAATTTAACACTCAATTCGATTGCGCAAAGTGTATGTGTGTGGTGATGGTAAAGTGTTATGATGCGTAAGATTTGCCACCGAATCGACTCACCGAAATCCCCCCCTACTGCTCTGTGATACTGGTCAGGTAAAGGTGAACACATACACACACACACAGCAGACAGCGGAGCACTTCAGACGATGGGACGGCCAAGTGACGAAAGACACACCGCGTCGACTTCGACACCACCGCCGACTGACCGACCGAACGACCCAACCAAGTCTACATTGTCGTCATCGTCTGCTATTGTTTCGAATGTTGCAAGTCCGATCGGCGAGCCACAGCACAGTGACAGTGGGCATGGAGAAGCTCGGCCTCTCCATTGGTGTGTGTGTGTGTGTGTGTGTGTGTGTGTGTGTGTGTGTGTGTGTGTGTGTGTGTGTGTGTGTGTGTGTGTGTGTGTGTGTGTGTGTGTGTGTGTGTGTGTGTGTGTTTGGTTGCTTCAAAAAGCCCCCTGACAATGCCGGATTCAAAAATTGTGGACAAGAATCAACGGAAGCACACACTGGGACGGCCTAAAAAGGAATGGGAAAGGGGGATGACTGCCCAGTGCAACCGGTTCGGTGTGCGATTGTGCAAACAGATGTCGTCACATGCAGGATTGCAAACAAACACACATACACACACGCACAAAATCACTGACCACTCGCTCACGGCCACTGTCGATGCATCTCCACGTCAGGTATTTGTTGGTCGCGCCGGCTAAAGAGCGTTCAGAGATCGGGCACATTTAGTGCTTTTAGGGCAGCCCATGGGAGTGTGCGGGTTTATTTTATTACTCGTCACGGATGTCATAAAATATTGCACCTTTGCCCTCCGCGATCGTTTGTGAAAGCCAGTACAAAAATAACCCTTGGCTTCCCCATTCGCTGTGCGCCGCGGCAACCGACAAAAAAAAAAACAATCCTCCCCTCGGCGTGCCCTTTTTATGAGCTGTAGTTTCACAACATCTAATGGAACGGCGGTTTGCGGTTTACATTGTTGGGCGGGAAGAGGATTGGAGGGTGAAGAGGAAAAGCATAATCCTAACACGGTGAGCTTCGCCGATTTGACGCAAGCACAACATTCGTTTCGGTTTTCCGTTTCTACGATGATGTATGACGGCTCGCAAGAATGGCCAACACTTGCCCACAAATAGCAAATTAAAATAGCTTATTCCAAGAGGACATAAATTGAGGCGAAAATGGTTTTTAAATGACCTTTTCGCTTAGAAGGCGACGATGCTATTGGCTGCGCCTAGGGGACGGGCGTTCGGTTGTTCGGTGCGCGACCATAACTCATCCAATCGCTCCAGTGCACCCTCTTTCCCGGCTGCAATGTAATGCTTGCTTTCTAAGGGAGAAAATTAATGGCACCACCCTGTTTAAAGTGTCACTGTGACGTGATGAGATGCAAATGCTTACCTCACGTTTTCCAGTCTTCTCTTTTTTTTTTTTGCAACATTGACCGAAGCGCACCGATCGTGCCTGGTGCCTTATTTACTGTCTTCCCCTTAGCTTAATTCCCCACACAAAGAAGGGATGACCAAACTTGGTTCAACTGCGGTGTGGCGGTGGCACAAAAGTAGGTTGAACGGTCACAACTTTCGCTTTCATCTTGACCTTACCAAAACCGTCCCCCGAAAGCGCCGAGCCGAAATGGAGTGAACAGGTTTCGACGGCACCACACCACCGCAGTTACAGGAAGGTGAAAACACGACACGATTTCGAACGATCCAAATGTGGTAACGGACACGAGCTTTTGGAGGTAGGAGAGGTCACTTAACACATAACCATCGATGTGGGACAACACCTTGACATTATTGAGCAAGCTGTACATTGATTTCCGGATTTTCTGTTAGCAAGATTTCGTGCTACTGTTGGCTGCAGGGCAGCAATACTTTTACATGTTTTATTGCTAATGTAAATTTGGTCGTAAATTAACATGCTCACAAGAGAGGGCAAAGTGTTTGCATTGACAAACTCAGAGAAAATGTCCACAAGGCTAATTTACTCATTTTTAGTTTGAGCTAATTTAATCTGTATTTTTTCTTATTTGATTGATTTCCTCCAAAGTAGGCAGTGTCTAATGAACTATTTTATCACAAATGAAGTGTTTGCATCATTGCTGTTGTTACGGTTTTCCTCCTGGTCCAACCCGAACATAAACAATGCACGATCACAACTCCACTGTCAATGCCATTCGGCAAGGGGCGCCATTTATAGCGCTCCGAAACCGGTTTCTTTAGCTGCGCTTTTTGAGATTTACGTAAGCGGTTGAAAATAGGCCACCTTGGCCATGATGTCACTGACTCTTTTCCTTCCTGCTGCAGTGTGAATGCAGTTTTTTGGCGAATGATAATAATCGTGATGGCGCGATAGCATTGTCTTACCGATCAACCATCAATTGTACCAGCACACAAACACATCCTCACACACAGCAACTGGCTTAGTATCACAGCTGATCACAGATGTGTAAACACATAACCGAAGGTAAAGGGAAACCGATCAGAAGGTAAACAAGATTCCTACTCACGGCCGTGGCGTAAAGTTCGGTCACAGCGTGACTGGGTCTACGTCATTTGGGGAAGGGAATGTTGTTTATTTCTTGAAATGCGGATTGATTGAATCGTACAGATGTTTCCAATTGAACGATATGATTTCGGGGGAAAACATTCCGGAAATTCAGATTGAAGCATATAGTTCACGCTCTATCAACAATAAGCTAATACATTACGATTAAAGTAACAATGTTGTGATGATTCATTGAGAGCGAATGAATTGATAGAACAGGTTAGACGCTATTTCATGCCTACACAACTTTAATCGATCAATTATAGCCTTGAAGTTGCTTTTAACGAACATCCTTCCGATTGATTAGCGACTGCTACTTTACCTTAAGTGTTTGTTTTTTTAGAAACTTCAGGCCCACATTGGAGAACCTGATACCTTTAGAGCGAAAGTAAAAGCTGTCCTACGCACTTTTCCCGACTCCTTCGCCCAACGACGTGAACTTTTCCAACGTTGATAGCGGTTAGAAAATGAATCAAACCATTCCTGCTAATGTACGCAGGCCGACGCTGGCGCCCTCGGGCGCAACGACGATGCTTTCAATCGTGACCAACCGCGTTAGCTACACGGGATGAGTGAATTATGGGGATTTAAGAGCTTCAGGCGATGGGCCGAATTGTCCAATTCCAAAACAGCGCTTCTGCAACGAAGCACCTGCCCCAAAATCTGGGATCAACGCACAGGCGTGGTATCATCCATCTTCCTCGGGCCCGGAGCCTGCCGCAGAAGGGATTTCTTCTTCAAGACGCTTTCCGAATCCGGACGGAAGCACAAATCGACGTTAATTAACGGTAAGCGTTTTAGAGCTAGGCCCCTCGAGGGAGGACCACAAGTGCGATACGAAGAGCGTATGCGACTTTGCGGGAACGAGCAGGCGACAGTGACATTAACGTGTAACGAGAAAATTCACCACCAGAACCGTCAAGGCCATGAAGGAGCAGCACATGGTGTAAAGGATGTGTGGAGAGTGACACAAAAAAAGAAAAATGAAAAAGGATGTAATTTTGCCGATGCTGAACAGTTGATCCAATTACCGATTACATTATACGGGAGTATAGCTTGCAGGCCCGGCGATTAGAATGTTAGAAATATCGTATGTAAGATGTAACCTTTTCGAGGCTCGTTAGGGGTAGCAGGTGCAAAATGTTCAAGTGAATGTGTAAAATAGGAAATAGATTAGTTTTTCCGATACATCCCTTGAAGTATGAATTTGAATAAAAAGCATAATAACGAACACTGAACTATGAAGCTCTCCAATGATTAGTAAACTGAAGCTTCAATGTGGATTGATGAATACATTGCCGATAAGAGCCCGTGAGCAGAGAGGTGTGCGGTGAGGTGCAACAATGTGGCCGGAAATTATTAAACACGAACTTTGTGGCGGAAAACACAAGCGTTACACATAAACAAAAAATATACACAACGACACTTACCGATCGTGGTGCCCGCGAAAGATTGTGCGATCGGCGGCAGGTCAGAGCCGCTGCTCGACGAAGATGATTTGGCATGAATCGTCCCGTATGAGAGTGTGTAATGATCATGATAATGGATGTCATCTAAAAGGAAAAAAATATGAATGATATAAAAGAAACACAAACCAAGGGCAATGGGAATAAAATAGATCGCAGCGAGGCAGCAGGCAAAACCATACGCACGCAAGACACACAGCAAGGAGTTTGTATGGGATGTTTTGTAGCTTCAGAGAACCCTCATGCACTGAAGCAACATGGTTAGTTTTGTGTGTAAAAGATGTAATTAGTATGATATTGCTTCGTAACCTTATATCTAATCAGCAGCTTTGGTACATGAAACAGCTAAACTATTCCCAAATTGTTCAACATTTGCTGGAATTCATGGAGAAGTGACGGCTTTTACGAACTTGATCGTCAATTCAAACTTGTCTACATCAAGTGCAAAACAGTGGTGGATACGTAGGGCCTTAACTTTACTCCATTAACTTACATCACATTGCACTGCAGTGCGTTGTTAATTTGCAAGTCAAGCAAGAGGAATACAATCGAACGATGGGAGGCTTGCTGCAGCTTGCTAACTCGGTGCGCTATCGTTTGTCGCAACTGCGGCGTAAAACGCTATTCAAAGCAAAGCGGCACGTTTTTAATCGGCTGGACACGAAATTGGATTATTGTAATTATTTTCTCACTCAGGCATTGTTCCATCTTGGGAGGGGAGAGGAGCATCAGACACGGTCCGAGCTGTTGTCAGCTGACGCTCTCGGGGTGGCAGATAAAAACAGCAGAACAAAGGTGTGTAGTTGTAAAAATGCATTAGATCTAACCTTTTATTAAAAGCTACTCTAATCGATTGATTTAAATTTATTTTAATCGTCAAATGCTTGGCTTCTTATACCAATCAGTTGCATCATCCATTGCCACCAGTGTTGCAATTGTTTGTGTCCGGACTGTTAACACTGCAAACACGCATAATTATCACGTTGCACCACTAATGACACACCCCGGCCCCAAAGCCATAGTCAAACGACCTGTGCTTCCCACTTCAATGTGGTTTATTGCTTTGTTTTTTACTCGGCACATCGCCCATCGTTTCCCCACCCACCCAAAATGGCACCGCCAAGGTGCAAAGTGTACTGCAGGTGATAATGAAGCTGCAGATTTAACGCTCCGTTTTGTAACGCAGCAAACCGTGCAAACTGCAAACGGCCAGCCGGAGGAGAAGAAAAGAGCGAGAACAAACGAACGAAAATAAATGAGCTCCTCTCGACTGCTTTATCATCACACTGTGCTTCTCTTCGGCTGTACCTATAGCAGCACAGAAGCAACCAAAAAAAAAAGCTCACCCGAAAATAAACGAGTCCATCAGCATGGCCGTCCATCCGTTCGTCCTTGGGTCAGCTTTGCTGACAGGGAGGGGGGGGGGGGGGTAAGCGCACCAAGCGCGCTTCAAGGGCATCAAACAAAGCGCCAAATCGCACGCCGCTCAGGTGCAGGCTTTTGCTAGGCCAGGGTTGTGCACGGCGAGTGCACGGGAATTTCAACGTCCTTGATTTGTCCTATGCGGGTCTAGTCATCGCGAAAAAAAAAGTCTGAGCACTGCCCCGCTTTGCTATTTTTGATACCGTACCGTCGATGATGGTTGGCTCGCCAAAACATCGTTCCGATCGGAGCATCGGAAAACCGATTTGCGATGTATTTTTAATTTCATCTCAATTACGGTTTTCCCACCTAGCCTCACATCCCGTATTGTTTTGTCTTTCGCTTTTTGATTGGATTATACATTTTTCCTCAACAGCCAAAACGCTTTTCACATTCAAGCGTTCGATTCCGCCCGACGGGTGTAGCTATTTTGAGACAGAAGTCTTCCCCATTGGTAGCTTATATTTCGTGGCCATAGACTCCTGATGACGTATGCCGGAAGCATTGGCAGGAAGTACCGATTTATCCGTTCCTGGGTCCATTTCTGTGGTAGCGTTTGGGACTTGGGAACTGTTAAGACTTTTCCCCTCAACCCTCAAAAGGCGCAGCCCACAGACAGGCCGGATGAGCTTATGGAAATTTAATGTGCCACCTTTTTGAAGGAAACAAGGAAACAGGCACAACAAACACACATACACGCACGCAACAGGAGCCCTCGATTGAAAGCTAGAACGAAATTTGGATAACAAATTGACTTTTTCCAGCGATTTAATCAGCATTCTGATCCACTTCTGTGCACAACGCGTTCCACTGCGAGCTCGATTTAATTGTTTCGTGTTTGTTGCTTCTGTTGCGCTGTGTACCCCAGGACCCCCAGCAAAGGGGGGCAGAATTAGACTTTATAGCCCGAGACCTGGTGTGCACGCGCGTGTGTTTAACGTGTCCTAACTTGTTTCTGTATCCCTTTTGATACAATCTACGATTTAATTAAATTTTACCCCAACCCTTGTTTGCCAACTGACCCAAACCGACATGGAAAAAAGTGGAGCATGACCCACTGGCGAGGAGCAGAACCAAAACACACACACACAGACAGACACACCTCCGTGACGTTTAACGATTGTGGATAAAGATTTCAAACGTGTACACGTGTCCGAGATTGATCCGTGGCACCGATTTAAATCACATCCCACGAGGGAAGAGGGTCTGTGGGGGGAAATGAGTTTGTTAAGCCGGTAAGCCGGCAGGAGAAATGCTACACTTCCAGGCCAACCAAACTCGCCATCAACCTCCCACTTATCCTTCAAAAAGATGACGCACTGCGGACACCACAGAGATTGGCCATCTGCCCAAACAATACCACCAAGCCAAGTACCAAAGCGCAGTGGGACGAAGCACTGCGAGGATTGGAGCACTCCAGCGGACACTGAGTGCAGCACACGAATGGAGGACATTTAATTATGTTCTGCCGAGAGTGTTCGTAGACAATCGATCGTGTGTCTGTATGTGAGCGTTGAGAGGGCTTGGCGTGAGTAAAAAAAATTGATGATTTATAAGTTTAAAAATGAGTTTTGTAATGTGAGGCTTTTACCAAAACAGGCCTTCTCTAACTCCACCAACAATCAGCTCAAGACCACAAGAAAACGCAAAACAAATGAGCCAGAAATGACGCGATATAAATGGTGTTGAGCGGAGTTTTCGTTCTAACCACAAAAGGACTTTCTGGTAGGGAACGATTTTCGAAAGCAAAACTCATTGTTGTGGGTTAAAGTTAACAAGAAAAATAATAACACGACAAAAGTCGGACAAAGCTATTTTGCACCCACCCATTTCAAGTCCGCCAGGATTTTCACGACTCCCTAGCTAGCAAAGATCACTTCATCGCTTTGGGGGATTGTTTTTGTTTTCTCTCGTCCCAACGACATTCCTTCCGGGGGACGTTCCATCCAACAACTCCCGAAGCTGCTGTACGATCGATTGTTTCACGAAAAAAAAGTATAGAAAAGCCCAACCACCAGACCGGAAGGATTACTGAAGAGTTTACTTTGGCACCATAAATCATTCGCACCCTAAACTTACACCCATGGGCAGCATTGGTCCCCGGGAAAACAAAAAGAAATAAACTGGAGGCAATTTTGCCACCGGCTGGCCCGGTGTTCGATGTCTCCTTTCCGTCAATCCCTCGACATACTAACCTCCGCCCTCGGTCATCGCTGGCAGTCCCCGGTTCCGGATACGTATCGTATGAATAAACCAAACGCCTAACTGGAACGGAACAAACAGGACTCCTTGCCCAACACCTGACTCGGTTGAACTGTACTGTGGACTCCTTTTGGGCCAGAGAATGTTGTGCTAGAGAGTTCCGCTTTTCAGTTGCGTGACGCGCTACGATTGATCCACTTTTGCAACGTCAGGGCAACGACAATAAATAAGGAAAACGCGTCGCTGTGCGGGAAGCTGTTGCTGCGGTGCCTTCAACCAGGTCAGTAGTACTTAACTTTGTACAGAAGTATTTATAAAATGTGAACCCCGAAAAAAGAGAAATGAAGGTCCTACCGTACCGGTACGAAAACGTTCAACACGGAAAAGCCATCCAGCGATAATGTGCAGATGAACATTCCCGGTGAAACCCATTTCCCTTTCAAACCCGAACCCACAGCAAACACAAAACGTAACGTGTAACGTGTAACGTATGTGCGCTGCTTTTATTTATTAAATTACGTACTAGCGGTTCCTTCCCCAGAAGCGCTGCGGTAGCAGCAGCGAGAGAGGAAGAGAGCAAAAGAAAAAATAAACGAGGCAATCAATTATCCAGCAGTCACGTGGTTGCTACCGAAGCTTCCGTTGCACACAATCAAAAACAGCTCACTCATATCATCGAGCTTGCGTTGCGTCGTTGAGTGCGTAAGGTGGGTGGTGGTGGTGCAGAAGTATCGAAATTGAGCATCGAATAGTAATTTATATTCCATTCCCTGTGTTAGCATCGCGAAATTCGGAAGAAACCCTTCTTCTTTAACCCACCCAATGCGCAAAGGAAGGGAACAACCACGCCAGGCGAGAAGCTTTCCATACGGACGCCTGGAAGCGCAGCAACAGCCCCAAACGAAAGGAAACTATAAACAGAATGGGGAGCGAGAGATAGTGAGAGAGAGAGAGAGAGAGAGAGAGAGAGAGAGAGAGAGAGAGAGAGAGAGAGAAAACGGCTCAAAAACGCTCTCACCGTGGAAAGCAAGCTCTCGGCAGCTGGTTGGGAAAAAATGCGCGGATTTCAAAAGCTCCCACAGAACAGCAGAGCCATGAGTTTCGCTTTCTCGGTTTCTATTACAAGGTCGCTTGCATTGCGCAGCTGTCAGCACACTGGCCATCCCTTTTTCCCCGACACACCGAAACTGTCTTCCTTCGCAAGCTTTACTGCCTTGCCTGCTCCGAAAGGGAAAATGCAGAGTATTTTCTTCTCTCATGATAAAGGATAAAAAAGCAGTGGAAAAAAACAGCGTTACCATGGTACTACTGCCTGTGTGCTAGTGAGGTGGTGCTTTGCTTTTTGGATGGCTGTTTTGGACGGCAGCAACAAAAAGCTTTAGAGGCAGCAGTAAGAGCTGCATTACCTGGGAGTGCTGGGACGTCTCATCGGAAAGGTATTAGAAAGGTGTTAAGCTGTCGCAATGATTGCAGGCGCGGCAACCCGAGCTTCAAAGGCGTTGGGTTGGAGTAGAAATGAGCAACCAAAGCGCCAGAGAGTAGATAACTAGACGCTAGAGAGAAATGAAACCGTACCTAGCGCGTACATGAAAGATCGACTTCCAATTCCGAGTTGAACTATTTAAGGTTTCGAATGCGAAACAATCTCGGGGAAGGAGAAGATGGAGGCAAAGCCAGGACAAATTGAAAAAGGATATATTTTGATCCATCTCCCAGAAAGAAGGTGGCATCGGAGAGCGTGCTAACCGTGCGCTATAATCACCCCTGTCACCCAGCGGCTAGGCACAATCTTGGCGCAATGCCACACTAGAAAATAGAGCAATCGCGAGCACTCGCAACTGGGGGCGGCGTAGCAAAAGGCACAGAACGAGAGGCTTCTTCGAAACGTATCCTACTACCAACATATCTGCGTCTGTGTGTGCGTGTCTGTGTGTATTCATGAACGATAAAAAAGAATCAGCAGCGGGCGAATGTAGGACACGGACTCCTAACGTCCGTTCTGATGCCAACAGCAAACGGGCGTTCGGGCACGGGCAACTCATCCCACCATGGAGCATGGAGCAATAGGGGCGACAGAAAGCGGATCGAGAATGGCAATGGTCTCTGTTGGTGGAATCAGTGCAGCTGCAAAACTCGTCCTTAATACAACAAATCAAAACAGGGCACAGCAGATTCGCTATATTAAGATCCCGCGTGCTTTTTATTCTCTTCACCACCTTCTCTTTCTTTCTCTATCCCTCGTTACTCTCTTTTTTTCTCTCTCTCTCTCTCTCTCTCTCTCGCTCGGTGCGCTTGATTGCAAAGAAGCAACACCAGAAGAAACAAAGGGCACACAGAACGTTAACTTGGCATTATTTTTGTTGCTTAACGAGGCAATCGTAGCCGGGATCCTCCCAGGCGCGCAACGAAAGGATGTGCACACACACACACACATATACACTAAGAGAGAAAAAAACAACTTAGTTGTGGGATGGGTCGAAGCGCAACGAGAGCGGACGATAAAACAATAATGTAATCTTTGAAATGAATCCCATCGAAAATGGGTCACCCAGGGAGTTTCCCTAGAAGGAAGAACGGTGGTAACAGGACGATTCGGGGCGGACGAACGCGCCAGCAAACGTTCCTGGGTGTGAGAATATGTAGGTTGAAAGTGGTCATGATGGGACTAACATCCGCTTACTCACACACAGCCCTTAAAAACCTTGAATCATTTGTGTGTAGTGATATAAAAAAGGTGAGAATAGTTAGGCTAGAAAATGCGGCGTAAAAAGCCATTCGTCAGAATATCGTAAACTAATTAACGCTTTATCGCGAGATAATTAAAACAAAAACAAAAATGGAACGGAACATTGCAACCCACATTCCGTAGCTGGAATAAATATCCGGTTAGTGCGCTTGTACGCTGGAAGCAATCAATCGTTTCCAGGTCACATAGACACTTGCGCGCCGCATAGAACGTATGCTTTTTGCGGAATTGTTAGAAAAGCACTAAATTGTTGATATATTCCACTACCTCGATAAAGCGTGTGTGGAGGGGAAGGGGCTATTGCGCTTACCAGCGCGCAGCTAGTAAACATATCACCGTACGTTGTTTGTGCTTGCGCAAATGCCAAATTGCGAGAAACCACCCTCCCTCCCCCGTCAAACACAAGCCGTGGTAATGATTCACACACGTTTTGGCCGGCAAAAAAAGCACCAACCCGCATTCGGGGAGACACATTGGATGGCCCAGAGTTGAAAGCAAAATATAATTAACTAGCTTTTAAAACCGAAGAAAAAAATACCGGCAATAGGCAGTTACAGACGCAGGCTGATTGATAACAGAAGCGGAAATGAGCGTAATGCGGTTGTGGGTTTTACACGGGCAAAAGTGGCACCAAAGTGGATCAACAGTGACAAAACAGCCGTGGAACAGTGGAAATTGTGACAGTTTATCGGTTGCGTTTCCTCTAATCGTTCATTGGTATGGTTGGTTAGGAACGTTTGGGCCATCTCTCTGATACAAAAATTTGTAACGGCTTTAACAGAGTGAGATGAGCAGCTAAGAAGTCTAAGCCGTTTCAAAATGCTCTATAAAAATGGGGGTTTGTGTCGCAAAAATGATTCAAACCTGTTCGTTGCACTTTTGATATTGGCTGTCTAGTCTACTCTAGTCATTTCATTCTTCTTCTTCCTATTGATTGTGCATACTCTCGTAACAACGGGACAAGAATGCTCTTGATCCTGCTCTGAAACGCCCTTCCAAACTCCAGTCCCGTGCCCTATCGATACATCAACCTACATCATGCCTCTCGGTACGTCCATTTATCGTGTGTGGAACTTCAAAAAAAGCGAGTAATAAAGCGCTGGAGCTAAGCTGCTAGCTCGTTGCCCTTATATGCTCCCCTCTCGAATAATACAACATACAACAACACTCTAATCAAGCTGCCATAGGCAAAGAGCAGGGCTACAAACTACAAAGATCCCGCATCCGTATCCGGCAGTTGCATTTTATTTCCCGAATGCACCCGAATGACTGCACACCTACGAGAGCCTGGGGGGCTGGGTGGAGAGAAGGAGAGCCCATCCGTCGGTTGTTCTCCAGCACCCGACGACAGACACAATGGCATCTCGCGAGCGAACGAATTAGAATGTACCACAACCTGCCTCCGGTAGCCACACACACGCTATCGCACCATCGTCGCTACCCAGTTCCGATGGCGTCGCTGCAATCGCATCGACCTGGCCCCATTGTGGAACGGGAGCGTTGCCCGCTTATGTCTGCCGGTGCCCTTGTTTCGACCCCGCCCCCTCCACCCGAAGCATCCTTTTGTTTTGTAATCCAATGGAACGCGCACTACTGCACTTGTGTCAAATGCGTTCATTTCGTTTTCGCAACAAAACAGAAATGGGGGCGGACCATGGACGGAGCACTGTTTGAGGGTAGCCATGATCGAGGCTGATCAGAATGGGGCTGATGGGCTGCATAGGAGACGAGCTTGTGCATCGGCTTTTGTTCCGCCAACAGCTAGAGCTTTGAGTGTGTTTTTGTGTGAGTAGTGCACCGGCAGAGCATAGTTGCACTTTGATTATTTGCAAACTTAAAAGAGGATGCATTTTTGAGGCAGGAAAACAGTGCACATAGAACATTCGGGTTTCTTTATACTGTTCTCGTATCCTGCAGTGATGCAGAAGCAGAAATGGTTCATGATGGTTAGTGATTACATTTTCAATTTCATTATGACGCTGGTTTGAATCTCAGCGTCAAATTAATCCAATAAAAGTTTCACAAGTCAATCAAATCCATCATGGAATAACTTTTACGGTGCAATAGTTGTACATTGCTTGTGCCTCAGCATCCTGCCTACAGTTCCGACGTTATCGTTTGTGTGAGTGTATGTGTGTTTGGTCTAATATTTGCACTTAATTTGCTAATTAAAATGCGTTCAATTTACATGCCAAAAGTTTATCCTGCATCTTTCTCTCTTTTTCTCTATTCAAGGGGTCTTTGCAAACAGATTGGGTTGTTAATATTCAATCCCAACATTAAAATTCAGCCATCTCTGTGGTTCGGATTCCCTTTTTTCCCCTGGCGAAGCGAGCTCGACGTTCGACATAGCGGGGCATGGGAAACTAAAATCGATGATTGATTAAACGCTTGAACCTTGGCATGGTACGGTTGCCCTTTTCGATTAGCAGCCGGGCGCAGATGTCTAGCGGGGGAACGGAGTGGAACTAGGCCGCCTGCAAAACCGATGAGCCCGATGTTTGGCCTCCCAAAAAAAGAAAAAAAAAACAATCGAATGATGAATGACGTTTTGCGGTCGTTTGTCAACGCGTCGGATAGGGTGTGTTCTTTTTTTGCTGGTTTGTTTGTCAGTTTTGCAGGCAAAACAACAGTAAAGTTAGAAACTGCTGAAGGATACTCAGGAACAGTGGAGTTGAGTCGTACACCAATTATTGGGAATCGGATGGGTAGTAAAAATTTGCAAATCGTGTTCATTTACTCGGAAAATGTAAAAAAAAATGATTTAAAATGTACGGAAAGAGATGAAACAATGTTTAACCTAATCTATCACTTAATGCTAAAAAAATCTTGTTCAGCTCGGTATTCAGAATCATTGACATTACCAACAATTGCTACTGAAGATCGCAATGCATCAAGTCGTTCTCATCCCTTGCACGGATAGGTGTGTTCCTCAAATTGTTTCGTGTAACCACAGAGAAACATTGTATAAACATTGAAACACACAAACAAGTGCACCCGTTGGGACCCGCGTTAAACAGCTCGGGGCAACCCTTCTCGGTCACGTGAAAACCCCCTACTTGGCCAAAGAAAATGATGAATGAATAATCCGAGAGGGAAACTCCGGGATGGCACCACACAACTCAACACTGGAGTAGGTTTCTGCTCTTACTACTTACCGTTGGTGCTGAAGTGTGACCGTTTGGAGGTGCCATCGTCCGTACCGTCGTCCAGGGGCCGTTTGCGCGAGTCGCCCAGTTCCGGGCTCGGACAGGTCGTGTCCATTGCGGCATCGGCTGCCATTATACTGTTGTTGTTGTTGTTGATCAGGTTGAGCACCTTATCGCAAACCACGTTGCCGGAGGCTGCTGCTGCCGCCACTGCCGCTGCTGCTGCTGCCGCCGCCGCCGCCCCTGTTGTCGTACCGTGCTCCACCTTGACCACGTGTTGTGCCACCGAGTTGAGGGAGGGAGGGGGAGGGTATGTGAGAGAGGATTTTTTCCGGAGATAGTGGAGAGAGGACGCACTCACACGCAAACACACACGTTTAAAAGCAAAGAGTGGCCTTGTTGGGTTAACTTCTTCCAGAGATTTTTGTTTGGACAAGTCCTGCTACACTTCAGCACACCACACTAACAGAAACGGATGGTCAAATTTATACAAAGAACATACACGACACTTTGCGTTGGAGCTGCTATGAAACTTAAAACTTTCCGCGGTTTGATTTTTGGAGGCTCTATGAGAGCTTTCTTTTACATTGCACCCCACTGGACAGCACTTTGCTCACTGAATTCTCACGTAAACACTTTACATGCACACAGACGCCCTGCTGGTGGGCACAAAAAGTCGGGTATTGCCGCGGCGTAGAAATAACTAAAACCGCAACCGAAAACCACGCTGCTGCGAGCGAAACGCAAAACAAACGCAAACACTAAACATAAAATTCACCAACACGCACACAGACGCTGCACACTGCAGCGCAGCCACCAACTGCGAACGGAATCTCAACTGCACGGCATCGGAAAAGGCGTGGAAAATGCGTGCTGTTGCTGTTCCTTCACGCGTTCTGTCGTCACAGCGCGCACACAAACAGAATCACGCACGTTGTGCCACGATCGGAACAGGGCTAGCAGGAGCACTTCACTGTGGAATAAGCGTTGCTGTTTACGTTGTTGCTGCTGCTGCTGCTGCTGTTTTCGAAAAGCGGAGGGTAAAGGGAAGAAAATGATTAAATTCACCGCAGCGAGGGGTTGTGCATTAAGAGGAGATCCACAGCACCGCAAGGGAGCAAAGGACGCTGCTAAATCAGCCTTATCAATGTGTAAATTGTGTTGTTACTTCACTTTCGTTGTTGTGACCAACTGGGAAGTGAATATTTATAGAAAGAGGAGGAGGAGAGAGAGAGAAACATCGCAAAAGAATCGATCATCACACACACATACACACACACGTTATCTCATTACACTCCAACCATTCTTATCTCGGCCGCGTGGTTGTTGTGTGAGCTGTTTTCGAACATGGCGTACTGTGCGGACCGAGGGAAACGCAACTGATAACCGAAATCAGGATAGTTGTACAGGGCAAACACGTAGCAACACGATCGGAACGCACAGCCACACAAAACACACACTTCTAACAGTTCTTATCACGAAAGTACTCTCACACACACACGGACAGGCCTTGCTTTATCAGCTCCCTGCACAATACAATGAAACAGTCAATCACACCGCACCAATAGGGTGTTTGTGCCCGCTCGGTACAACTTCATGCTGGTACGCCAGTAAACACATGTGTGTTGGAAGTGACAATGAGCGGGTAGAAATAATCGCACCCCTCGTACATACAGTGATCAGCGCGAGGTAAGGCCACGGTATCGGCCATGATTACTTTCGGTGCTGCAGCAGAACAATCTAACCGCACACACACAGGGGTGGCTTTTCTTATCTTCCTCGTGTATATGTTCATCCTCGGAGCTCTTTGCATGAAGCTACCAGCAACGATCAACATCGGGAGTGATCGTACCATATCGTCGATGTAATTTTCGAAATGCGCGTAAAACTTTACAATGTTTTAGTGTGCATTAGAATAGATGTATAATATAAAACGTAAATTTTTGTCGCCATAGGAAAAACTTATATGACTTTTACGCTTTTACTACAACCAATGGGGAAAAACTAACATGTAAGGGTACGGTTTTAAAGTAAGTTATTCAATAAATCTATGATTGTATCTATTAAACAATCGAATGAGACGATCTGTAAGCGACGAACTCTAGTATTTGTCCATAATATATCGAACCCCCCGTTCGAGTTTTACTTCAAATTGATATTACAATATGTAAAGTAATATTTTAGTGTGTTAGTTTGCTATAAAAACTACACCAAGTGCTAGACGGGTTTTAGTGACAACACGTCTCTCAAACCAATGCATCTCCCAAGATTACATACAAAGCTCCTTTAGTCGCCTAAGCATTGCCACGGGGGATGAAATACACCAATATGTTTTCATTTCACCGTGAACATTCAATTTGTTTCCTAATTTCGTCGTGCTGCTTTTCTTCTGGTGCGGAAACGAAACTATCCACCCATCACTCTCACTATTGTTTTTAAAAGCGCTCTCACTAGCCAGAAAGAAAAGCTCCAAGAAAAAAGGGAGGGGGGGGGGTTTGTTGTTGATAGTTATGGATTTTTGTAGAACATTGTGATGAATCGTTCTGTGAGATGGTTTGGCAGCGCATTGTCGCACCGTGCGTTGCTCGTGGTTCTGAGGGACTGTCAAACGTATGGAACTTTTACTGCATAGTACCGCGTGCACTGGTGGTTCTTCTTCTTTTCTCAATTACAGTGAGAGTGCAGCACGACTTTTGTTCATCTCCACAAATGACTGTGTCACTGATATCACGCGGTTCACACACTAGCCCACTGACTGACACTAGCACACTCACACGCGGCCACATGTGGATTATAATCGGCCCCATCGCCCATCGCTCCCAGCTTTCCTCCCTCTTGCCCCTCTCCCACACGCAGTCACACACAAAAGCGTGTTCACACACAGGTGGTCACAGAAACCAGATTTCTCGCACACAGTCTCACAAGCGCACAACCCACCCGTGCAAGCACGGTAAGGCACACGGTTCTATCGTCAGCCCTTGGTGGGAAGAGCGGGGGGGAGGTGGAGCACACAATTTTTTATCGTTTTCTGATCTCACGTAGTGTCGTCGCTCGCTGTTCTCGAAGTTGCCGTACTGCTGCCGTGTACTGCCACCTACTACACTAACGAACCAGCGAACTCGAACTCGGCTCACGCGCTGCAGCCCGCACCAAACATCACCGTGACCGATGCAAATGGCGGGGGGGGGGGGGGGTGGAGTGGGCGCGAGCGGGCGCTAGATGGGCCCGATGGCGGGCAAAGGGGTATAGGGCAAGGAAAAGCCAAATCCGCGTCGCCCCCAGAGTGTGTATGTTTGTGAGAATGTGTGAATGTGTGCGGCTAGCGCACACGAGAGCAAGCTCGCGGTGAGATACCGCGACCAGTTCAAATCTCACTCGATTACAGGGTGGCTAGGGAATGTTAAACAGTCATTGAACAATCGAACAGAATCAATCGGAAAACTCCACATTTTCACAGAACTTTCTAATCTTCAATCTTGATCTTGATAATCTTCTTTCTTGACTGGTAGCGTTGCACAGGAAATCAGAACAGGAATGATTTACATAGCGACGACTTCAACGAAGCTGTCTTAGATAAAGTTTTTTTTCTTAATTTTCTATGGTTCATACACTAAAGAATCAGGGTGTTGTTGATTAAATTACAGTCAATGATTTAACACATAACTAGTTTAACGCATTTTAGCTTTCTCTTCATCATCTTTTGCGTCTGAAACATAACATTATTCATTTTCTTTAACTTCAAACAAGTGCTTCAATTATCATCATCAAACTTGTTCCAGACCAAAAATTCCTATAAATCTAAATAAATTATTATTAAGCCTCACAAGATACAAATACAGGAAGGAAAAAGTAAACCAAAAAAGTAGGATTATCCATTAATTAAACCGTGCCACTATAGCAAAATGTTTTGTTGAATATTTAACCAAAATTTGCTTTGAACATTCATTTAAATTAAAACAACAACCACAAAATCAAATTAGACACGGCCTATTAGTGAAAAAGTGCTTTTCTATCAAGCCACCCTGTAACCACCCTGTGCTTCAAATTCTCTTACACAAATATTTTCTACTCTTACTCTCTCGCTCTCTCTCTCTCTTGCTCTTTTTTTCTCTTTCTCACTCGCTACTTTTCTCTCGCTCTCACGGCTGGTTTGTTGAATTTTCTCACTCAAGTTTTGTGCGTGCAGGTGGGTTTTTTATATGTTGGTCGTGTGTATAATGGTGTGGTGGGTGGTGTTCACTGTGCGTGTGCTACCTGGCCGTTCGCGGACTGGGTAGGTCACTCAACAAACCGCCCCCTGCCACAACGCTCACTGTACCAACCCCCACCCATCCCCTTGCAACAGTATTATGTGTGCTGTGTACGCGCCCGTGTGTTTGCGACCCGGGCACAATGATTGCGCAAGTCGCAGACCCAAAAGGTAGAGCGCGCGCGAAGATGACGTCACTCGGTTTCAGTGGAGCGAATGCGGGGCAAGCCTGAGGGTGGGGAAGATGGATACAAAACACGCACACACACAGACACATTTACACAGGCACAAACGCACACACACTAGCCGTCCAGATCCAGTGTTTCGGTGAGAGATCCAATCTTAGAGGGCAGACAAAAAATAAATAAATACACACACACACACACGCACTGCACGAGCTGCACAGGTCACTACTTCGATTCATTCACAAGCTGCCACTGCGCTTGTTGGATGCCCTGTAGTGTGCCGTTCACAATGTGGGTCGACATTTGACGAGCGAATGTGTAACTGCGCCCTGGTGCCCTGCTGCTGGTGGTGGTGGTGGTGTGTGAAGAACCAATACGACGAATGTGACGGTATTTCAAATTTCGATCGATTCACACACGCTCTCGTGCGAAAACCGCGGGCACACTGATAACACACAAACATTCACGCACACACACGCACGCAGTTCTGCTTTCCGCAAGGGATGGATGATAAGGCGCGTTTGCACCGTGAATCCGCACGCAACCCCCGTGCTCCACTGTAAAACTACTGTTCGAACGGATTCACTGACACACGGTGGCTAAAACCCTGTTTGCTGCACGAACACACCAACTTGCCTTGAAGTGTCGACTGTTTGCCAGTCGTGTTGCCGTCGGCCGTCTCGCCGTGGTCAAATGCCCAAAAACCTTTTTTCCCCGTGCGCGCTCTGGCTGCTGGCAAACTACAACGTGATGCTGCTGCTGCTGCTGATGTTGACGTTCTGGCTGCCCGCACGCAGCTCAATTTTACTCGATTGGCCTCTCACGGCTGTGTGTGCGTGCTTTGTGCACGCTCTCTCTCTCTCTCTCCCGCTCTCGCCTAGCTCCGCCTCTCTGTAGCACCGTGCGTGCGCGCTCGCTCTCTTTCTGCTTCTCACTCGCTTGCTCTCTCTTTCTCTCTCTCTCTCGTCAGCTCGCACGCCTGTGTTCGTTCGTTCTGTGCTCGTGGTGTGCGCACGGCTGTGTTTGCGAGCGCGTTCCTCTGTGTGTGTGTGTGTATGAATGTTTGAATGTGTCACTGAGAGCGGACTGTGGTGGAATGTTGTATGCTAGTGGGGCCCCATCGAGACGGCTAATAGTATTTAAATTATGTCAAGCGAGCTGCGCGACAGTGATTAATGCACAAAAATACACCGAAAGCGACCATTTCTGAGTGATTGTAATAAAATAAACATCCTTTATATTCTGTTGCTGTAATACGGCTTTGTTTTGGTGGGTCTGTTTTGTTTAAATTCCCTAAAAAGGACCAACACAACTGCGATTGGCCGTGCACATTGGACGCGGGCCAGGTCAAAACCCATTTTTGTTGATAATTTTGTAAATCAATTGCTCTCACCGTTTAGTGTGCGTCTTTCTCTCTCTTTCTCTCTTGTTTGTCTACTTAGCTCCTTCTCTCGCTCTCGGTGGCGTAGCGGTTAGAATGGCGAAAGTGTAAAAAATCTTAATTCCGCGGGCGCACTTTCATATTTCTCATTTTATGTTTTGTTTAATTTAATTTAATTTATTGTTTACTATTTTATAAAAAAAACATCTTTCAATCGCTCCTTAAAAAGTGCAGTTTTGAGTTGGAGCAATTGTTTGCTACTCTTCACATAGCATAAGCGATCTTGCGGCCGTGATCGTGATTTCGCTTTTGCTCCACCGGAAGATCGCAACACCATCCACCGGAACAGGCGCCGGGTGGGCGGGCGGGCGGGCGTGTGTGCAATTACATGGCGTTCACTTTTCATTCACCGTAAAACCTGCACTGCAGCTGCGAAAGCGAAGGTTAACACAACGATGGAGGAGAAGATCAGCAGCAGTCATAAGCAGTGATCGTCTTCCCCTTCTGTCCATACCCGCCCATAAGCCCGCCGTTAGAAGGTCTTTGCAGGAAGATGCTTTATCTGCGTTGATTACATCCATTGTGTGATCTGTGGCGATGTGATGTGTGGTGTCATACATTGAAGGGCAAACGAACCGATTCGATCGTGCCCGGTTCCGATCGGTATTACGCGCTTGACCTTAAGGTTGAACCATGAAAGAAAACACAAATATGGCGCATTAGGCGAACCTGGCTGGCTGGGGATATTTTTAAATGTTTAAAACGTAAAATATCTGTGACCGTTAAAGATGCACGTCCAGTTTATGACCAGCTTGGTTCTCACCCCTCTCTCTCACTCTCCCCGTATCGCAATCCGACACTGTCTGATAAGCACTGCCTACTGAACAATGGGTTGTTTGGATGGGGGTTAGAGAACACGTGGCCGCACCAGGAATTACACCGTGGGCCACTACCGCGTACAGCATTTGACAGGGATTGATCGTTTGTCACCTGATGCGTTGCGTAAGGGGGCACAATTACTCTGGCCCCCTTCTGTGCAGTATTTAGTACATAAACATCTTCCATTAGCACTGGTTCCACGTCGCAAGCAACACGTTTACTTCAGCTCATAAAAATGAAGAGTTGTTAAAAGCGTCAGCTGTAATTTGTCCCAAACATCCTAACATAACTATTAAGTCATCTCCACAACCATTCATTATGAAACAGAACCACCATCCACTATCACCGCTCTGTCTGGTTTCGACTTTGGATTTTCGATCCAAAGCGATCACGCGGTCACGGGTGATGGAGGGGGAAAACGTGCTCCAACACGTGGCCCCACACCACATAGATCGTCCAATTGGGTGGTGAATTGGCGAACGAAGACCTTCAGGCCATGACAGACACGGTGCAAAAGAGTACAGTTTCCTTGAAGACGGTAAACAAAACAAAAGAAGCTAAGGGGTTGATTTAGTGGAACTTAATTCTATTACGAATCGATCGGTTGTGGATTTTTAATGCTTGTCGATGAGCCGTTTGCCGATGTTATAGAATTTGTGAAGATCCGGCAAAACCCAACAAGGAATGACGAGGCAGGAAATGATTCACAGCACAAAACATTCGGTTATGACGGGCTGCGTGTTTTTTAGCTGTACATACGAATTATTGTTGACAAAACATTGTACACTATTTGTAAGCATCTTTGTTGTTTGTATTTTGTTGAATGTTTGTGAGCAAATCCATACTTCAATATTTGTAAGTATTTTTAGACAGTCCAGTGTAACTTAATACCGGTTTTACAAACAAACCAAAATATACGGTTCGGTACCGAGGGACTGACTCACTGAGCAGTAAGATGAACTTTGCGCTTTACGTTGACTTCCCGGCCTCAGCAGGATTTGAAGCACTTTCATAATTATGGAAAATCAAAACGCCTGCTTCAGTAGCGGTGTGGGGCGAAAATAGTTCAAAAGTTACAGCGTTTCTAAACGGAGCATTTCCTTTCCATCCGATCGTACGCCAAAGCCTTTATGATGTGAGCGCGATCGTCACAATTGGACAGATTTCGGTCAGTAAGCACGCAGTAACGCTGACGCACGTAATCTTCGTTACACTTTGAGTTTGGTCCATCGCCCTTGGGGGCATGTAATAAGGGCCATAAAGCGGGCCCTTTCACCCTTTTCCCTTTTGTTTTGGCGACCGGTTGTGTAAAAGGCGGAGACACGATAAAGTGTGTGTGTGTGTGTGGGATAGCTGTTAGCTAGTATAATGTCGGCTATCTTATCTTCTGGTCGATTTTGCAAGTCAAATGCACACTTTAAACACTGTATGCGACCGTTAAGGTGTCACATTGTCGGGTTGTACCGCCCTGCACTTTGGTTTGTTTCGTCATCTACGCCACGCTTTCTAAACACACACCAACACGAAACACCAAATTGACTCAATGGTGAGTGTCTTACGAATGATATTTAATATTTCCACCAAAACCATGACACGCCCTGACCCCCCCCCCCCCTTTCGTTGGGTATCGATACTTCAAAAAGCGGAACACCGGTATGCTCCGATCATCATCATCGTCATCGATTGCAGCCGGCAGTCTAGCTGACTGGCTGGCTGGTGCAGTGGCTCATCCTGTGACCACCCCTTAAGATCTCTCGAACCACACAACTTGACGCACATTCCGTTCGGTTCACCTGGTACACCGGGCAGAAAATAAACCATCTTTTTCCCTTCGGCATCGCCGCCTGTTACGATCGAGAGAAAATCTTGCAACACACAGACACATTTTGCTACCCCATCCAAAACCTGTCTTGCTCTTCTCCTTTTGTTGTTGTTCCACTGCCCGGGAAATGGCGGGGGTTTCCCTCCGTGTCCCCAGAGCACCGCGTGGAAGCATTCGGGACCTGGGGCTTGCTTGGTTTTGGGAGGAGGGCCTCTTGCAGGTCGGCGGCTTTAGTTTTCGCGCTCTTGCTCAATACTGTTGCTTGGCCGTAGATGTGTTCGTGTGTGTGTGTGTGTGTATGCTTCCTTGCAAAGAAAGCAGCAGCAGGGAAGAAGGGTCGACAAACGTTTGTTGGGGGTTTTTGTTTATTTTTAGCACCCATCGTACCGTGTCATGGTGCTCCCAGCTGATCCCGGCGATGGTGGTCAGCCAACTTCGGCTAGGCGACCGAATGGCCGCGTGAATCATATGCTCGCACATTGCCACAAAGCTGACGGTGGTCATGGTGCCTCCTCCTCCCCCCCCCCCCCCCTGGGCTGTTCTTTTGTACGAAACAATGTGCGTTTTTTGTGCGAATGAAGAATCCATCCCTTGCTTTGAGTGGAACGCGAGTGTACAGTTAAATAAAGATACAATAAGATAAATAAATATTCCCTAAAATGTAGGGTAGGGCCTGCAAAGGTGTTGGTTTGCTTTCTCTCCGTAATAGACACACCTTAACCCTCGGGAGCTCGGGAGTTCAATTACTTTGCAAAGCTCCCAAAGCTAATTCTGTCAATCAGTACCACATCCTTAGGGGAATGGAATTGAAAACTGAAGCGTTCAGATCGAGTGCCAAAACTACCTCGCATAGATTATTTAACCATTTACACTTAACTACATTTAACTTTGTCCGATTTTATCACAAACGCTTTTATTTTTAATTTCTCAGCTCATTGATGGCACGGTCATGATTTGACAAGAATTCCCCCTCTGGGCGCAACGAGGGCCCAACGCTGGGACGAACAGAATAGAAATCGCTAATAATAATCGTCCCACCCTGCCAGAAAACCATCAAAAGTACTCTCAAATTCTACGTCCAACTGTACGTGCGAGTAATGGATATCAGACACGCGGCTCAATGGGAACCTCTCCCCGGGGAGGGAGGGTGGCGTATTTACGCGCCAGGAGTGCCGATTTGATTGCAACCAGTCACGAAACATAATTTGAATTTCATGTCCATTCCGTTTTAATTGGGGGAGGAGGGTGGGGGGGGGGAGGACAGAACTGACCACAGTGTACCCCCAGTGCTGGAGCTGCGGAAGGTCATCCGATATTGGGCTCGGTTTAGTACGATCGATTGGTTTATTTATGCTATCGCGAGGATATGTTTGGCCCTTCTGCCCTTCTTCCAAACGTCCGTTGTGGCAGGCATGCACACCCTCCCCTCCCCCGCCGAAGGGCGAACACAATTTTGTTCCGGAATATCTACACACCGCTGCCCGTCTCCATCTGTCCGTCTTCAGCCGTTCAGTTTTTGCTAGACAACCCTGCGCCAAAACACGTGCCAACGCTAGTGGCAACATACCGCAGCATGCCCACGGCCTATCTCAAGCCAATATTGGATTGGATATCGGCTCGATGGTGGACCCGATAAACACTCTTTCTGGGTCAGGCTATTGGGGCCGGTCGGTCACGCCACTGCTGCCGCCGTCGCCAACAGCAACAACAGTCGCTTCACCACTTCCGGCCGGGTTTGGTTCTTCGGTACCGTGTGCCTGCCGGGAGGGTGTGTAAGGTTCATAAATTTTGCACCATAAACGACCATCAGACAGGGGACAATTGACACCCTCACCTCACCCAGGAGCTGCGTTCTCTTATTAATGCTTCACTTTGGATGTTAGCTCGAAATGTATGTTCATCCTGTCCCAGTGCTTCTCGTCCGTCAGTATCAACACGGATGGTTCGCGCCTGGTGCAATCGCCGATCATAAATACGTCGTTCCGTACGCTCCGTACACTGTCTTCGATAAGCCGCACCGCGAAAAAGCCATGACAGAACCATCGCCATCGGGCCACATTAGCCTTTCACGGACCGGTGGAGGGAAAGAGCAAAACCAAAAAAAGGTAAGCTTACGAAAGTGATAAGAATGAGATTGGCTGGGAATACGGCACCCCGAAATTCATGCCTACGATTAGATAAGCCTGTAACCAGGTGGGGGGGGGGGGCAGGGACGCTGAGGGTGACGGCTGACGGTCAATAGGGCTGGCGTCGATCGACGTGTTCGATTCCTGTCCGAAAACCGTATGAAGCAGCTAATCAAACACGCTATCGATTGGTGTGTTTGCTTTTGTGAAGTTTGTTGACGAGCGACGGCATGGCCTGGAGAGTGTCTTGGTAGAGACGTAGAGGCAGACAGACGGGGAGATAAGAAGATACTGAGTGTTGAAGAGCACTGAAACGCCCATAAACGGAAGTTAATGTGAAGCATGCCATGCGGATGTACAAGTTGAACGAATAGGAATCAAAGATCCCAAAACTGTTATGAAGTTTAGATGTATTTTTTTTTTTTAATTTGGATTTATCACATTGGTTCATAAGCTATTGGTATCTTAGAAGATGTCGTCAGCGCCATCTGGTGGCAAAATGGAAGAATTTACTTCTAGAACGACGAATACTAAGCAGCTAGCCGTTTTTTGCTTGTTTATAGTTATTTTTAGCAATCGTTCACATCAAATTCAAGCAATAAACAAAAACATTCTTCCGATCATCACAAAGGTCACCTGTAAGGTAAAGCAGAAGTACTCGTGTTTTTTCTCTCTCTACCCATCCCTCTCTACCTAGGTGTCAATTTGAAGGATTTTGCTGCCCGTGCGTAAGCATCGAAGCAAATCCTCTAAAATCGGGGGGCGCTAAACAAAAACGTCAGAAAACAGGCGCAAACCGCACATTCATCACACGAGCACACGAGCAGGCGATGTCGAATTATTGTGTTGTCATTGTGTGGCTGTAGCGGCGCAAGAAATGCAACCGAATCCGTGAGGCCTGCAGGAGGAGCTTTCGTTTCCTTCAACTATGCCGAAGTCACGAAGGCCGCAGCGGCGCAAGGCGGAAAACAAATGTCAAGGACACAGACCCTGGGGGGGAGGGGGGGCAAGGAATATACTGTTTTTGTATGTGTTTGCATTTGCAACTAGACACCACATCGAGAGTTTCAAATTCTAACGCACTCGCGCAGGTATCGGCGACACGTGTACGACCGTCGTCAGACTGGCAACAATCACTCTGATCTTTACGCAGCCATCTCTACAGCTTCCAAGTGCATCTGTTTGGGGAGTTAAAAGGCCGTAATCCAATGCAAAGTGGATGCTCAAAATGTAACTGCTCTTAAAACGCAATTTGCACGAGCGGAAATGCAGATGCACTTTGCCATCGCTACTGCCGATCGCGTCCGACGGCGGGAAACAATGGTTCATTGTTAAGTGGATGAGGCAGGAAATTCAACTCCCGGGCACGAGTAGCAAGGTGAGCTCGTGTACTGTTGCGTGCAGCGCGTGATTAGGTTGGAAGACCCTAATTATCTACATTGGCTGCTAGTAGATATATTATTTAGACGAAGCTTTAGATCGAGAGGAAACATGTTTTGGGCCGGGTTGCCGGGTTTGACGTACGGCCTCGCGCCGGAGTGTTGCTCGGAGAGTGATACCAATGTCAAGGTTAAATGTAGCTTCCCGACCTTACACCTCAGCCAGTGTTTGTCGGCTTCACGAAGCTAAACTTCAAACCAACCGCCAAACTCAAACTCAAGCCCCCCTCCAGAGCGAGCCAAGGGGTCAAAGGGCAGCCAGTAGAATATGGCCCCACGTTCTGGCGGGTGCGTTTGGGCAGGCAAAGTTTTTGCATTTCAAATTAACTTCGTCCGATGAAGGAACTTGTGTGTGTGTGTGTGTGTTTGCGTTCATTACGAACGCGTAACTTCGCGATCACGGTGCAGTTTGCAACGCGGATCGCACTGCGGTTGTAGTGTAGCTTTAATGTTCACATCCGTATCGTATGTGTGTGTGTCGGACCCGGACGACGGGTTGTTTTGTTGGGGGCAGAAGTGCATCTACAGCACCGGAGAGGCGATGCGGCCGGGACGATTTGATTGTAAGACCGCAACGACCGAACGACCGAACGATGATGATGACGCCGACGATCACAGCTACAGCGGAATATGATTAACACGGTTGGCCTTGGCAACGAGTTAGGCCCTGCGACGAGTTGTGGCGCATTGACAAACGCGTGGCGCTGGGGGCGGGGTCGTGAAGTTGCGCATGTTATCGCTTTTTTTTTTTCAGCAGATGCGTTTCAGCTTGATCGTATGGGGAAGGGTGGTTTTTAGGGATGGTCGAGCTTTTTTGCCCCTCATTTGTACAGCCATTCTGGACAGTGTCGTTTTGAAGCGAACTTATCAACTTACTGTTGAAGTGTATTCTTCCACCAATCATCTCGCATAGGTGATAAATGGCGTGTGTCTTGAAACCTAACACTATACACACGCGCGCGCGTATATGTTTACGGGCCCGTATGATGTAATATGCAGCGTTCGATGCAAAACGGAAAGACAAACAGTGTATGGAAGATGGTTAACCACTGTTCAATCTTGGTTAACCTTCGACACCACGCGAAGTTGCGATCGCTAACGTGAGCTAGCCACCAACCGTGGTCATCTTATGCGGTGTTGTGCTTTTGGTGCCCCCTTCCGACCGGGTGCCTTTGGTGTATTGTATGAGCGAAACCGCGAAACCGAGCAAAAAGAGACTGTTCAAAACCATATCGCTCCCCCAGCATTTGCTGGCTCTTCCATGTGTTTGTGCCGTTTCGTGACGATCATCCGGTAACACATCTCAATTGACGAAAATTGGTCTATTGCTGCAGTGTGCGCTGGTGTGATGGTTTTCGTAGTAAGGTTCTTCCAGAATTTTTGCACTTTGTGTTTGGCTTTCCGTTTTCGTTTCCGCAGAAGCCTGCGCGTTGCGTTTGATCGTAATCAAGAAGTGTTTATTAGCGCTGCACGCCTTCTCGGGAAGTGTTGCCAGTGTTAACGTTGGTGTAAATATTATGGTTGTGTGCATGAATTGGTTAAAATAATATCACTTTTCAAGATTTTGTTTATTTTTCTACGGTAAATTGTAAAATGTATTTTTTCTGCGAATCAATTATTAGAAATTATTCAAGCATAGCTAATAAAAATTGTAAAAGAAATCGTTTATAGATTTCAATAAAACCAATTTCAATTATTTTTATTTTTTATTAAACAGCTTGTTCTGGGCAAAAAGAATGATTTTTGCAACGTATTATTTGAATCGACACGTCAACAGAATTTAACGAAAGCAAACGCCAACGTTCGCCACCCAGTGAACGCAGAGCGCAATCGAGCAGTTGGCTATCTCACATGCACATAAACTGCTCGAATTCACTCTGCGGGTTGAATCATTTCTATCGAAAATCATAATTACTACCAATTAGGTTCGGAATTTATTGCAAGCTTTTACAAAAACAGTACCAGAATTGTTGCTGTTTGCATCAGCATTTTAATGCATGTTTTACAACATATTTATTGGTTCCGTATTTGAAAAAAGAAAACCACACGCAATATCATTATCTCTCTTTCCTGCTGGAAAGCAGTTTTGTTTTACAACATAAACACGCACACACACACACACATTTGAAAAAGCCAATATAAAGCAACACATAACCGGAAGCATGAATTAAATTTTAATTTTTGAAGTCGTATTACCATAAAATTCTAACCAAAGTGGCACATACACACATTCACGCGAACAAAATGTCTCTTTCAAAGGTAATGTTGATGTTAAGTCGAAGGAAAGGATATTTAAAACACTTTTTGAATTAACCGGGACATAAATGTAAGAAGAGAAGTAAATATTTTATAGATGCTTCTCATCGGTTTGCAGTTTAAGTGAGATTTAACCTTTTCGCCAAAATTCAAACAGTTGTGATTGTTTTTTTTTTGGCAATGTGCGTTTTAAATGGTATGTGGCAAACATTATAGCGTAAAGAAAAGAAAGCTTTAAAAGGATTTGTAATGCCAAGCAAGCAAACTTTACGAAAATGATTCTTCGGTCACTTTGGAAGCGATCACTCAAATACAAGACTGGCATGTTTAGTAGCAGTGTTATTTAGACAAGCAGACACATTTTCTCACTTTTATCTGCTGTGGTAACTGATTCTGTATAATAAATTCACCACACGCTCTCCATTAATTGTGTTCAGCCAGCTAAATTGCGCATTCGCTTACGACCTTTTGTTCGAATATGATACCTCAACTGGCTTGAGTGAAGTTACTTGGTACATCCTTCTATCGTGTAAATAAAATGTGATTCATCTCTTTGTTTTCGTAGTGGCAAATGGTCGTATTCTCGACGATACGCTTCTAATTTCTCGACTAGATAGATTGTTACGATTTATGGCCATTGGGGACTGATTAAATTCATGTTACATTGATCTGGCAAACGCAGTATCCTTCGCCAGTTTGGCTAGGATATCAGAGGTATTCAGTGAGAGCAGGTGGGATGCGATTAGTTTGTGCTTCTCTGTTAACACGTTACACGTTTTCTGCAGTTTCGCATAATCGTCGTATACACACGCGGGAAAGGTATCGAGATAACCCGGGGGGAATGCAATGAGTCAATCAAATTTCTTGCGCCAAAACCCCACACACAGGCGTGTGTTACACCGAAAACGATCGACGCCGCTTACTTGGCAGCTTCCGGTGGACAGTCGGGCTGGTTGGATGGGTGAGCCGCTCGGAATGCGGGATGACCCTCGAGCTCGCGATCAATCCGCAGAATGATCGGATACGGGCGCAGATCCACGTGGAAACGGCGCGCATTGAACACCTGCGGCACGAGGCAACAGTCGGCTAGGGTGATCTCATCGCCCACACAGAATTTGCCCGCTGACGTGGAGAGCAGCTTCTCGATCGCACGGAATCCGCGCGTTATCCAATGCTGAGCCCATTCTTTCTTCTTCTCCTCACCGACGTGGATCAGCACTATTAGATTTTGCAGTGGCTGAACGCCGGATGCAATCACCTACAACGGGACAAATTCACGATTAGTAACACCGGTCGGAGTGAGATGGGAGAAAGGGAAATCTTTTACTTACCTCACAGATTTCCCGCACTTTGGCACGCTTCAGAACATCCTGGGGCATCAGTGGACGCTGAGGGCGCGTTTCTTCCAGATAGTACATAATCGAAACCGATTCAATGAGCGTATGGCCATCTGAAAAAGGAACACAATACTCTCGTAAGCAATCGTTGGTAGGTGTCCTGATGATCGATCGATCACGAACGATCGGTTGCTGTGTGAAATGAATGATGAATCAATTTTGGTGTATTATTGTTAAACTTTTTTTTTTAGACATTTTGAGTCAGTTTGACTAAGATATAGATAATATTAATTTTTTTTGGTTCATATTAGACACATTATTCTGTAATTGGGCCATACAAGATATTCATTTGCCAGTTTTGTTCTAATCTTATAATGGACAATCACTCCTCAATCTTTATTTTCTTGGTGTAGCTCCTCCCCGTTTTTTTGGTAACAAATTCATTACGAGCGATCGCTCCTGATCGATAGTTCATCGAAACAGTTTCCATTTTATGAAGTAGTGAAATATTTCACGGATCGTTCAAACGATCGTTCCAATAATGCCATACTATTCCAAACGTAACATCCAAGAAGCATCTGTTTGGAGCAATTGTGATAACGGTTACGCACTACAGAAGATACACACTGACCAATGAAGTCGTCGGCGGCGGTTTTGGCGGCATTTTGTTCATTGAACCCACTGATAGAAGACACACCATAAAGCGCTGGGTATATGGCACGTTTATTGTCCACCGTCACCTGTATAGCTGACCGCTTCAATTCCGCTTCCGATGAATTCAACTACCCTAATATGGCGCATCCGTCGGAACTGCTATAGAACCGAGTGCTAAGAGCAAATCCGCATCAGTTTTACTCCAGAACTTGAGGTGATCGAAGGTGACCACTTCTAAATAGTGTTTGTGTTTTAAGCTACGATAGATTCAGTGAAAGTGACATCAAGCATCCACCATGTGGCAAAAGTTTGCACTGCTGACGGTGTTGGCATTCTTTGCCTGCCAGCAGGTGAGCTAAACGAGAGTGAACCTACCCCTGAAAGGTGGTGAAATATTTCATGCTATCGTTGTGCCCTCTTTCCCCTGCTGTACAGCTCGTATGGTCGAAAACGGTCGCAGTGCCGGAGGTGGTCAAAAAGGTGCTGCCCCGTGCCGCCGACAGCGAGGTGCTGATCGAGTTCGATCGGCTGTTTAACCAGCTGCACTACGACGTTGACTACAAGCTGCGTGTGCTGCGCATGAACCAATCGCTCGCGATCAAAAACCTAAACGCCCAGTTCATCTCGCGCTTCGGCATTGTGATCACCCAGATACAGGAGGAGAAGCTGCGCGTGAAGGACGCCATCCTGCAGCACGCGCTCGAGATCGGCAACACGCAGAACCCGTGCATTGTCGAGAAGAACGACGAAGCGATCCGGCAGGCTACACAATCGGCGGCCGACATTAGCCTGGCGGCCGAGCTGGCCTACGCCGACATGTCGATGGCATCGCGCGTCTTCTTCTACCCGCAGGTGCAGGCCTTCCAGAACAGCTCGACCGCCCTGCAGAGCACGGTGGTGGAGAAGCTGAGCCGCTCGAACGCGGTGACGGAGTTGGACATTACGCTCGCAGAGCTGGCGTACTACTACGAGGGCGAGGAGAACAAAATCGAGCGTGTGCTGGCCGGCATCGAGCAGGAACTGGCCAACTTCCAGGAGGTCGTGAACAATGTGCGCCGCGACATCTGGGCAATGTCCGATACGATCGCCCGTAACTTTGTGTTCAACATGGGTCTTCTGCTCGAGGATGCATTGCAGTGTTCGTAACATGGCTTTCCCTAGTCTTCCCGCTTGGGTGCCTTATATTCGCGGGGGGTTGATGATGCCATCTTCCGGTTGAATTATGAGCCTGGTGTAACAAGATATCGCCCGAATCGAGAACCTACAGGGGGCAACGGACAGGGAGGAATGGAGCGTATCGCCTGAGGGTGTGTGGTGCTCAATTCTCGAGATATGGCTTCTAATAAACCCGTATTTACTAGGTAAAGTTGTTGTTTTTCCTGATTAAACAAGAGACCGCTGTACTCAACTGTATTCACTAATCTAATCGGAACGATAGCAAAACATTGGTCCTCTCGCTTGCGCCCCTGTGGCACGTTCGCTAAGGAGGCAAATAATGGGCAACATATGACGTAAAATTGCTCACTGCCGCAGAAGTTATCCGTACCAAGCTTATCCAGGAGTAGAACTCAACATTATATAAGAGCCGCCGCTTGGCCGCTGTTTTGATATAGCATATAGCACTCCTTACTACCGTTCGTTTCGCTGCTCGACGTGACAAAAAGATGAAAACGTTTGCTTCGTTCGCCCTGTGCGTCCTTTTTGCTGCCGTGGTAAGTAGTTAAACCAGCTGTCGGAGAGTGACAATTTGCCGAGAAAAAAAAATCCAGTGAAAACAGAGATGTTTCAACGCATGCTTTCCCCCCGTCCTAGTCCGTCACGGCGCAACTGTCGATGCGCGAGCTGGCCGAAATTACCGAAGACTATCGGGTGCGTTTCGACGAGCTGCACGAAGACAAGGACGATTTCATTCGCCTTGCCCGCGTGCTGATTCGGGCCGAGCTGAAGGGCCTGAACGAGGCGACGCTGGTCAATCTCGGCAACGCTCGCAACGATATCGACGATATCCTGGCCGACACGCGCGAAGAGATTGCCAATGCCATTCTCGAACCGAACGCGAACGAACAGTGCCTGCTCGGACTGGTTGACCGGGTGATTGAGGAGGGCCGTCGTGCCGGCGAGGGCATGAGCTCCTGTGCCGCCGACAAGATCCAGATCAAGGAGGGACTGGGCGACGAGTTCCGGGCGCTGACCAACACGCTGCAGCGCATCGCTACCGCTGCGTCCGAGTACACGCTGTACACGTTCGCCATTCACAACTCGTTCACCGATCCGGAGGAGCACGTGGAGTGGCTGGAGGAGAACTTCGCCAACCAGGTCGAGTTCTGGGACAATGTGGCGCGCCCGGAAGCGCAGGAAGATCTGGACAATCTGGAAATCAACCGCCCGGCACTGGTGGAGGAAAACCGTGTCTGTCTGAGCGCGGTCATTGCAAGCCTCAACACGGCGATGAATACCGTGCGCGGTCAGATCAACAGCTGCTAACTGGGAAGGATACATCGGTACAGCATCTGTTAGAGACTGCAGGCTTTCCCATCGTTTCTGCATTTCCTGCGTAACCGTTGTGCAATAAACTATTAGCGTTAAATATGCGGTTGCATAGAATATAACCACGAAACACATAAAAAAAATATATATTACATTCGATCATGCATCAAAAGCTCGCACACACATATCACCGAGATAATTCAATTGAGCACCTTATCGGATTGCCGATGGTTTGTTAGCTAATAGATTAATGGACCAATTGCGAACGGAATTTAGATAAGCCAAGGGCATCGAGGTACGATTAACCGGAGCCGGCTTCCCCTTTTAAGGTTTGGGTGTAAGGTCGCCCCACCACCCCAAATATATTGGTGGGGGTGGAGGGGGGGCTTTATCAAATTGCACGCTAGCCGATAATCATCGGATGTGAATGACGAAGGTGAAAAACAATTTTCCTTATCGGCGAAACCACACCACCACATCCCAGGAAGCGCGGCACTATCTCTCCGTTTCTGATGGTGCTATGGATTACGTTATTCCGCGTAAGCTGTTATAAGGTGTTATGTGTCGCGAAGGATGGACGAAATTACCTGGGGATTGGAGCTTCAAAGGTTTAAGGTTTTTGTTGTACGAATACGTTCGTGGAGCGATGTTGCTTGTTAGACTGCAATATTCTTTGCCACTATTGAAGATGCTACATTCCATAATATACAATAACATGCCACAAATTAATCATGAATGAAGGTTTTGTAATTCCCACAGGCGACTTCAGACTGCGCTCATAACATTCGTCATAACATGTAAACGCCTGAATGTTGGCAATACTCGTTCAATGGGTAGAGAGTACCTAGAGGCAATAGGCATTGTGACCACAACAATGACGACTTTCAATCAACACACAACCTAACAACAGTGTGCCATGTGATAAAAGCAATATCGTGCTCTATCTCTGATTCAATCATTTGACATTTATTACATATACACACACTCTTTCAAATATCCCAGATACCAATGGGAACAACATTAAAACAATTAATCACATTTTAAAGGGAACGTTTCCCACAATGGTAGTATGTAGTTGTATGTATTATTTCTTAGTAATGAGTGCACTCTCCCCACGTAGCTTGTTTACAAGCACGATGGGATACGCTCGCGGATCGAGTCCTCGAATGCCTGCTGCCTGTCGTTGATTGCCTGCAGGCACTGTGCATTGTCGGCCACAATCAGCGGGCGGTTGTACTCCATGGCGTCCAGCTCGAACTGCACCAGCGGCAACGTTTCCTCGTTCCAGGCACGGTCCGTTTCCTCGAACGATTCCTCCAGAAACTCGAGATGACGCTCCGGATCGTTCACCGAGTTTTGGCTCACGAACGTGTACAGCGTCGTTTCGGCGATCGAGTTCGACAGACGCTGCAGCAGATTCAGGAACTCGTAGAACGACTCCGGCAGTGAGTCCTTAGCATCGGTCGTATCGTCCGCACAGCGACTGATTTCCTGGCCCAGCTGTACCTTCTCCTCCACGATTTCGTACACCAGATCCAGCAGGCACTGCTCGTTGTGGTTGCCCTCCACGATCAGCAGACTGATGTCTAGACGCACATCGTCGAAACCGTACTCCACGATGTTGCGCGTTTCGCCCATATCCTGCAGCACCTCTTCGTTCATCGCACGCACCGTAGCCCAAAGCCCGGTACGGGCAAACTGCAGGAACTGATCCTTTTCCTTGTGCAGCTCATCGAACCGGACACGGTACTCCTCGATCGCATCGCGCAGCTCCTGGCTGCGTGGTTTGACAGCCGTTTTCGATGGTGCAGCACTAACGCCACTAGCCTACAGATTGGATATTTCGTACATGATCATTACGTGATCGTGGCTCGGTATCTAATCGCACCCAAAATGCGTTGTGTGTCACAACTTGCGCTTTTCTCGCAAAAGAAGGGGCCCATGATTCATCCCGATCCTCACGCGCTGACACGTAGTGGGTTTCGGCAAGCTACTCACCAGCAGGGCGCATGCTGCGATAAGAACGAACGACAAACTCCACGCCATTTTGTTGAATGCTCTACTTCGGTCAACCTCTTCTAAACGGACACTGCACGCGCAACCACTAAATTTACCTAATTGCAGCAGCAGCTCCCGGCTCCGCGCTGTTTATATCAGTAACGGCGGAAGCGAAGGAAGCCGATCGGGCAGTTCGAGTTAATCGGGGCTGAAGCAGGCCATCCGATTAGATTGGGGCAAGGTACACCGTGTTCGTGCGCGATGTACCATGTGCGTTTCTTTCTGGTTTTGTTTTCTTTTGCGCCTGATTCCAGATGTTAGAGCACCTGAGCGCTGAAGATTGCGGAAATTTGGTGCCACAGTCATTCAACAGGTGTGCACAGGTTGCTCGCTACCGCTCTGATAACGCAATTGACCCTCATACCTTCACGGGATTTATATCCTGCCCTCGTGATGTGACATTCACATGCCGTGGAGATATGAAGAATCTAAAATGCTGAATTCATTCATGATAAACAGGAAAAAATCTTGAAGCTTGAAATGTGTTGTATGACTTATCCAGCGATAAGAAGCCATTTCAAGAACCCAACACACGCATGGTAGGACGAATTTCTGTATCACTTATCATAAATAAAGTTTAAACTTGATATTTACACATTTTATGAGCATTCAATACATCAAAGCTTTCCTGGCACGTTTATTCACCTATTTTCCAAACAGATGTCGCTTACCAAGCGCGTCGTGACACAAACTGCTCGTGATCTGAGAAATGAAAAAGCTCTGCGCATTGTAGTTTCTCAGTGTACATGAAATATTTCAGCCCCCAATCGTCTTTTCTTGTTTTATAACGAAATAATCGTTATTCTTATCTATCTTGATTATCCCCTGTGCTAACCTTACTCCATGTGGATAGTGTAAAATTTCGCAGTTGCATATTTCGCTTCAGCGCAGTACGACGCATTCTCTATTGCTTTTACCTTCAATTCCGATTGAACCATTTTTTTTCTTCATACCGCAATGAATCGTTCGAGCTGCAGGCTGGCGCTGTGTGCTACATTCCTGCTCTACGTATCTGTATCCACCACTGCAACCGAACCACTGTCCGCGATTGTGCAGTACCAAGAGTGGTTTAGCGAGTACGCCTCCATACTGGAAGAAACGATGCAGATAAAGCGGCAGGGTAACTCCAACGCAACGCTTTACTTCAACAAGGAGCTGGTGAAGCTGCTAGCAAATGCTACGATCCAGTTGAGGCTAATCGACAATACGACCGAGAGTGCAATCCTGCAGGCCGACACAATCGATGAATCATGTCGCCGGCTAGCGCTAGAACAGTTTGCAATTTATAGCGCGAAAGGACAGGCAGATTTGCAGGAATGTGCCGCATATACGGCGGGATTGCTCGACTACTGGACGTATGAACGATTCTACGGTATTGCTAACATCGTCCATCGTGAGGCAACGGAGCTGACACATCGCGTGGGACTTATATTGGAGCAGTACAACAAGATCACGCAGATGGACAACATACTCGAAGTACTATCGGAAGAATACTACGCATTTAACAACTTCAACAATCAGTTTCAGAACGCGTTGAATCTAGAGCTGGAACGTTTCAACGCGCCGAACCATCCGTTGCGGACGTCTCTGTTCGACTGTCTTGATATGACCGTTACATTTCATCAACTCTATATGGACTATGTGCTAAGTTATGTGGAAAGTGCCTGCAATACTCAATATTGACCACTGTTTCAGTTTTATATGATAGTAAGCATTGTGAAAAACAATAAAGATATAAAAGCATTACCACGTTTTCTCAATCAAATAATGAATTTAAATCACAAAGTAGATTGGGGTAACCCGGGTAACGGATCGTTTGTCTAGGACATTAACATTAAGTATGAGCCGGCATCGCGAATAAATGAACACATTTTAACAGTCGTTTAAAGTTCATTTTGGTTTAACTGAGTTCATTTGTTGTTCATTCCTGTTAAAATAAACGATCGTCAAAACAGTTAACGACTGCTCGATATCTCATATAGGCAAACACGGGGAAAAAATTCGAGCAGTACAATTAAACGACTGTTAATTTGTATCGCATACGCTCTTGACAGTCGTTTGTTTAACGACGGCATAGGACCAGTCGTTAAAATTAACAAATTAACTCATTGCGTACGCGATGCCAAATTCTAGCAATTTTTAACGACTCTGGTTAATTTTTAACGACTGTTAATTTTAAACCATTTCTTTCGCGATGCCAGCTATGGTTTGGGTAGTGCGAATCAGGGTAAAAAGTACTAACAAAAGAGACTTCACCTAAGCTTGCAGCCTTGCCACCGGAAAGCTTTCTTAAATGGTAGGTGAATATTCCAGCAGATGTCGCCAGCGTGAATCGATCATGACCACACATTAGTCGATTGCCTTGGAACCATTATCAGCCATCTTTATTACCATTAACTGACCACAGCTAAGCCTTTCCTCAGTCGGTTGCTCCTTCGATGTACTCCACTCAAAACAATGTCGCTCTTGACGAATTTCACATTATTGCACCGACCATCAACAAACGGAAATCTATCGCTATCACGAAAAGCAGTGGTCAAAATTCAACGTTCAGTAATCGAATTATCGCTTGCTTATCATCCGCAATAACCGGATAGGCATAAAACAGGCTTTATAACATCCGCTCAGTTTGCCGTGCCCAACAAACAATAAGCTTACAAGTAATCAGTCCCTTGCCACGGTAGGAAGTGTGTTACGTTGACGCTGAAAAAAAAGCGAGATGAGCCGAAAAACAATACCCTGGACGATTGCTTTCGTGTGTCTGGGGCTTGCCGCCCCGGTGCTCGTACAGTCGGTACCCTCGTTTATGTTCTACCAGGAGCAGTTCGGTAACTATTCACAGACTGGCGAGATATTGATGCAAACGAAGCGAAGCGGCAACTCGATGGCAACGTCGCAGTTCAACATCGAGCTGGTACGACTGCTCGGTAACGCTACCGTAGAGCTACGGCAGATCGCAAATGCTACGATCGAGACGATCGTGAGTGCTGAGAGCATAGACGACGAGTGTCGCCAGTTTGTGGAAGACTTGCGCGAGGTGCTAACCGTGTTCAGCGAGTTTGACATGCGCTACTGTGCCCAAACGGCAACCGAGCAGCTGAAACCGTGGACGCTGGAGCGCTTCTTCCGCTATGCCGACTACGTGCACAGAGAGCTAACGCAGCTGACCTACCGAGTCTCGCAGGTGCTGGCGACGTACAGCAAGATCAGCGAAATGGACCAAATCGACGATCAGCTGCAGCTGTACTACGAAGACTTCAACTACATCTACAACAGCTACCAGTTCATCCTGAGTGCCGAGTTGGAACGGTTCGCTGATGCGGATCATCCGGTGCGCAAGGAGCTGTACGAGTGTCTCGATACCACCGTCGGCTGGTATGAAAGTGACATGGAGTACACGCTCAGCTACATAGCTACCAACTGTCAGGACTAGTAAAGTTAGGCGAGCTTTCAGATTAAGCACAAATAGATGTAGAAAATAAAACAGGTGACAGGAAGCAACACCGAAATAAGCAAGCTTTAGAGCGCCATTGCGCTTTGATTTAGCAATGTAATGTACGATTTTGAAATAAAATGTATCTCTGGAACCGGAACAGCATCCTTGAGGATATCGTAAGCACTATCTGCGATAACAGCACGACAGGAGCCGTACGATTTACAACCACGTAAGCCACTTATCGCCTGCTTATCAAGGTGTTCCGCTGATTCTGCTGGATCGGTTAGGTATAGGGCACTCGGAATGCGCACGTCAGTTCTCGGGCCAGCAAACCGCTGGAGGGGTGTAAAATGTCGTTCAAGCTGTACAACATTGTAGCGTACTGCGCGATACTGCTACTAGGCTGGCAGCGTGTTTCCGCTGTGCCTGCCATCGTCAGCTACCAGGACCGTTTCGCCAATCACTCGACCGATGGGGAGCAATTGATGCAGGAAAGGCGACACATTAATTCAGCTGCCACACGCCAGCTCAACACCGATCAGCTACGAATGCTCGCTAACGCGACGGTAACGCTTCGACGAACGAGCAATGAAACGTTACAATCGATCGAGGATGCCGGCATTACGGACAATGCGTGCAGGAACATTGTGCTGGATTTGCAGAACCAGTACACCTGGTACGCGGTGGTCGAGATGAAGCAGTGCGCCTGGTATACGGCCCAGGACATGGTACCGTGGACGACGAGCAGGTTCTTCCGGTATGCGGATTACGTGAACGGGCAGCTGACACAACTGACGCACCGCGTCATACGCGTCCAGCTATAACTCTCTAGCTCAGATCTACGGCATCGAGCAACTGTTGGCGGCGTACTATGAAAACTTTAGCTGGATCTACAACAGCTACCAAATTATACTGGACTACGAGCTCGAGCGTTTCGACGATCCCGAACATCGGCTGCGGATGGAGCTGTACCGCTGTCTGGACGACATGTTGATGGCTTACAAGTCCGACATGGAGTTTGTGCTGGATTATGTTAATCTTTACTGTTAATACAACAGCACACGTGCGCGTAATCAACGACAATAAAGGGTAGTAAAAATGAACCAACTGCTAAAGAATGTAAACCTACATCGTATCGTAGTAAATCTTACAGCAAAGTATATGAAATATTTCAACCTTATCCATCTGGACGATTCTTCGACTGCTGTCGGTTACTTCCTCCCTGATAACGAAATATTTCATTGACGTCGCATCGGGCGAACCCAAAACAAACCGGACCATTATCTCGATCGTCTGGAAGGCAGTACAATTTGCCTTACAGTTACGTATCGCGTGTCAATTAAGCACGACACAATTCCGTCTTATAGAGCTAACGAACGAATCCGACCGATCTGGTTCAAAACACTTCATCCTGAATGCATCCAAGATGGAATTGGAAATTGTTTTTGTGTGCCATTTTCCTGGCTTACGTAGCTGCGTCCAGTGCATCCGAAAAGGTGACCGGCATTGTGCAACACCAGGAGTGGTTCAGCGATTACGCCTCCATACTGGAAGTAACGATGCAGATAAAGCGGCAGGGCAACTCGAACGCAACGCTCACCTTCAACAAGGAGCTGGTAAAACTGCTCGCCAATGCTACGCTCGAGATGAGATCAATCGACAATACAACCGAGAGTGCGATCCTGCAGGCCGACACGATCGGACAGCCGTGTCGTGTTTTGTTGCTGGAACTGCTCAAGATATTCCGCTCGATCGGGCAGGCTGAGTTGCAGGCCTGTGCCGCTTACACGATGGGTTTGCTCGACTACTGGACAAAGCAACGATTCTTCAGCTTCGCCAACATTGTCCACCGTGATGCGACGGAACTAACACATCGCGTTGGACTCATCCTGGAGCAGTACAACAAGATCACGCAGATGGACAACATACTTGAAGTACTGCAGGAAGAGTACTACGCGTTTAACAGTTACAACAGTGCGCTACAGGAGGTTTTGAATAGGGAGCTGGACCGCTTCGCTCGTGCGGACCATCCGGTGCGAGCTACACTGTCCGATTGTCTCGACACGACGGTCACCCTGCACCAGCTCGATATGGATTATGTCCTTGGGTATTTGGACACTGGTTGCATGACTTGGAAATAATACCGTCGGCACAGTGTGTGATGAAGCATTAAAACGCATCTACAATTGATTATAAGTATAAGCAGATTGACCATTTGTGCACCATTTACGCGTAAATCGATGACGATAGATAGGACGATAAGGATTTGAACGATACGGCACAAGGTACAAACATGACGGAGGAAATAAAACAGAAACATTTCATACTACAATCGTTGCGTCATTGCCATTGGAGAATCAACCTTCCACATCTACTTTGTGACGCACACGCTACAGGGACGACATTCAGATAATTTCCTCCAGTGCTTGGAAGTTTACAACCAGAGATATAAGATTAATACTGGTTCATGCCGGCTTATCTAACACCTTCGGCTCGAATCCGTAATTATTGCGCCATCTTACAGCCGTCGTTTCAGTAGTCGTTTGTCTACGCAAGGATTCGTTTGTAAGGAAAGTGTAAAGAAAAATGCGTTCCACCGCCAATCTGTTAGTGCCCCTCGCCCTGGTGCTTCTGTCCGCCTGGGCCGGTACCGCGCGGGCCAACTTCCTGGTCGATTACAATGGTAACTTTTCCGAGCTGGCGCGCGAGGTCGAGTTTGAGCTGCAGCAGATGCGCGAGTTCAACGGTGAGCTAATCCGGGAGTTTAACCGCGAACTGCTGCTCGAGTTCGGCAGCATGGTACCGCGCATGCGCCAGGCGAGCCGCGAGCTCGAGCAGTACATCCAAAACCGGGACGACGTCGAGGACGAGTGCCGGGAGTACACGCAGTTCCTGTTCGAGCTGTACCGCATATTCCAGGAGTACGACATACAGGACTGTGCGTACTACGCGTTCGCCGATCTGCAGGCCGATGCGCTGTACCGATTCCTGCCGGTCGAACGGTCGTACGCAAAGGAAAACTTCCGCTCCATCAGCCAAACCGTGATCACGCTCGGACGCACGAACGTGCTCAACGAGGAGGAGGTCGTGGCCGAGTTACAGGAAGAATGGGAATACTTCTCCGTGCTGCGGGACAGCTACCGGACGCTGCTGGAAGAGGAGCTGGCCAAGCACGGGGACGATGCGTACATCACGATCAATCGCTTCGAAGATTGCCGCGATGAGGCGTTCTACTGGCAGGACAGCGATACCGAGTACATCAAGAGCTATCTGGACGATAACTGCTACTTGTAAGGTGTCGGTGCGGAGGTCGTAAACGCGCGCTCACGGTCAGCTAAATTATCGTGCCGACAATAAAACCATAAACCACGGTTGTAGATGACGCCATTCGGTGGTTCGTTTTCATTGGACAAATTGCTTCCGTTTTTATTTTTCGGTGGGCCCGAGGGAAAATCCATTCATTTTAGCGATTGCGGTGTGATTAGTTGCGTTCAGTTACGCATTTGCAAAAAGAGACGGTCGACCGAAGCACCCGACGAGAGAAAATGCTGACAAAGTGGATAAGTATAGTGTGCGTCTTCGGGACGGCCCTACTTGCGAGAACCACGGTCGATGGCTTTCTATTGGAGTATCAGGACGAGTTGGCCAACCTAAGCTCACAGGCGGTACGGGATGTGGCCGCTAGCTGGACTGCCAACAGTGAACTGAACGGGCAGTTCAACCGTAGAATACTGGCACAGATCGGTGACGCTACCGTGCAGATGCGAATCCGTGATGCGTACGTGGCAGAGCTGTTGGAGAACGAGCGGGACAGCTTGAGTGATGTTTGCTGGCAATTTTTGGACCAGTATTACGCCTTCTACCGTTCCATGTGGGGTGTCGATATACGGAACTGTATGCGTGAAGCTCACCAAGACCTGGAGTACGATATGCTTGATCGATTCCGGCCGCAGGCTTCCTCGGCGCAACGCATCATGAAAACTGCCACCTACCAGGTCATCCGCACCCTGGGCATGAGTAACATTTTTAACGGTGAGGGCATTCGCGAACAGCTCAACGATGAGCTCGATTCGTATCGGAGCACTTGGGAGTCATACGAAACTACGCTACGAGAAGAGCTCGAGCGGCATGACGAGACTGTTACCGGTACCATGAGACGCATGGAATTGTGCATCGATCGGGCGCTCGTCTACCAGCAGGTCGATGTTGAGGTGATAGAGGAGGAAATCGAAACGAACTGTGAAAGCGGGACAAAGACGAGCTCTAAATAAAGAAAGACAAACAAACACGATCGGGACAGATCGGGTACATTGTACTTTGTAACGCTGTAATTAATTAACCGAAATATAACCGATTGTACGGCTTTCAAACCAAATCATTCTTATCATTTAAGCCATTATGCAGATAAGCAAAAACATTTCCAGATTAAATGCTAATAAAATTAGTCAATAGCTGTTTCTTTTTTCACACTTTGGAGCTATCGGTCGCTTGTAATACATTGTGTTTGCATAAGCATGCTCCTGTCCAGTAGAAGTGCGAACTTATCTTTCCCTCTAGTGATGATCCTTCTCACGATCGTACCAACGTGCTACTGTACTAGCCTGGTGCAATATCAAACCAAGTTCGCAACTCTAGGCCGAAGTATAAACTTTAAAATGGTACAAGTGCGAGAAAACGAACGCACTGCATTCGACAACATCCGATCCGTTGCGTTAGGGCAAATCGGCGACACGACCATCGTCGGTCGGTACCGTACCCAAGAGGTGCTGGATTTTATCGAATCGTTCAACGGCGAGCTTTCATCCCGCGAAGCTGTATGCTACGAGGAAGCTCTCGAAGCTCAAACGACCTACGCTCGACTGTTCAGTGATGATATTTCGCAATGTAGTGACTATTTCCACGGTTCGATTTTAGAACTGCGAAACGGGAAGCAATATGTAGCAGCACATTCAACCACGAATCGACTAGCCAGCGAAACCGTCACGGGAGCGTTACACGTGTTGCAAAGTGAAAGTGATCCATCGCAACAGTTACAAGCGGTAAGCCAACGCCTGCTGGAGCTGGAGGCAGCGTGGCTTCATGTACAATTCGAGCTGGAAACGATTGCCGATGACAACGGGAAGGCCTATACCGATGCGCTCAACAATTTGGAGCTTTGCCTCGCCCAGAGCGTTCTGTTTTTCAACTATACCATCGCTTACGTTAAGAAGGAACTGGAAACGTGTTTCGCAATAGAACAGTGGCAATAAAAAAACGAAACAAAAACACACTTACCGATTTGCAGTGCGGGAACTTGCTCCATTGGGTTCACCTCTCGGTACTCGTTGCAGTGCTGCTCGCCGCCGGACTTGATCAAGCTGATCGGTTTGATATCGTACGGGATTTCCTTCAGGTTCAGCGCAATGCGGACGCGCCAGGAGCAGGAGCTGCGCCAGTACGAGTACAGGATGGGCTGCGATTCGGGAAGAATATCTACGTTAGCCATGTTGAGATTTTAAAACACTTCCGTACGTTGGGAACAATCGAAACTGAATGCAACGGCGCTAGCGACTTGTTTGTTCAGAACGGAGTACTCTCGACGGAATGTAGCCGGTTTATCGAGAACTGGTTTTACTTCAATCGTTATTCTAATGATCTGAGTCCCACTGCCTGGAGACAGACCCGAAATGCCGCAGTCGATAAAAGCTATCACATGATGCTCCGCCGGTTGCATATCTTCCGGCGGTGGGTTTTGTTTGTTTGTCGATGCTTCAACTTACCTTCGACATCGCCGAGAGCGACATCGAGCCATGGAACTTGGAGTAATTAATTTTGGAGCTGTTGGTGAACGACTGCAGCAGTGGAAATTTGTTAAGGCCTGCAGTAGCCGCGCCTAGCACGCTGGAAACGGGGATCAGCGACAAAGTTCGTCGGCAAAGGAGTGCAAATAGGACAAGGGAAGGAGTAAATGGAGGGAGAAAAGAAAAACAAAAACCACAAAAAAATCGGGGAATGTAAATAAAAGGTGGAAGTGCTACGAGCCGATAATACTGCTAGTGTTGCACAAACGTATGCTCTCGGGAAACTCACTACTTTTTCGACAAGCACGCAAAAATTGCCGGCATCGTTTGTTTACGCTTTATTGTTCCTGTCAACCGACGGCCATTGCCGTGCACAATGGGAGACGAACGGTGATTACGGTTTGTAACTCAGAGCCGGAAATTACCAAATATTTTATCCAAAAATACTTAAAAAAGTACAGGTACCTTCGCATATGTTTGGAGCATACCAGAATTATAATAAAAAAAGAAAAACATCGCCACACAGTGGCATCCAGTGTGCAGCATAATGTCAACAATGATCTGTCAAAAGTGGAAGCTCGTTGTGTAACTAAAGTTGTTTCGATATTTCTCTAGAAACCGGAGCTGCCGAAAAGAAATGATGAAATTACATTAATCTACAGACAGGAAAACAACCTTCCTACCTCCGACAAATCCATCGTAAATCCAGCCGCACGTCCGTAAAACAGAAACGCACGCGAAGCGCAAACGAACGAGCGCAACATGGCAAAGTACATTGCACAGATCATTGTGCTCGGTGGGCAAATCATTGGAAAGGCGTTCACGCGGGCCCTCAAGCAGGAGATAGCAGCATCGCAAGAAGCGGCTAAGCGAGCGGGCGGTGGACAGAAGGGACAAAATCGTGCCGCAGCCAATCTGAGAACGGGTAAGCTGGATGATCTTTAACGCGCGGGATCCGCCATCCGAGCACGTCACTAACACGTGTTTTCCTACCGGCAGGAATGACGCTGGAAGAGGCACAACAAATCCTCAACGTAACGAAGCTCGACCCAGAGGAGGTGCAGAAAAACTACGATCATCTGTTCAGCGTGAACGATAAATCGAAGGGTGGCTCGTTCTACCTACAGTCGAAAGTGTTCCGCGCCAAAGAGCGAATAGATCAGGAGCTGAAGGAGGCCAAGCCACCGGAAGGAGAGAAAACAGACACCGGCACAGGGAAGCCCGGTGAAGTGGCACAGTAATCGAACTGGGTTGTCTGTAAGGATTGCTATTAAAATGATAAGTAAACGTGTTTATTTAGTGCACCTACAAATGGCACAATGATCTTCGTTTGTTGTTGCTCTCGTGAGAAATCATCCCACCAAATCGTCGAGATCGTCTTCGGACTCCTCCAGTGATTTTAGAAGCTTGTCATCCTGCACTGCTAGGTCGAGTTTTTGTTGATTGATTTCAGCTGTGCTGCACGTAGCCACATCCAACAGTGGATCTGGCTTCACCATCTTGGCGGTTGTTGTTTCTACGCTAAGCTGTGCATCGCGAGATTTGATCTGCAATTCTTCCACCTGTGCAAAGAATAATTTTCACGATTAAATGTGTCCCAACGGTCATTTAAGATGTGGTGCATTGCGCCGTTGCTTACCACCAGCTGGTTCAGTTCGTGATTGATCTTATCGATCATTGATTGCAGCATTGTTTCGGCCTTCTTCAGCTGTCTTTGTTCTTTTATCAGCGATGAATACTGCGAGGAAGAATTGTGCATCTTTTATCGATTGGAATTACACAGCCCGCTCCTAAATTGTTGGTTCATGCTGGTTTGTTTGTATCAGCCCCTTGCACAACAGCATGGATGGTAAACAAACGGTCAGTTGGCAGCGGCATCAAGCAGTGTTGCCAGACTGGCAGAACCGTGAGTCAAATTTAAACAAGCAGGGAAAAGATCGTTAGCAGTTCGAGAAAATATGGAATTTAATGAACTTGAAATGAAAATTCAAAATTACAGTCAAAATTGGCATCCCAAAACATTCTCAAGGTTTGATAATTGAAATGCTCGAACTCGGAACGGTAGCTTGGGAATCTGAAGCTCGAATTGAATTGGTAGTCTTCTAATGATTTCACACAGTAATTTACAATTCATGCAAAATGTAGTAAGTTTCTAATAACAACACTAACACATACACATTCCAGGATCTTCCGTTGCGTGGTTTTGCCGGATATCTAGACGTCGGAGCTGCACTGCGCCTGTCTGTGCATGGACATGGACGCTACGCGGATACAATATTTGACAGCAAGTCTTCGAACAGGACCTTCGGCCAGAGTCGCCCATTCGTCCTGTTTCCCCGCGTAGCATATCCTTTTTTGCGGTGCCGTGAAATGATAAGGTTTGAAATAGCACGAAAACCGCATACCCCATCGCCAGTGATAAAGTAAACCATGGTTGGCCTAGCAACGGACGATATGGTCGTGCGGACGCAACAGCACCAGCAGCCGTCGCCAAACCGACATTTAGGCGGTGGCCAGAGTGAGTTTCCCGTGTTTATCCCGCCGAGAAAACGGCAAACAGGAAAGAAGACAAACCATGGCAATCATATCGATCACATCGTAAACATACAGGTAAGCGGACATGTGAAATTCAAAAGTACGAATGTGCGATCGGCAGCTTGGATAGCGTCCCCGTCGTTTGGGTGGGTCATTTTCTTGTTGCTTTTGTTATTGTCACGAATATCCTTTCTTTGGCATGGTGTCGTAGTATTGGTGCGAATGTTTTGACGTGTGCCATTGACTGTACGGTTGTGTGAGTGTGTTTAGCAAGCGGGATGTTTTGTTTTGATGTCCGTTTTGCCGGTTGGAGGGACCTGCTTGGAGGCTCGGTTTGGATATCTGCACACACACACACACACACACACACACACACACACTGTTATGGCCCAACCTGCCTAACACATTAGGCCACTCACCGACGACAGGCAAGGGTCTTCGTGTGATGTGTGAGTGTAGGAGGTCGGGTCTCTCGGGAGAATGAGAGGGCATCAAGCGGGAACCGAGCGGCGGTCGGGCACTCGGTACGGGCAGGCAGAAGGGCAAAGATATTATTAGTGAATACACGGTTTTTACCTACATCTTAAGCTTAAACCCTTCCCGCGTTGTTGGCCGTTGTTAAGTAGCGCAACATATCACAACAGTGGCGACGAGAGTAAAAGAAAAGAGAGACTATTTTATTCCAAATAAGTATTTATTTCTTTTATCGAACCCGACGAATTTTAATTTGCTTGCTATTTGTTAAAAGTGTGTCGTTTATGGAACTCTAAGTGTTTTATATTGTGTGTATCGCGCTAATAAGACGGGACAATTTCGCGTAAGCGTAGAAGGATGTTAAACCCGGACGAAATGATGGAGGATGAAGAGCATCGACGTTTATCGCAAAATTGGGGAAACGCGGGTTTTAGCAACGGGCAGCAGCAACAGCAACAGCCATTGCCAAACAGTGCAGCGTTACCAGCTCAGCCACAGTCGCAGAACATGGCCGGAGCGCCATCGCAGCAAGGTGCATCGACCTCGAGCCCGGACGCTGGGCTTTCGCAGATGATTCAACTATTGCAGCAGCAAATGAGTCAGCAACAACAGCTTATGACGCAAATATTGCAATATCAACAGCAACCGGCAGCACAGTTGCTACAGCATCCACAGCAGCCACAGCATCCACAGCCTCCGCAACAAAGTTCGACACCGACAAACCCCGAGCTTATCCTCGAAGCTTTAGCAAGCAATATAAGTGAATTCCGGTA